>NW_012106864.1:1162144-1231177 GCF_000951045.1 Mandrillus leucophaeus
TCTTTCTTTTTCTCTTTCTTTCCTTCTTTCTTTTCTTTCTTCCTCCCTTTCTTTCTCTCTCTCTCTTCCTTTCTTTCTTTCTCTCTTTCTCTTTCTTTTTCTTTTTTCATCTTTCAGTGTTTCTTTTTTGAAAATGTATATCCATAATAATTTTGTCGGTCAAAGCAATAATGTCATAAGATAAACTTATGGAGTTTTACAGTCTTTCTCTTTTCATATCTTATACCACATATGGTATGTGATGACTCTGACAGTCAGCTCAGAAATTTGGAAGCAAAGAGACCAATCAATCAAAGATTGTGGAAGTACATCTGTAAACCACGTTTCTAGTAAATCTGAAAATTCTTGGAGTGAAGGAAACAACTGCATTGGGACATGTTTGAGATGTTGGGCTGGCACTAGAGAAATTAGTGGGACATTATTGGCATGGGCTTAAGGGTTTAAATAAAACAAAATGCTTATATTATTCTCTAATGTGTTTTTTTCCTGCAGATTTCATTGTTCATACATAAAAGCCTTCTTTGTTGTTTTGACTGCATATTGGCAAACAGTAATTTTATCAGCAATCCTCTTACTGATGGACATTTAGAGGGCTTAATCTAAATTCAAATGTTATGATGAACTACTGCATATTTTTAACTATGCCTATGTTTACAGCAATATGTTCACATTTATGTAAATATTACAGTAAAAGGATGCACATGACTCATACTCCATTTCTTCAAATTTTCCTTCTGCCCTTTGTTTGCTGTATTGAATTTTGGGCTTCCCAAGCCTGTTTCTTTCTTTAAATAATGCTATTCCAGTACTTAGTCTTAAAATTTCAGGTACCTCTACTATATGGTTAAAGAAATATTGACAAAAGAATAAACAAAAATATATTTTACAAAACTACTAGAAAACACTATTCCTCAGAATAAAACTGTTCTCAGAATATAATAATTCATGAAAAGAGAATATTATAGGACATGAAGACTTGCTAAATTATGTTCTGTAAAAATATACTTTAAACTTTAAAAGTCTTTCATTCCTACTGATTTGTTACCATGGTACTAATACTTAAATTGGCATCTATATTTGCTGAAATTATCATTTGTGTCTTAAGCCAAAAGGGATCACTGGCATTTTCCTCTTCTTCATATGCATGGCATCTGGGGATATCAGGTGCATAAAAATTAGTAATAAACATCTAGAAGACATGCGGTTGCTAAGAAAAGTAAATATAATTAAATTAAGATAGATTGATTAATTTTTTACAAAATGGCTTAAACCTACTCCTACTAACTGCACAAGAGGACAACTTTCTTCATGCTCTTGTCAGCTTTAGATATTGTCAATATTTCCACAGTCTGAAAAATGAACGCTAATTATTCATTGTAGGAGTTTTGGTTTGATTTTGAACTGACTACAGAAGTGTGCGACACTGGTATTTCTTCATCTATATTTGACTATTGACAGTTTTATATATTATTTCTTGGCTGTCTTATAATTTATATTGTATTGTATAATGCATTATTTAAGTTATATATACAGTCTTACATTGCTTAACAGTAGAGCTATGTTCTGAGTAATGCATCAGTATGTGATTGTATTAGTCTGTTTTCATGCTGCTGATGAAGACACACCTGAAACTGGGCAATTTATAAGGAAAAAGAGATTTAATGGACTCAGAGTTCCACATGGCTGGGGAGGCCACACAATCATGGCAGAAGGTAGAAGGCAAAAGGCACGTCTTATGTGATGGCAGACAAGAAAGATAATGAGAGCCAAGTGAAGAGGGAAACCCCTTATAAAACCACCAGATATTGTGAGACTTATTCACTACCACGAGAATAGTGTGGGGGAAACCGCCCCCATGATTCATTTACCTCTCATCAGGTCCCTCGCACAACATTTGGGAATTATGGGAGCTACAATTCAAGATGGGATTTGGGTGGGGAAACAGCCAAACCATATCAGTGATTTTATCATTGTTTGATAGAGCGTATTCCCACAAACCTAGATGGTATAGCCTACTACACAACTAACTATATGATACAGCCTATTGTTCTTAGGCTACAAACCTGTATGGCATGTTACCGTACTGAACACTGTAGGCAGTTTTAACACAGTGTGAAGTATTTGTGTACATAAACATATCTAAACCTAGAAAAGGTACAGAAAAAATATGGTATTGTAATCTATGTGATCACATAGATTATGTAGTCTATTGTTGAATGAAATTGTTATGTAGTCATATATGTAGTCCATCGTTAAGTGAAATTTTCTTATGTGGTACATGACTATATGTTGCAAATATAATTATATGTATTTATTGTAAACATATTGTTAAAATTGATGAATATTTGAATGCATAAACTAAATCAACAATGTTAAAATTTTATGTAGTAAATTTGTCTCCATAATTATTATCAAATCCATAATAAGAAATTAGTTCCATATTTAAAAATTAAAGAAGTTTCATCACATTATAAAGTGGTAGTACTGTCAACAAATAAAATATTTATTGATATTGGAAGTATTGTCTATATAAAGATCATTCATTATAGAATGAAAGTTATATTGGATGACTCAAGAATTTCTTAAGTACTATTTTATATAGTTGCATAGGGTAGGAATATCTTCCTTATCAAGGTAATGGAGCAAAGCCTTCTCATTAACATTAAAGTGCTATTTGAACTTGAACAACTCTTTTTGGCAATATATTATTAGAGACTGGGATATATGCATAGCACTGTGGGACAGTGATTATAAATACAGTTATTTCTCTAAAAATTATATATGCCATTTAAATACATAGATACAGCTTCATTGTATAAAAATTTGCCCATTTTTCTTCTTTGCTAGTCAAAGTCCAGCCAAACAACCAATTTACAACAATAGGAAAGGATGAAGAGTACTCTCTGGATAAATCGAGGATGGTTTTCATAGAAGATATGAATTATGTTTATATTTGTGAAAGGCCTCTAAAATAGATACTT
The DNA here is from genome assembly GCF_000951045.1 of Mandrillus leucophaeus. Classification (NCBI taxonomy): domain Eukaryota; kingdom Metazoa; phylum Chordata; class Mammalia; order Primates; family Cercopithecidae; genus Mandrillus; species Mandrillus leucophaeus. The sequence goes on from NW_012106864.1 coordinate 1,165,126, forward strand.
TATTACAAATAAAAAGAAGTGATAAGAAGTAAATTTGTAAACATAATATGACAGAAACCAAAAGAAGAGAAAATTTTAAGAAAAAAGTGCATTTGACAATGTAGTAGAAGACATAAGTGGATGAAATACACATTAAGAAAGTTACAATGAATTTATCAGTTTTTAGGCTATTCATGAACTCTAAGGGAGTATGTTTCTTCTGACAAGCTTGACACTGAACAGAAAGAGATTAAGGACATATTGAAAAACTAGACAAATGTATTTACAAGAAAGCTTTTTATTGAAGCATAACATACACAAAAAATTGCACAAATTATATGTACAGCTCAGTTAACAATGTGTTCTCAATGTGAACACACCCATGCATCAATTTTGCAGTTAATTAATTTTAATGTTACCAATATAATCAGATAGATTCTTTTGTGTCCCTGTAATCATTACCAGTTTTTCCTCTCAAAATTTGACCACTATCCTGACTTTTAACCTCATTGGTTTGATTTTTTTCTTTTTGAACTTCATACAAATTGAAAAGTCTATGTATATTGTTTGGTGTTTGTCTCCTGCTACTCAATATTATGCTTGTGAGACTCATCAAAATTCTTTTAAGTAGCAGTAGACTATTTACTTTTATTCCTGTATAGTCCTCCATTGTATGAATGTTTTATAATATATATTTTCCTTCTAATATTGATGGACATTTGAGTGTCGAGCAGATGCCTACTATTTCCCTTCAGGCCATCTAATTTTCCTTGTGCCTTTAAACCATCTCTGGAATGCTAAAGCCTCCTTAACTTGTCCTCCTGCAATGTGTATCTCTTCTCTACCAGATGGCTTTATCTGACACTGAGGAACCTTGCACAGGTATGTGTAGCAACCAACCAAATCATAATGTGGGAAAATTTATGCTCCTGGGAAAAACCCTCAAACTATGGGGAATGAAGTTAGGGGATAAATGTACTGGTTTTCTTGTCTTCCCACAGGACAATTCGGGGCTGCATTACACATGTATTGCAGAGGGCCCCAGAAAATTGGGCTCTGGTTGCCCACTGTTGTAGACTGTATATATATATTTTTCTTTTTTCTCTCATTTTTCACCATTTTCTCACTTGTGAAGAAGAAGTGATCTGCCTCATCAAAGTCTTTTTCTTTGTGTCTAGTTTGTGGGGAACCAAAACTGAAGCAGCTAACTCCATAGGTCACCCTAAAAAGAGGACCTCAGTGTTTGATTTTCAAATTTTGATGATCAGATGGTAACTAAAACCACACTACTGGTAGTAAATAGAGTGACCACAACACCTAGCATGCTGTAACATTACAAGTACTGAGACTTTTACCTTTGGTGAATAGCGATGAGTGGTAGGTAGAAGGGCCAGCATTTGTTATGCGAATGTTCCAAAACTTGAAAGAGGTTGAGGGCAAAATTATGTGTAAACATTGTAGATTTGTCTGGCTTTTGTTAACTTCTCTGGAATCTTTGAAGGAGGTGAATAACACATGTTAAATTTTTTTCTCTTACATTATTTTTTATATTTTCCATTTTAAAAAATCTCTGATTCACTATTTTCTTCAGAAACATCTTTCATAGGAATACTTTCTTTAGCTGTGTCTTAGAAGTTATTAAATACATTTTACTTATTATAATTAGGTTTTCGTTCTTAAATTTTCATTTGATTTATCTTTATATTTTCTACTTTACTCTTGAAATGCTCCATGTATGTTTCCTTTCCTTGGACATGTTATTCACCATAATTTTAAAGTGCATATCCTATTAGCTTTATTTCCTTTGAGTGTCCTCCCTCTGCTACTCTCTTACTTTCTAAGTCCTCTTGCATGTCTCACGGTTTTTTATTGGTTATTGTATAAAATCTGCAATGAATTTTACACATTATTTTATATAATGGAGAAGTTGACTTAAAGGAAGAAACTGAGACATAAAATATAATTTTTAAAGAGTTTACTCAAGCTCAGATGAGGACATCTGCCCTGAAGACTCAGACCTAAGTAACCATGGGTATGAGCTCCATTTGGCCTTTGTTACAAGCAGGTTTTTGAAGGCAAAACACAGGACAAAGAGTGAGCTGACAGAAAGTTGTTTGCCAGGAATTCTCATTGGTTTACAGAAACAACATTGATTAGTGATTGGCTACATTGTTGAACTATATGAAATAAGTTAGAGGGTCCAGCGTGCAGCATTGTTAAGTTGATGTATAGCTACCTGGGGCAGCAAGGAGTCTTCAGTGCATACGGCCAGCAGCTTCAAGAGGTGGTTGTCTAGCTCCAGGCAGGCGGGAGGTGGGATATGACTGCTGTCTCATCCCCATGTCTCTCTGGACCTGATCATTTACAGGAGGCTTGCATTCCTGAGATAGCAGTTTCTTTTCTTTCTCAGAAGGATTTTATTTTATTTTTTGTTGTGCAATTAAGCTAGGTGAAGATCACCTCAAGTCAGTCGTGGATTGAAATGTTGATACGCTGGTTTTCAGTTCTTGTGAGAAATGGTCTATTTTATACCATCTCAGGGGCATTTCTCTTCTGGGTTCTTATTGAAAATGTGGCATGTTTGCCAGCTGCGTGGCAGGGCTTACACTTCATTTCCTATTTCTCCAGCTGTGTAACAAGTACAGAAATACCTACTACAGGTCTGTTTCTCAGTAGGACTTTGGGAATTGCCGCTCTTTTATAGGGCAAACACAATAGCAAATGCTATGCCCATCTGTCTTATCTTCAGTGTCTTTCCTCTCCTTCAAAATTTGCTGTTTGTCAGCTTCTTGATGGCTTCAACTTTTATCCATGCATTCTATTTATTCCCTTAAAAAGTGTTCATTTAAAACAACCTACTTCACCGTTGCAAGAAACAAGGTTCCTCACAATGATTTTCTGGATCAGTAGCTGGAATATTAAATTTCTTCTATTTTAGATCCTTTACTTTTATTGCAGGTATTTTAGACTGGTAGTATGCCTTATTTATCTTTATAAATTTTTTTGTATGTTAGGCTTCTAATACTAGTTGTTATATTAAATAATATAGAAATACGTTGGGATTTTTGATATTTATCAACCAGTGCTAAAAGTGGATCTATCCCAACTTAGCTAAACTTTATTTTTTGTCATACAAATGATTTGTTTTTATTTCATTCATCATTTCTCATTTCCTGGTTTGCACAGCAGTAGAACCACCTGTTAGTTATTTTATCAAATTATGAAATGGTTTTAGGCGTCAATAGCATTTAACACCCTACCTTGATATCTAATAAATATAATATCCACCTCATTTGACTAACTTGCAAATTGTTATACTTATTTGATAGATTTTATTCTTGAAAAACTACTACACCCTGGGCGGTACAATTTAAGGGTGATTGTTTTGTTTCTTGAGAGGTAAAATTACCGCACATTAAGATTCTAGCCAATGCCTGATATAATTACCTGAAAATTTACTACCAAGTGGGTTTTATTATTGACAATATAGATGCATTTCTTAAATATTTAGAAGAATATAAATGTAACAAAGTTAGACTAAGGAGAAGCAGCTTCTGTTACTTGCCAACAAAGTAACATATCTATTAGGATGATATACTGAAATAACATTAAAATAAGACTAATATAATCACATGGAAGATGTAGTATTACACAAACTGAATAATTTTAAGAATACTTCAAAATGCTGTTTTCATAAGTTTCTTTGTAAGAAAGATAGTTTTGAAATATTCTTTTCCAACCATTTTAAGAAAAGTATTTTTACACTAATTTGTTATACTTTAGATATGAACCTAGCCCTTTTCTGCCTTAAGACATAAACTATGTTTTCATGTAGATTTTTTGTAATTTGAGTTTAGATATGTATAATTTTTTTTCTCCTTAAAGATCTGCTTTAAAGGTAACATTTAATTACTAATTATTTTATCACAGCAACTCTATCTTCAAGAATAAAAATGAGGTAGGTTACCTTGATATAATTTTAAATCAACTTTTTTGAGCTGTAATTTATGTACAATAAATGTACTCATTCTACATGTACAATGCGATACATTTTGACAAAGGGATTTACCCCTGTTACTACAACTTCAATCACATACAGATATTTCATCACTCCCCAATGTCCCCAGCCTACCACTGACATGCCTTATGCCACTATAAGTTAGTCATCCTCAGTAGAAGTTTATAAAAATCTAATCATAATATCCACTCTTTTGTGACTGTTTTCTTTTTACTCAGCCCAATAGTTTTTGGATTAAAAATTTGTTTCAAATGTATATCTATTTTAAAATGTGCTCAAAAATTTGTCTTAAATATAATAATTATTAACATGTATCTTTTTATGCTCAAAATACAAATTTTATTTAGATATCCAGAAATCAATGTTTTCAAGAATAGAATAAGAGCAGGAAAACTATACTTGTTCTCTATTGTTCCGGAGGACATTCTATTACTAGTGGTCAGAAATTACAAGAAAAAAAATGATAGCTCAAGAGACACAAGTAATGTTGCATAGTTGGAATCATGTAAAATTTAGTGAGATTTAACTGCCATGGGGAATTCCTAATTACTCTAAATATTATAGTCAATGATAACTGATCAGTATAATATATGGCTGTCATTTTCTCAGTGAGGGATGCATTAGTCTGTAAGATTACAACTGCTCTTGTATTTTGTTACCCTACGGAAGGGGTTAATGTAGGTCAAATTCTTTGAAAATTTCAAAGCCTACATACACAAGTAATGACATGCTTTCACACTTTTAATTTTGTTGCTCGCTCCCACTATCATCCATATCTATTTCTATCTGATATTTCTTGTTAAAATAATGCCCCCTCAAAATGATGCATCACTTTTTGAGTTATTAAGAACACTCTATAGCAAGAAGATTTAATTGCCCTGAAGTAGGGTTGCCAAAATTTGTAAATAGAACTGCAGGATGGGCTGGGTGCAGTGACTCACACCTGATCCCAGAACTTTGGGAGGCTGAGGCTGGAGGATCTCTAGAGCTCAGGAGTTCAAGACTAGCCTGGGCAATATAATCAGATCCCATCTCTACATTTTTTTTTTTTTAATTAGTCAGGCATGGTGGTAAACACGCCTATAGTCCCAGCTGCTTGGGAGGCTAATGTGGGAGAATGACTTGAGCCTGGGAGGTCAAGCCCACAGTGAGCTACAATCATACCACCGCACTCCAGCCTAAGCAACAAGGTGAGACCCTGTCTCGAAAAAAAGGAAGGAAGGAAGGGAGGAAGGGAGGAAGAAGAAAGAGAGAGAAGAAGAAAGAGAGAGAGAGAGAGAGAGAAAGAAAGAAAGAAAGAAAGAAAGAAAGAAAGAAAGAAAGAAAGAAAGAAAGAAAGAAAGAAAGAAAGAAGAAAGAAAGAAAGAAAGAAAGAAAGAAAGAAAGAAAGAGAGAGAAAGAAGGAAAGAGAGAGAGAGACAGAAAGAAAGAAAAAGAAAAAGAAAGAAAGAAAAAAGAGAAAGAAAGAAAGAAAGAAAGAAAGAAAGAAAGAAAGAAAGAAAGAAAGAAAGAAAGAAAGAAAGGCAGACGCCCAGTTAAATTTGAATTTCAGATAAACATTTTTTTCAGTCTGTATTTACCATGCAATATTTTGGATATATTTATTCTACAAATTTTCATTTTGTATCTGCTATTCAAATTTAAGTTGGCATCTTGCATGCTATCTGTTGATCCTGTAGCTGAAGTGAGCAGGGTAGGACACAGCTGGGAATGGATCCTATGTATAGATAGTAAATATCTCCTGCCATCCTTGACTACAGACATCTGTCATGAACAATAAGGCCAGCATTCAGTGGCCCTACCTAGCACATACTTTTTCATAGACTGAATGTATCTGTCTAGGTGTTGAAATGAAAGAGTGTCTTAGTAGTCTATTCCATCATTCATAATGTAAACTACATAATCTCTTAAAATCAAAATTCAAAATCAATAAAATCTTACATAACTATTCCCAAGCCAACAACCTTAAAATATAAGCGTCATTTGCAATACTAATCTATGGAAGATCTGAATACATTGCATACGGACTAAAGAAAGTAGGTTCCAGTTTAACTGGCCCAACAAATATTCATCAAGTGCCCAGGATTGGCACATTTATTGACTTGCCATGTTGAGTCATGTTCTGTTTCTTTAATTTCTTTATCGTGATATGCCAGTTTGCGCCCAGATTCTTGAATAAAATGTTTAATTAAGTATACCTGGTTTATGCACAATCTGAATTGATATTGATGAGTAACTTTTAATTTGGGATTTATAGAAGCACACCAGTTATAACTGACAGAATTGGATTTGCTCACAAATTCAAGAGAGTTTTAAACAAACAAATTGTGGTATGGTCAGAAATTTGCTCATGCAAATACACATGATGATCAAATAAAATCAAAAAGTGTAGGTCCTGAGCTCTGTGCCTTTCATTATTGGCCTGAGAAGTTGTTTTCATCCTCTTGCACCTCTTTCCAGGTTTTTCCACATATGAGAAAATATGACTGATAAGGTTTTAGTTTTTCTGCGTTCCATGTTAAAAGACTTGGGGAAATAACTTTTTTTTGGACCAGTATGGCTCAGCACACACTTCTGGCTGTGTGTTGACTAGCTATCAGATTTGATTTATGTGTGAGAACATGGCAACTCTAAATATTAATTTGGTACTTTGTGAATGCTGAGCCCTGTTCCAGGAACTGAATGTGAATAACCAAACAAAATTTTCACAGCTCCTGCTCTCATGAAGCTTAAATTTTAATTGAGGGATGTGATGATTCAGGTGGAAAACTGAGATGGTTTCAGGAAGAAATAAATAGATGCTAAAATGCCACATAAACACTAGTAAGAAAAGTAAATAAAGATAAGGAGAATGGTAAAGACAGTGTGGGTTGGGAAGGACATGGATGTGCCAATTAAAATAATGTGGTCAGGGAAAAATTTTCTGACACATTAGTATTTATGAAAATATTTAAAGGAAGGATCTAACCACACAGGTATCTTGATGTTAAAGTTTTTATAGAAATATTACTAGGAAACTGGCTAATTAAGGAAAGCTGAGTTTATTAATCTTATTTCAAGAACAAACATCACATTAATGGTGTCAAGATGCGGGAGTTGGGGAAGATTTTTGAGGGCCTGGACTATGTGATGTTAAGGTCGGTCTTGTAAGTCAGAGAACTGGTTGGAATTGGGCAGATTTTAGAACACAGAGCTTTAGATTTGTGGCAAAAGTAAAGCAAGGATCTTGAAGCACATCATGATGAACAAGCTATCTTGATAATTAAGTTTTTTTTCATTTTTTCAATTTTATATCTGTGAACAAATATTTCCTGGAACAAGCGGCTACATTCCTCTCATTTATTTTAAGCTGCGTTAGCCTATGGACAAGTAAATATGTCACATCTCAATAGTGTTTAGTAGACGGACAGGAAACTACCTACTTGGTTAAATTTTTTTTTTTTTTTTCAGTGCAGGAAGTTTTCCAAACAGGGAAATACATGGATAGCAGTTCTAACATGGAAGCTTGCAGGATGTGTTGAAGAACAACCAGCTTGCCATTTTGGCTAGAGTAAGTGAGTCAGGAAGAGTGAGAGAAAATGGAATCACAGAGGGAGTGGGGAGTCAAGCCACGTAACATCTTACAGAGCCTATCAAAAGTTTGAATGGTATTCTAATTTTATTGTAGGCACTGGATGGTTTTGAGCTGAGAGGGACATGATCACTGTTAGGAGTATGCACATGTCCACTACAGAGTTCTATACAGAATCAAAAACAATATACAGTCACATCATGTGACCAAAAGCGTATGCGTTTTACTCAAAACCCTACTTAAGTCAAGTATACATACAGTAAATGATAAATAATATAAAGCAAAGTATAATGGGATTATTATTTTTTCTGATACCTTCTCATTAAGATATAGGTAAATATATCTATAAGATAAATTCTTATCTGTATATAAAAATATTTGGATCTTTCAAAATTTTTTTCTAATTCTTTTCTTATAGTTTGAGACAGCTGGCTCCTCACATCTTTGTGAAGCAATTTCTGTAGAGAGTTTTCTATCTGTTTGTCTGTACTTTGTCAAAGTTTTTTTTTATTAACCATGCATTTCATCAATATTGTTTTATATAGGATCAACTATTTTGGTCTTTGAGTGCTATTAAGCGTATCTATGAATCTTAAGAAGTTATGGCTACATCAATGTAAACTGTGCAACTAGGGATGTTTGCTATAACTTTCTATAAATAGCAATGGATAGTTTGTTCCCCTCTGCATCTTAGTAATGCATTATTTCATAGCTGAACATAGCCATAGCATTTTCAGAAAACAACACGACCGGTGAGTGCCACCTCAAAGACCTATTCCTTTTCAGGAAAGCAGCAACCAAACTGCTTAGGAAAACCCAAAAGGCCCCTATACCTTCAGTGAGTTTTAAATTTAAATCAGTGAGGAAAACAAACTCAAGCTGAATTTCAGGACAAAAAGTGGTAATAATGTAAAGAAAGACAAAGAAGGAAACAGATTTCATAAGAGAAATATTCATCCTCTCTGTCATAGAAATAGGGCCTTAACACTTTGGTAGGATTTCATCAAATACAGACTGAAGATGAAGTAACAATTTCAGACTGAGGAAAAAATATGAATAAAGGAAGAGAGATAGGCAAAATGTTCAATAGGTTAAAATATCACTGTTTGGGGAATAGAAAATGAAGTAATGGAACATTTGGCTAGAAATGTAAGTGGGTATTGATTCTATATGATTCTAAATAGAATTCATGTGTGTATAGATGTATATATGCATGGATGTATTGTGTATATATTAAGACAAATCTATTAATTTTTATTTCTTGAAAGTTTTCAACATTTATAGAGATTGAACAATGTTAGATACCCCTGATGTAACTGAAAATTACTATCTGATTTTTTATATACCTTTAATAATGAAATTGATTATATCAGTGTGTTTTCTTATATGGAACCACACTTTGTTTCCTGGAATAAACCTCATTTGGTCATTTAGTCATAGTGCTCTGGGGTTTTTTTGTTTGTTTGTTTGCTCTTGGCATGTCTGCAAACATATATACGATTTTTTATCAATATTCATAATAAAGTTTGTAGCTTTCTTTTATGGTGCAACCTTTTTATATTTTAGGATCAATATGTAGTAGCTTCATAAAACAAATATAGAAGTTTTTATTCTATTTCTATGTTCTGGATGATTTAGGTAACTTTAACACTATCTTATTCTTAAACATTTGGTATAATTCTGTGAAGTCTTCTGAGTCTGATGACTTCTGTCGGGATTGTATTTTTGTAAAACTTGAATTATATTACAGTATTATGTTTATTTAGATTTGTTATTTATTTTCCCATTGTCTTCTTTTGTATGGTATTTGGCCTGTTTAGATTTTCTATCACCACTGAAGTAAATTTTGGATGGTTTCACCATTTTTTAAAAATTACTGTTTAGTTAGATTGTAAAAGTAAATTTATAATATCATAATTTCTTCTTTTTGATTACTATTCCTCCTTGCCAATCTCAAGTTTCTATCTTGCAGTTTATTTTCTTTTCCTTTTTCTTTTGTTTTTTTTACACTTGAAGTTGTAAGATACATGTACAGAATGTGCAGATTTCCTACATAGGTATACACGTCCCATAGTGGTTTGCTGCACCCATCAACCCATCATCTACATTAGATGTTTCTCCTAATGCTATCCCTTCCCTAGCTCCCAATCCCCCAACAGGCCCTGGTATGTGATGTTTCCCTCCCTGTGTCCTCATTGTTCAACTCCCACTTATGAGTGAGAACATGCGGTGTTTGGTTTTCTGTTGTGTTAGTTTGCTGAGAATGATGGTTTCTAGCTTCATCCATGTCTCGGCAAAGGACATGAACTCATCCTTTTTTATGGCTGCATAGTATTCCATGGCATATATGTGCCACATTTTTGAACCAGCTAGCATCATGATGACAGGATCAAATTCACACGTAATGATATTAATCTTAAATGTATACAGGCTAAATTAAAAGACACAGATTGGCATGTTGTGTAGAGTCAAAACTCATTGGTGTGCTGTATTCAGGAGACCCATCTCATGTGCAAAGGCACACTTAGACTCAAAAAACAGGATGGAGAAATATTTACCAAGCAAATGGAAAGCAAAAAGAAAAAAAAAAAAAAAAAAAGCAGGAGTTGCAATTCTAGTCTCTGATAAAACAGACTTCAAACCAACAAAAATCAAAAAACACAAAGAAGAGCATTACATAGTGGTAAAGGGATCAATGCAACAGGATGAGCTAATTATTTTCTTTTTTGAATTTGCTAGCGATTTGTTGAGTTTGCAGAATTTCTTAAAAATTAATTGATTTTTGGATTTATATTAGGTTGTCAGGCAAATTACAGATTGCCCAGTTAAATTTGAATTTCAAAAAATAAACACTGAAAAACAACACGTAATTCTTACAACATATAATTTTTTAGTATAAGTTGTTCCAAATATTACATGGAGCAAACCTATACTAAAATCACCTGTTGCTTATCTGAAATTCAAATTTAAATGGACATTCTCTATTTTAATTTCCAAAATATATCAATACTATTTATTTGTTCAAAACTTTCCTTATTTTTATTTTTTTATGTTTTATATGTTTTTATCTTCATTACTTCCTTGCTTCTGTTCTCTGGTTTTCTATTATTTTCCTTTGTTTTTGAGATAGTTGTTTTATTGAAGTATTTTATTTACTTTTACTAATAGAAATACTTATGTAGATAAAAGCTCTTTAGTATATCATGTTTTCATTACCACTAAATTTAAGAAAATATCACATCATATTTTTAAAATTTCCTTTTTGGCCCAAGTTTAAAAAACTACATTTAAAAAATACCTTTAACTTTGTTATTTAACTTTTAACTTTGTTATTAATTTATAATTTTAATGCATGGTGATAAAAATGCTGTTTGGACTATTTATATGATGTTACATTTATTGCATGTTTCTTTGTTATCTAATTTTTATCAACTTACTTTAAATGTATGATGTATATTTTTAGTAGAGACGGGGTTTCACCATATTAATCAGGATGGTCTTGATCTCCTGACCTTGTGATCTGCCCATCTTGGCCTCCCAAAGTGCTGGGATTACAGGCGTGAGCCATCTTTCTTATCAATTATGGTTCTTTTAATTTTTACTGGTTTGTTTTGTATATTTTATATTACTTAATTGAGAAGATTTAGTAAGTTTCTTATTACTGTATTTCTATTTGTCTTGAATCTGCTGCACTTCTGTTTTATGAAAGTTACTGCTTTATTACTGTGTGCATACATATTAGTGCTGTCATGTAATATGACAGCATACCTTTTTCTGTTTAAATCCTTTTTTGTGTGAATTCTATTTAGTCAAATAGAAAGATTGTGACTTCTACTTTTTAAAGTATGTTTGTATTTGTCTATTATGCCTTTGTTGATCCTTTCATTTTGAACTTTTTTTTTAATGGGCTGGTTAAGGACATATATTGATATGTTTGATCTCAATTCTATATTATTTTTCTATTTAGTATTAATAGTCTAGTCTTTCACAATGTATTTTATTTTCCTTTAGGTCATTTTTTTTGTTATTTAGAAAGTTTTAAAATGTTCTGTGTATATTATGTATATACATTTGTTATAAATATACAAATTACTATTACACATTATATTTCTGAATTATTTAAGTAAGTTACAGACATATGCCCACTTGCTATATGATCAATCAATATATATTTACTAAAATGAGTATTTTCTTTTATATAACCACAGTAAAATTTCTTCCATCAGAAAATTAACTTCTAAATAAAATAATACTGTTACTAAATATTGATCATAACTAAACATGGCCAATTGTCACAATAATCATGTCATAAATGACATTCAAAGTATATTTATAGTATACTAGTTTTTGCAAGTACAAAAGAAAATTTAGAAACATCCAGTGTATCTTCTCATTTGTACAAGAAACACAGAAAGGATTAATTAAAGAAAATAATGAAGTTGGTTTAGATGCAAAGAGTAGAAAGGAATGGTATTGAAGGCATGGGATGATGGAAACAGGGTAGAAGGGAAGATAGGATGATGGTAACAGGAAGATAAAGAAGGATAATTTTTAATATGTAACTTTATATGTATGTTTCATTTTTAGAACCGTGGTAATATTTCACATATTCAAAAACAATCAACATCAACAATGATAGGTTAGATAGAACAAAATTGAGAACAAACAAAGCAAATGAAACTAAGTGTAAGGAGGAAGAAATAACCTAAATAAATTGAAAATAGTAGTTTGACTGTACACATCCTAAGGGTTATGAAGCATTTTCAGAAATACTCTATGCATATTCTGAAACTGGGAGAATGGGTAAATGTGTTGTTGATAATGAGAGTCAGGATTCACATCTGTAGAGTAGCGAGTTATAAATGTAGAAAGAGGGAAGGCTAGAACAAAAGTTATTACACTTAACTGTAAATGGAGGTACAATTATGAATTCATTTAATTAATGTAAATATATAGGTAGAAACATATATGGATATATTTATATACACACATAAAGTCACACACACCTATTTACATTTCAAGGTATAGATATGTAATTACGCATGTTCACATATATGTACACATGTATCTGTATAAACATACATGCATATATGATATGAGAATAACGAATATTTAGAAATTATTGCTGTATATTTTCAATTTTCTAAGCCTGAGTATATCTTAAATTAGAATGCTTAAATGTATTCTATTTCCGTTGCCATTATCTCAAAATTGTTCCAAAATGTTTTTTTTTTTAATGCAGAATCTTAAGCTAATTTGAAACATGATTCCTTATTTCTCAATATTTTGCCTGTTGAGGTATTTTCTGTGATGAAGCATTTCCAGTATTTTCTCATATTTGTGTTATTTTTCTTTACACATTTGGTGAGCTCAAGTAAAATGAGTGATTGAGGTTATAAAATTACCACCTTGTCACAATAATTTTTACCTACTTATCAATAGAATTACCATTAGCATCTTCTGCTACATTTTTGCTGTACAATTTACTCATTAAATTTGATCCATGTCATATTTGTGACCATTAAAGTGAAGTATACTTTCTGTCATTCAGTAAAGATGTGACTTTAGAGCCCTAATAGCTTTCCAAGTCGGTTACCACAAAAGTGACAATACTAAAGATGTGTTTTGAATGGATAGTGCATTTGTCTTTCTGATACAGTTCTCCACACTTCATAAATATTTACAGTCTCTGTTGTTTGTCACTAGAAATTATGGTACTCATCCAAGGGTTTCATTTATTTTAAATGACAATAATTGTACAGTTTTGTATTCTTCCCTGCATTTATGAAAGTTTATAAGTAGAAATATTAATGCAATGCTGTATTAAAGCTGGCTCATATTGGCTCTAAATAGTTGATTTAGTATAACTATTCAAACCCTACATTCAGTGATTTCACACTGATAGCTTAAAATAATGGTAGTGTGCAGATCTACAATATGGAAACTGGTGAATGAAAGCAATCAGCCATCTTTTCTCCCCAGAATCAAGGTGGTGTTTACTAAATTTATCATCACTCCTCTCCTCTAATGTTCTCTGGGAACATGGGACATTCTACATTGATAAAACTTTAATTGGAGATTTGGAAATATTTAATAAGAGTTAGCTAGTTGAATGTGGGTACTAGAGGGTAATGGGTGGATAAACACATGCTTAGAATCCACATACATGAAGGACAAAGACAAATGCATGCCATACAGAAAGAAGTGAAAAATGCTATGGTAAAAGTATGACTCACAAAATTATACAAAATTAAGGTGTAGGCTGAAGAAATATTATTGTAACCATGTAAGAATTATGGACTTTGGATAAGGACAAGAATTTGGATATATTCTTGAAAGATGAATAATGTCTTAAGGATTTAGTCATGTCTATTCAGTTGTTAATGGATTAGATAAGAGACATCAATTAAAGATGTCATTGGGGCCATGGAATATCAAGCAGCAGGATCTGGCTACACTAGCTAATAGGCAACACACAACTGTGACCCCTGAAAGAGGGAAAATAATGAGATGAGCCCTTTGATCACTCTGGCTGTCTGTCTAAAACCAATTTTTAGAATGTGAGTCTGGGAAGGAACCCAGTCAAAACTTGGCATTCTCACTTGGTTGAAAAGGCAGGAGTTCAGGGTTAGAACAGACTTAGCTATCCAGAATTTATGGCTCATATTTGCAGCAAGGTAGGAGCAGAAAAGGAGGTCTAAAAATCTTCTTATATGAAATCATTTTATCTCTTTAGTGGAATAATATTTTAAAAGCTTGAAATTAAAACCCATGTTGTTCAGCTAGGAACAAATTATTAGGAAAGAACCAATCAATATCAGAAAGCTACAAACAAAATATACAGTCTCCATAGCTCATACAAAAATGAGGAATATTTATCTTTCTAATATCCATTTTGAAGAGGGTTCTTTGAATACACAGGACAATCAGTAAATAGCTCAGTAATGATCCACTTGGACATGAGAATAAACTAACTCTAAAGTAAAGCCTACTCTAAATATTTCCTAAAATCTTAAAAACAAGGCTTATTACATTGTTTTTTCAAAATTAATTTAACTGTCTGTTAAACTCGAACACTTTTCTAAAAATACAAAAATTCTAGAATTTATCAATATAAACTTCACAATACTTGGCATCCAAATTAAAATAGTAGACACATGAATATACAAAACAAAAGACCTAAAACAAAAAGAAAACTTAGTCAAAAGATAGAGACTCTAAAAAAAAAGAGATGATAAAATTGTCAGATAAGTTTAAAGTTACTGTAAATATGTTTCATAAGCTCAATTATGTAAAAGATAACATGATCATAATGAGCAAAGTAATGAAAGACAGGAAAAAGAACCAAATAGGATTTCTAGAATTAAGATGAAATTTTTCTGGAATTGAAAACCACAATCTTAAGTGAATATTTTATAAAATGAGATAAACAGTATTCTAGGCATTGAAGAAAATCGCTGAACCTGTAAATAAAACAATAGAAACAATTTTTTTAAAATAACGCTAAAGTAGAAAAGACTAAAAAGCAAATATGAACAAATCCCTATTGATTAGATGAAAAATATCAACCTGTTTTACACACATGCAATTGGAAATCCAGAAGAAATAAAGAGGACTGGAGGGGGGGGGAAACGTTTGAAGAAGGAATAAGAATTTTCCAAATTGTTAATCGGTAAAGGCACGGAGGCAATTATCTCCATGAACAAGAAAGTGAATAAATACAAATAAAACCATGACAAGGCATATAATAATCAAATTGTTGAAAGCCAGTGATAAAGAAAAATAACATGAAGAGTTCAATAAGATTAGACATGTTAGTTACAAAGAAACAGATTTAAGACCCTCCAGAAGCTATACAGGCCAGAAGACAACGGAATGGTATTTCTAAAACATTAGAGAAAATCTGTCTACATAGAATTCTGTACCCTGGAAAAATATCTTTCTAAATGGAGTATGAGATAGAGACTTTTTAACATTATAAAATAAAAATAATATAATTTCCCTCAGTGAAAGTATGTTATAAAAAAAATGTTAAAGGAAACATTTTAGATTAAAAAAATACAAGATACAAATTTAGATTTATAAAAATGAAGAGTACTGGAAATATAAATGTGGGGGTGAGTACAAATTAATTTTATTCTCATTTTCTAAAGTAAAAGATTAAATATTTAAAACAAAATTACTAAAAATATATTTTTGAGTTTTATAACATGTAGTAGCATAAACTAGGATAACCAGTACAAAAATGGGGAAAAAATAAAATTTACTTTTGTTAGCTTAATATATTATATGTAAATTAGTATAACAATTGTTAAAGATATATTTGATAAGTCAAAAATGCATATGACAAATCACACAGTAATCACTATGTATTCCTTAAAAGGTATATCTAATAAGCCAATATGGAATCATCAGAAATTCTAAAAATATTTTTAATCCCAAGGAAGGAAGAAAAATTAATAGGAATATAGAAGACTTAATACCATCAACCTACTTGATGAAATTTACATTTATAAATACTACAACTGAAAACAGGAGAATAAACATTGCTCAGGTATCCATGGACTTCTGATGGAATATATCACATGTTATGCACTAAAATAAGCCTCAATAATTTTATAAGGATTAAAAACAAAGAATATATGCTTAATATATATAAATAAGTGTTAATATGCATAAATACGCAATTATAGACAAATATCTAAAATATTCCAAATATACATAGCTTGTGTAATATTTTTCATAAGTATAGGAAACCACAAGGTAAATTAGGGAGTATTTTATGATAAATGGAAAATGAAAACATGATACATAAAAGTGGCCAGGTGCCATGGTTCTGCCTCTAATCCCAGGACTTTTGGAAAGCTGATGGTGGGTGGGGGGAGTGGGGGGCGGATCACTTGAGGTCAGGAGTTCGAGACCAGCCTGGCCAACATGGTGAAACCTCATCTCTACTAAAAATACAAACTTTAACTGGGCGTGGTGGTGCACGCTTGTAATTCCAGCTACCCGGGAGGCTGAGACAGGAGAATTGCTTGAACTCAGGAGGGAGGTTACAGTGAGCCAAGGTTGCACCGCTTCACTCCAGCCTGGGTGATACAGCTAGACTCAGTCTCAAAACAACAAGAACAACAACAACAAAATGTTATATATTATATAAATTTCCTTGAAGAAAACCATTAAATTTAATGTTAGTGAAATGAGTGAAATATTAACAATAAAGGAGAAATTCAATTTATTAAATAGCAGGCAAGCGATAGAGAAAAATCAATGGAAAAATAACTTGGTGTTTCAGAATACTACTAAAGTTGATAAACGTCTAGCTAGCCTAAAAAAGAGAATGAGAAGGAATAAATAATCAATGTCAGGGATGAGAGTGGGTTCAATACTGCAGATGAAATATATATCAAATGTATAATTAGGATCATGTTTTACAAATCTTCATTACAGACAAGTGGTATACCTAGACAAAAGGGACAAATTATTTGAATGCAAACATTAGCCAAATTGGTTGAAGAAATAAAAAAAAAAAAACCCAGAATATCCCAATATCATTTTAAAGAAATTTTCTTTAAAATTTAAAACCTTCTTATTTTAGACCCCTCATTTCAACTGGAATCTCCAATCAAATCCAGTCTCCAAAACTGCTACTTGTGATTCTTTCCTCATCCCCTCACTGTATGACCAGATATTTTTGTCCCTGATTTTCCATTTAATAGTTTCCTCCTTCTCAATATCATTGATAATTCTTTCCTCTCTACGTAATCTTTTTTTTTTTTTTTTTTTTTTTTTTTTTTTTTTTTGAGACGGAATCTTGCTTTGTAGGCCAGGCTGGACAGTGGCGCGATCTCGGCTCACTGCAAGCTCCGCCTCCCGGGTTCACGCCATTCTCCTGCCTCAGCCTCCCGAGTAGCTGAAACTACAGGTGGCTGCCACCTCGCCCGGCTAATTTTTGTATTTGTAGTAGAGATGGGGTTTCACCATGTTAGCCAGGATGGTGTCGATTTCCTGACCTCATGATCCGCCTGCCTCAGCCTCCCAAAGTGCTGGGATTACAGGCGTGAGCCACCGCGCCGGGCCCTCTACTTAATCTTTAAATGATTATCTCCTTCAGCACTCTACCCCAGTTCCTCACCTGCTCACAAACTTCCATTATAATCTATAAACCAGTGGTTTAAAATATACACTTGCACCTCATACTCCTATCATGACATCCCAAACTATACACACAGCTGCCTAGCCTATTTAATATATTTTTATAGATGAATCGAGACAATTTAATCTCTGTATTCCAAAACTGAGTTCCACATGTTGCCCCCACCTGCTTCTTCAATTATGCTAAATACTTCAATGGAAAGTATAAATATTTCATTCAACTTGATGTTGCTGTTTTATAATCTGATAAAAAGAATGCTTATGCTTTCTGAAGAAGACAATAGTTTGATTCTTCTAGTGGAAGTGAGAAGAAAAATTTGAACACAAACCATAGGTATTATACATTCTTTACACACATTTATGCTCAAATTATAGAGTATTTTTGTATTCCCCACATAACCTTCACTTCATACAAAAGTGTGAATATTTGTTAATAAAAAAAGTTATTTTTCTCTAGAAGTGGCATTTTTCACTCAAAAGACGGATGCCTGTGCCTTAGAACCAAAACTATGCAAGGTCAATCAAGACTTGCTTATGAGATGGTGAAGACCAATTACAAAAATCATTTGTCATTTTTTTATATGAATATTTAATTTTTCCTCAGGGATGTAAATGAGTAGACATTACTCATTTCCCTCCATTCATACATGAGCTATTTTACCAGAAATCTGTTATAGCCTTCATAGGAACATCTATAAGACCCTATCTGTTCCTGCGAGAAGCCAAAAGGACCATGTAGTTGTACTAGGGCTGAGTATTTTGTCTTGCCCCATTAAATAGGACGTTATTTGTAGGTACATCAATGCCCTATATCAGTTTAAGAAAGTTTACTTTTATTTCTAGTCTAATGAGAGGTTTTCTTTTATCTTTAATGAATTAGAGTAGAATGTTTAGTTTAGTTGTATGTGTGCATGATAGGGTTTGGCTCTATGCTCCCACCCAAATCCCATGTTAAATTGTAATCCCCAGCGTTGAGGGTTGGGCCTGGTGGGAGGTAACTGAATCATGGGGGTGGTTTCTAATGATTTAACACCATCTCCAAAGTGCTCTCTTGTGATAGAGTTCTCATAAGATCTGGTTGTTTAAAAGTGTATGGCACCTTCCCTGTGGCTTTCTTCCTCCTGCTCCAGCCATCATGCAGATGTACCTGCTTCCCCTTCACCTTCTGCCATGATTGTAAGTTTCCTGAGGCCTCCCCAGCTGTGCTTCCTGTACAGCCTATGGAACTGTGAGGCAGTTAAACCTCTTCTCTTTATAAATTACTCAGTCTCAGGTAGTTCTTTATAGCAATGTGAGAATAGACTAATACAGTGTGTGTGTGGTGTGTGTGTGTGTGTGTGTGTGTGTGTGTGTGTGTGTTCATTTGGTTATAGGACCCTGAAAATGCTGGCTTCATAAAACAGGATTTGAAGTGTTTCATCCTCCTTTATTTTCCAGAAAAAAAAAGCTGAATAGAAGTGGCATTGTTTAAAAAACTTGGAAATTGTATAAAAGATATTTATACTTTGCATTGAACTGTTTAGCATAATTGAAGAAGCAAGAGGGGGCAAGATGTGGAACTCAGTTTTGGACGTACTGAGATTACGTTGTCTGGATTCATTTATGAAAATATATTAAAATAGGCAGCTATGTGAATGGTCTGGCATGTCATGATAGAAGTATGAGGTGCAAGTATATATTTTAAACCACTGGCTTATAGATTATAATGGAAGTTTGTGAGTGGGTGAGGAATTGGAGTAGAGTGCTGAAGGAGATAATCATTTAAAGATTAAGTAAAGAGGAAATAATTATCAATGAGATTGGGAAGGAGGAATCTGTTAAATAGAAAACCAGGGACAAACATGTCTGGGGTGAGAGGATGAGGGAAGAATCACAAGCATCAAATTCTGCCTTAGATTTCAAGCAAGATTAAAAATGAAAAGCAATATGAATACTAATGATGGCATTCCAAAAGCAATTCAGAGTGCAGAAATAGATTGTAGTAGATTGAGAAATGATTAGCGGCCTCATCTGCCTAATTTCAAAATCAATATTTTTAATTTCTCAAGGTGTGCTACATATTTGCCGCCAAAATGAGATAAGTATATTTACTATTTCTTCATTTAAAAATATGAATGAATAATATATATTGATGGTCGTTGACTATGTTAAATTTCCTAAGCTATTTTCCCACTAAACAAGTTCTTCATATGAAGATTAAAACGATGGCCCAGGCGGGGCGCGGTGGCTCATGCTTGTAATTCCAGCACTTTGGGAGGCTGAGGCGTGTGGATCACAAGGTTAAGAGATCAAGACCATCCTGGCCAACATGGTGAAACCCTGTTTCTACTAAAAACACAAAACTTAGCTGAGTGTGGCGGCGCGCTCCTGTAGTCCCAGCTACTCAGGAGGCTGAGGCAGGAGAATTGCTTGAACCCAGGAGGCAGAGCTTGCAGTGAGCTAAGATTGTGCCACTGCACTCCAGCCTGGTGACAGAGTGAGACTCTGTCTCAAAAAATAAAATTAAAAAAAAAAGGCCAAATATGATTATATACAGTTGCTTAGACAATTATTCCAACAAAACTAGACAGTTAAGAAATATTAAATGAAACAAACACCAGTGGGGACAAAACAGTGATTTGGGGTACTTAGTAGCAGATAATTCATTATTTTTAGATATTTTCTTCCAAGCATATTTATAGTATAATACTACAATTATCAGGATAGGTGACCTGCTATGACAATAATCCTAAATCTCAGTGTCTTTATATAATATGGTTTACTACTCTCTCACTTTACAATTATACTAGTTGATCATGGGTGAGAAAGACTATTATTCTTCAGTAACTCTGTCATCCTGTTATCATCTAGGTCTGGTTCCATATGGCATATAAGCGAAGAGAGTGAAAGATCATGTATGTGAGTTCATGGCCAAAACAATAAAGGACATAACATCACTTCCACTTCTGTTTGATTGGATAAAACTCTATCACTTTCCTCAACCTAACTGCAAGTGATGATTGGGACAGGTAGTCCTTAGGCAAGAGAAACAGATCACAGTTAATACTTAGAAGAATCTGATTCAGAATGCCTGAGTTACTCGTAACTATTGGCTTCACATACAATATACAGTAATAATCAGAAAAGGAGCGTCAGATGAAGTCAATTAGTGAATTTCTTTCTCCCAACACATCCAAAATTTGACCACCTCTCTTATTCTCCACTCTTATACCTCTGCAATAAGGCTCTGTCATCTCTCTGGTGTGTATTGTATTATTCTTTTTTGTTTTCCTCTTTCCTACTTGTGCCCTCTAGGCTGACTATTCTTCACACAGAAGCCAATATCATGGTTCTAAAATAACATTTCAAAAAAGTCATCAGGGTACTGTTCTACCGAAAATTCTCCAGTGGCTATCTATTCTACTCAGAGGCTCTCTGTGATCTGGATTTCCTTTACTCCTTTGACATTGTGTCCCCTTCTGTCATTCAGCGTCAGCCACAATATTCTTCTTGCTTTCCCTAGACAAGTAAGCTCTAAAAGCAAGTCTTTTGCACTTGCTGCTTTCTCTACCTGGAATACTATTTGCCCAAATGGTTGCATAGCTTGTTCCTTCATTCCTTTCAATTATGCCTAAAAATTAATCAATAAAATATTTCTTGATAATACTTTATGAAATAGCTTCCTGTGCACATACCTCTAGTAATTGCCTTCCCAAATAACACATAGATTTATTTTACTCAATAGCACATATCACTATCTGAAGTACTGTTTATTTTCTTCTTACTCGATTACTGCCTGTTTACAACTGATGTCATGCAGTCTCCATGACAGCAGGCACCTTGTCAATTTTGCTCAAATTTCCTATCTTCAAAATCTAAAATATTTGCACACAATTGACCTTCAAAATGTGTGTTGAGTGAGTAATGTTGATGCAAATATGTGTCAATAGTATTTTAAAAATATAAATTTTATTTATTTTGGTGATGAATAGTTTAAAAGTATTTATATTATAAAAAGCAGTGCTGTCAACATATATATAATTTCTGTTTCTTATTTATCTCTCAATGTCATCATATAAAGGTATTTTCTTTAAATGTGCCTTTAATATGGTTTTTAAATTCGTATTACTGAACATTTCTCTATAAATAGATTAGTTATTATAGATATAAGATTGCAGAACTGCATTGTGTATAAACACGTATGTATTTGTCTTAGTCCATTTTGGGATGATATGATAGAATAAAATATACTTGGTAATTTATCAAAAAAATAGATAAAATATTTATTTCTTATATTTCTGGAGGCTGGGAAGTCCAAGGTTGAGGGCCCTGAATCTGGTAAGGGTCTTCTTACTATGTCATCCTGTGGCTGAAGGTAAAAAGCCAAGAGAGTCCACGAAAGTGAGAAAGGGGCCTCATCCTTTTATCAGAAAACTACTCCTGCAGTAACTAACCCACTCCCAAGATAATGGCATTAATTCATTCATGAGGGCTCTGGCCTCATGAAGAAATTACCTCTTAAAAATCTCCCCTCTCAACATTGTAGCATTGGGGATTAAGTTTCCAACACATGTACTTTGCCGGACACATTCAGACCATAGCAGTATTTAACATTGATCACTTACAGTAGCTTCCTCCTATAACTGGATTTGTATTGGCAAAGGGCAAAGACAGTTTTAAGTATTTTCATAAATGTTGATAAATTCCTTTCTAGAAAGGCTTTACCTACTTATACTCTCAACAAATGCTTGCTATCATTTTAAATTGTTTGCTAATGTTATCAGTGAAATTACATAACACCTTATAGTATAGCATTTTATAGTTCATTAATTCATTTAACAAACTCTCATTGATTATATATTTAAACATAAGTTCCCTGTGCTTGAAACGTGTTGATATATTTATTTGTATTTTTGATTAGTATAAACAATATTGGGACATAAGTTGAAAATATTGGACAGTCACTGCCCATTGTCATTACCATTTAGACTTGTAATTACATTATTTATAACAAAGCCTGAGTCTGGACAGATCCACAATAAATGAATAACCTGCTTAGGAATGTTTTAATTAGCTTTCTGTGCATCTGATTTGCAGTACTGGTGGTGAAAATGAGCGCAAAAGAACAGAGTGGAGAAAATATACACAGGTCTTCAGTAGGTAAGAATAATGTTTATTTCCAGCTCTGCCACCTACTTGTGTGATTTGAACAAGGAATCTGCCACTTCGAGCCTCAGACTCCTTGTCTATGATGTAATAATTTTGAGCAACTATCTTTCTGAAGACTGAGAAATAATTTGCCATAAAATTTAACTGAGTGTGCAGTAGCCTTTCTGACCACTTAGTAGGCACTTATTAAATTTTGGTTTAGATCCTACCTTCTTCAACGTTTTGACTAACCTCAGAACTCAAATTTCCAATTGATTTTAATTTAGTTCTAGCTTAAAAGCATATTATTACAAAAGGCATGCTCATTACAGCCAACAGCCAACACTACAATTCCGCAGGAGACACTAAGAAGAGCCACAGGAGACAAGTCTTTCTAGGTTATAATATAGACTAAAATAAGCAAAAAATATTTTACAGAAAATATGTAAAAGAAATATCTCAATGACTTTATCAGAGAAGAATGTACTAATTTGCTTTGGAAAAGCAATTCTTTATTGGATATGCTTTTTTTCCCAGTGCAGCATCTTCTTCCCTAGCAAAGGTACACAAAGAGCGTGCCAGTTTAATACTCTGGAAAAGACTGTCAGTTCCTCCTGAGTTCAGCTCATGCATCTTAATGCAGCATCAGGTTTCCTGTAGACGACCACATTTCAGGCCCTTTGACAAAACTCATATAAAAAAAAGACGTTATGTTCAAGAAACGGAGGTGGCTTGAATAATTTAACAGCTACATATAGCCCCATGAAATATTAAAGGCGCAATAGAGTACAATGGGGAGTTTTACAGAGATTGTAGCATGGCATGTCTCCTTCTGGCACTGTCGGTTCCTTGGTACTAGTGATAGCTGATGTGTTATGATGGTGAAGTAATAATTACAATGAAGCTAATAAGTACTTTAATAGAAGCTAAACCAGCTTACTGATATTCAGGCCTTTAAAAAAATAAAACGGCTCAAATAACTTAAACATTATTTGGAACATTTAGCTGACATTAAAAATCATTTTCTAGAACGTCCCATCTTTGCTACTTTAAAATACATTTGTTATGGATAAGAACTGTACAGTCAGCTATTTATTTCTTTCAAAAATATGATAGGTTTTATAATCGCTTTCCAAAGTGAAAGGTAAAAAGACAGATGCAAAGTCTCTTAGGTTGTGCTTACATGATTAGAAGAATCAATGTTTATAATTACTCATATGGTAAATACACATACCCAATGTCACATTGTAATAAGGAAAATCTCAACCAGAGGCACAGATTTTACTGCCAATATCCATATAAGTCAGGGAGGCCCAAACAAGGGCATGCATTTTGTTTCATTGCAAATCTTTGTTCTTTGTTTCTAAAAATATATTTTTTCTTTTTTCTTACTTCATTTGATATCCCAATATGCTTAAGAAAAAAACCTGTAATTAGCTAGAGCTATATTTTACCCACTTTCATTGAAGGATATGTTTGAAATACCTTGCCTGAAAGAAAGTACTGTACTATTTTGCTACTACTTCTAAGAGGTCTCTTGCTTTTGCATTTTCTAATACTGTGCACTGAGTTCTCATTTTGAAGAAATGCCTAAAGATGAGGGAAATTGACAAGGAGCTTATTTTCCTATGAGAGCTACGATTCTGATCTCATTCTCAGATGAATACTCTAAATAAGTTGATCAGTGATGCTGAGATCTCTCTGAATACTCCAGATGTGTTTTATACACTTTCAGTTCTCAGGAAAATTCACAGTGTATCCAAGACTATCTATGGCTCATTTAGGAGAGCCAGTGGGTCCACAAAATAAAGATTCTTACTTTCTGGGTAAATAATCTGAGTGGTCAAAAAGTAAACAGCTAAATGGTGAGGTAACTTTTATTCATATAGACCCTTCACAATGTTTTACAGTTTTTGAATTGCTTCTGTATACATAATTTTATAGGAAATATACTTTGCATCATTCTGTGAGGAAGATTTGGAAAGAGGGATGGATTCCAAGCAGAAACAAGCTAGACACTGAAGATACACTTAAGAGAACTAAGAGAATCTGGAGATACCTAAGACATGGAACATGACTTTGTGCAGAGTCTCAGTTGGAAGAGAAAATTACCTTTGAAGTTGTAATTCTGTTTTCTTGCAAAGCATGGCCAACTTTCCTGTTTTCTCCCAGCTTTATTGAGGTGTAATTGAAAAATAAAATTTATTTATATTTATGGTGTACAATGTGATGTTTTACTATATGTGTACATTGTGAAGTGATTACAACAATTCAAGCTAATTAATATATCCATCACCTCATAAAGTTGTTTATTTTGTGTGTTTATGTGTTTGTATGGTGAGAGTTTGTGTGTATATGTGTGTGAATATATAAAACCATTGAATTTACTATGTTTTCTCTTAAATGATAGCTAAAATAAATATACATGCCATAAATGAATACTATTTATAAATTATCAGCACATATTTGAACATCTACTGAGTTAATCACTGTTGAGAATTTCAAAGACTATGAAATGTGGTACCTAATACATCAGTCTGTTGTATGAAAGAGAAAAAATGCGACAAGCAATGTTTTCCCTGTTCAGTATAGTTTTGTCTTTTGTTTTCAGCTTTCCTTTTCCTTTACAACTATCTTCAACACTTTTGAGTGGGAATGGGTCCAGTGTTCTCCAGATTTAAGTGCCACTAAATCTTGGATTCTAATCTCAGCTCTGCATCTATTAATGCATTTTAACTGTCCTCAAAAGTTTTTTCTAAGGATCACATAACATAATACAAATGAAAATGCTTTGAAAATTTTGAAGTTCTGAATGTATGTACTTGTTTTCATTACAATAATATAGATACTCTACAGCATATTACTTCATAAACATATATTTAATCAGCTATCTTATATCTACAGATTTTCTGCTCTGAAAATGAGGATATCTGTATTTTTACACCCAAAAGTATTTCTCTAAATCTTTCAAACTGCTTTGATCTAGACATTAAGCAGTCAGTATATGGGATGCCTGCTATGGTTCTGGAGCAGGACCCCTGTATTAGTCTGTTCTCACACTGCTGTCAAAAACTACCTGAGACTGGATAATTGATGAAGAAAAGAGGTTTAGTTGACTGTAAATTCTGCAGGCTTAACAGGAAGCACGACAGGGAGGCCTCAGGCAACTTATCATTATGGTGGAAGCGGAAACAAGCACGTCTTACCATGGCAGAGCAGGAGAGAGAGAGAGCGTGAGGGGCGATTGCCACACACTTTCGAACAAACAGATTTAGTGAGAACTCACTCACTATTACGAGAACAGAAAGGAAGAAGTCTGCCCCCACGATTCAATCAGCTCCCACCAGGCCACTCCCCCGACATGAGGGAATTACAATTGGAGATGAGATTTGGGTGGGGAGACAGAGCCAAACCTTATCAATCCCATTTAGCTACCAGATCATAGAGGAACAAGGAGTTCTACAGCAGATGCTAGGGTGGCTGTGTTTATAAGAGGGATGAAATTAGCAGGCTGCACTTGCAAAAAATAACAACTGGCATGCCATAATGCTGCAAACTAGCTGAATATCAGCCTTTCTAAAAATGTCCTTGTAATTCTACTTTTACAACCTAAAGTCCAGTTTGATCCTTTTCAATATTATTCTGAATACTTCTAATGATTATCTCCTCATCTTCAAACAATTATCTAAAATTCTATTATTTAATTTTTGAGTTTTAACTAAAGCAATTGACCCTCTTGAAGTAGAAAGTGAGAACTATCAGATCACTTTCAGCACTCCAGCAATGTCTTGCATTTTGCACATTCAGCTATACTCCTAAATTATTTGTAATTATGTAATCAGATTAAAGTCAGGACTCAAGTTGTCAAGTGTATTTGTTCTTCTTTCACAGTTAAACAATGATGATAACATGGCACAGTCTCTAAAAAATAATGTAAACATTACAGAAATTTTTCATTTGCATTTTTTCAAACCCCACAAAACAAACATAATTTCACAGGATATTACTACAGTTCTGAAAATGTTCCTTTATCCACCATCAACTTCTATCACACTTCCACACCTATTGTAGCACCTCTGTTTACCAAACTTCCTGGTACTTTTCTCTTTTATCCTCAGATCGTTTTTCCATTATTCTTTGTTTTCCTCTTTTAAACCCAACTTCTCTGCAAAGCCAAATCCATGTACCTATCTTTTTTTCACTTCCTCATTAACCTACGCATCTCCAGTTTTTTTTCTTATTTTATTTTGGATAGTGCTTGTTGCAAATTACCAGGAAATAGTTAGGCATGTTTTCCATAAAAACAACAAGGGAAGGGACTCATTTTTTGTAAGCAGAGGAAAGAGAACATTTAAGAAAATGCATTCAGTGATGGTTGTTATCTAATCACAAATACATTATTTCTAAATTATGGGTGTATATGTATATTTGGATTACATTAAATTTGGATAACATTTGCTCAGTGATTGAATAAACAGTGTTTATTAACTTTTATGTATTTTAATACTCAATTATTTTATAACAGTCAATTCCTTTTTTATTCAATAAGCATTTATTTCGTACCTTAATTAACTGAAGCCCATCTTCAGGAGCATTTTTCCCAGGAAATATGCATGCATGCACTAGTCCTCACAGATGCGCATGTTAGAAAATGTAATCTGTGTGATCTTGATAATAGAATGGCAACACTACTAGCTATCAAATTTCTGTGTCAGAATTTTATTTTCTCTCTTTTAAAAATAAGTCTTTGGTGACTTTCCAGTACTTGCTTATAGACATAGTTTTCTATGGAGAGAATAACAAAAAGTTAAAATAATTTTTCTTTCGTAGAAAAAAGTATTTGGGGGGGTTTTGATTACCATGTGAAACTTCCATAACCTTCCCAAATTAGAAATTAGGTATTGGAATAGTTTTTTATGTTAGTAATTTTTCTACAAAGTTTCTTTAAAAGTTTTTCCTTTACATCCATAGATTCAGATTTATGATTCAAGGGGAAAAAGTTTTTTCTCTTTTATTTTAGTATATTGACTTCAGATTTTTTCTGTTCTCAGGGTATACCAATTATGCATGCATGAATCCTTCTTTATCATTATTTTTGTATCTGTTTTTTATCTTAAAACCTATTTATTCTTTTTCATTTTATTTGGCTTTGCTCTCCTCAAGACTTCTTTTAAGCTTTTTATTGTGTTTCAGTATATTCTTTCTTCCATTTTGATTCCTCTTATGCTTTGCTCACTTTTGTATTTTTGTATGTTAATTTTTTTCTGAGTTCTGTGACTTAATTGTTCTTTCTTCTTTTTGTACTAACCTTTCTTGTTTGATCTTTTTCCCCTCTTTTTTGGATATGTTTCAAAAGTCTTTACATAAATGTTCTTTGTTTAATGGTAAAATATCTTAAACGTGCAGCCATTCTCAGAATACTTTTCTTCATTTTGTCATGTTTATTACCTTAGAGTGTGTTGTAAATGGGGAAATTATTTTTAAATGAGAGCATGTGGCAGGGGCAATGTATGTTAAATAAGACTTGGGGGGCTAGGATGAAGGAGTTAAGCACTTAGACTTCAAGAAGGTATTTCAAATATTTTCTTACAATCTATCTTGTGTGTCAAGAATCTCTTATATGGTAATTTAGCTTGTATTTTATTTCTTATAACCAAGAGCCAAGTACACAGGTTATGACTATAATTTTTTCTTGTCTTTTCATACTTGCAACATGTTTGTGCAATGATTGGGGATGAATATGTCCTCAATTAGCGCTGACATTTTTACCGCTTCATGTTTTCAGTAAGGTACTGGAGATATTTCAGTAGCCCACTGTCATAGGCTGGTGTAGATACTCCAAGCGTGGTTAATTAATGTAAATCTATAAAGAAGATTTCTCTTAAAGTACGAGAAACTGCGTTTCTGATCTACAAAGGCTTCTACATTTCTTTAACCAAGTTCAATGGTCATTGTATTTAACGACCCTTCTTTTCATACCTTTTTATCACCTGAAAGTTCTTTTATTTTTCCAAAGGTATAATTTTGCCTTATTTTGCTTTTTCTTACATGTTATCTGAGAGAGTGAGGCAAGGATGTATTTACTCAGTCTTCTTTAAAAGGAATCCACACTGAAGTGTTCTATAAATACTAATTAGCATCCTGAACAGAAAAGGTAAACTACAATTTAGTAGTAAATTTGGTAAGTCTTAAACCTGGAGACACTTCTTCAGATTTAAAAAAAAAAAAATGACAGATGAATCAGACAATAATATAATCATTGATAAATGTTTGGAATTTAGATGAGTAGAGAGAATGAGGTAGACTCTAGTCCTAGGAGTCAGTAAGTCACCTAGAAAAAAGTTTAGCATAGTCTTGAAAGCTGTTCCTTGAGAAAACATGTGGTTTTAATATGCAGATTGCCAAATAAATACACATTCTGAAGTGTGTTTGACCTTTTAATTTAATTTCTCATGAGTGAATTTAAACATAATACCTTACATGTTAATGGCATTTATTTTTGAGAGCTCTTTTATATGTTACATAAATACCTTCTCTGTGGAACAGATATTGAACTTGTATATTTTATTACCAACAATGATAAATAATCAATGTTTTTTAATGTTTCAATGTATTATTAATCAATTATTATGGTCAATTAGTAATCAACATATCATGTTAATCATTGTAAAATAATTTGCTAAAGTTAAGGATGTCCAAACATGAAATGCACTGTACATTGGTAAGAGGTTTTCCACAAAGATGATCACAATGACAGGAAATTTCTGGAGGAGATTCAGGAATCAGGTAGGTGATACAATATCCAGTCATGAGATAAGATGATCACATTTGTAGTCACTTTTAATCACCGGGAAAGCAGGAGTTCATGGAAGTTAAGTAACTTGCTTAAAGTTATCAAGATTGAGATTATGAGTCAAATCAACACGGGCTATGGCACAAATGAAAATGAAAGCCAGAGCATCATGAGATCATTAAATTGATTCCTGGATCAGTTTACAAATAAAATTAAACTATGAATTAAAAACATGGACACACTAACTGCACAGATACTTTAAAATATTAACATGCAGAGCACTTAACTTTGTTATGATGTTAATGATAGGATAACAAATACCTAGGAAAAGCAAGAATATGGTATGACATCAAAGGGGCTCCCAAAGACATAATTTGTTTTTGATAGATTATGAAATTTTTAAATTGTTCCCAGGCTTTTGTTTTATGCACTCAGAACTCCTGGCTGTAGTCCACTGCTACTGCAGGTTCAAATATCACCAGTTACATTTTCAACTATTTCTTTCACTGATCTCTGGAAAGTCTCACTGTCAAACACATCTGTTCTGACTATTCTTTGCCAGCAGAAATTAGCCACTCAAAAGTATTAAACTCCATTTCAATTTTGAAATAATATTTTGAACATG
Source organism: Mandrillus leucophaeus (assembly GCF_000951045.1). Classification (NCBI taxonomy): domain Eukaryota; kingdom Metazoa; phylum Chordata; class Mammalia; order Primates; family Cercopithecidae; genus Mandrillus; species Mandrillus leucophaeus. Next base: position 1,195,394 of record NW_012106864.1, read on the forward strand.
ACTTTTAACCTAAGAGATACGTTTGTCTTTTTTCTTAATTCCCTGCACCTCATTTTCCGTCAAATAGTTACTTTCTCTTTAACACAGACACATGTTTTCACTACATAATTTTTAGTGCAAACCCATATCTCTTTATATTCTTTACTCCTTTCTTGTAAATTCTGTCCCTCTTTGTTTCAGCCATCCATTCAGGTGGCAATTCAGAACTTTGTATTTAAACTACAGGCTAGGAAATAAATTTTAAGCTTTGCAAATGATTTATTAGTCATGTAGTAGAATAATGCACACTATTGTGTAGAGAATTCAGGGAAAGCCATTCATGTACAACGAAGGACAAACAGGTGTAATTGCCCCCTCACACCTTTACCTTTTCTTCTTTAACCTTCTGAAAGTCATTTTGTAATAGTTCACATTTGCCTGAGGAAAAATATTAAGTCACATAACTGGGTCATAACATTCAAATGATGCAGCTTTTTTTAACCTCTGTGATTTATAGTATTGTATGCATTCATAATAGGTAATTTATTACACATGAGACAAGATTTTATGCTAATTGTACAACTTATTTCATAATCTTCTTCTTTTTTTTTTTTTTTTTTTTTTTTTGAGATAGAGTCTTGCTCTGTCGCCCAGGCTAGAGTGCCGTGGCACGATCTCGGCTCACTGCAACCTCCGCCTCCCGGGTTCAAGCCATTCTCCTGCCTCAGCCTCCCGAGTAACTGAAACGACAGGCACCCGCCGCCACGCCAGGTTAATTTTTTGTGTTTTCAGTAGAGATGGGGTTTCACTATGTTCGCCAGGCTTGTCTCGAACTCCTGACCTCGTGATCCACCCGCCTCGGCCTCTCAAAGTGCTGGGATTACAGGTGTGAGCCACCGCACCTGGCCTATTTCATAATCTTGAATAGCGGCATAGAAATTGATTGTAGAGAGTAGACAGTTGCCAATTATTTCTTCATGACATCTCTAGAAGGCATCACTTATTTTCCATTTTGAAGCTGTCAACCTAGTTACACTTTTTACTTTCACATAGTGATTACTACAGAAGTACTAAGTGTCATGTTGCCAGTTTATGTTGCTTGCAACATATCACACTCATTACTTCCACGTTGCCACCACCACAATGTCTTACATTTTATAGTCCTTCACTGTTTGAAAAAAAAAATCACGATTGAGTTTTATTTGTTCCTCCGGTTGGGAGCCATTATGTCCTTTACGTGTCCTTTTCTCACCCTCTGATTAGGAAGCAATGACATCTTTTGAGCTCCTGTGGTCAGTTATTTTCATGTAACCTCTGCGACATGCTGATTACAAGAAAGAGTATATAAATAATGTAATAAGAGTGCTAACAGAGAGGGAAAGCACCACGAGCAATAACTCAATCATCAAAGCTTTCTTAATCCATTATAAATATTTGTCTACATTGATTACTATATTTAAATAGACAGCTCAGCAACACTTTTTATTAATTGACTTATTGAAATGTAATTCAAATACCATACAATTCACTCTTAAAATGAACCATACAGCAGCCTTTAGTATGTTCTCAGTCCTACAACCACAAGGAAAACGCTCTGAATGAAGAAGGAAATTGCTCCTTCTCTAGAAGCTCCAGAATGGAATACTGCCTGTCAACCCCTTGAGTTAAGTCAACGAGAACTGCTGAGCTATAAGACAATGTATTTGTGCTATTTTAAGATACTAGCCTGTGGTAATTAGTTACAACAGAGTGGAGATAGAGAAGGTAATATAGCTACCAAGGTAAAGGGGACAGGCATTGTGTCCAATTGTCCAAGCGTAAGCATAACATAAAGTTAAAAGTAATTAAACAGATTCCTTTTAGATTGTAAAATTCAGATGTAAAAAGTGGGTAAGAGGAATTTGGCAATGGGTAAAACTGGAGACAACACGTAGGCGTGCTTTTAGACTATGAAGTTTGCACTATACTCTGAGCAATGGGAATATGAAACAGGGTAGTGAAATGGTCAGGTATTCATCATAGAAGGATTAGACTTTTCTGCTAGGATCCATGCAAATGCATTGGAGAAGAACAAAGCAAAGGTAAGAGATACCAACTGTAAAACCTTTGCAATAATTCCAGAGAGAGCATGTTACCCTTGATGTAAGTAGCAGAAATGAGTTGAGAAGAAATAGAACAATAAGAGAGAAGGATTTAGTAAATATAATTAACAACTCGTGGTGCCTAAGTAGGGATTATGAAGGATAACTTTTAACCTATAATGTCACCTATGTTTTTAGCTTGGCCAAATTAATACATGTTAATGGCAACATTATTTGCAGAAGTTGGAATATCAGGAAAAGAGACATGCTTGATACTGGACAATGGTGAACATTATAAGATTCTATTTAGTTGTGCTGAATTTGATGTTTCTGTGAAAGTGAATGAAGTTAAATGGAGGATATATTTGATGGAGAAAAATGAACATATTATAAAAGGAGCAGGGATGAGAGTATATATAATATTCCTGATTCTATTTATTCTTAAATCTCAGGCATTTATTTGAGTTCTGTGAGACACCCCGTATCTTCAAATTAAATTCCTCTTTTTGCATATCTTCATCTGAACTGAGATTGCATTGCTTTTTTTACCAAAGGGGATTCAGGTTATATGATGATCATTTTTATTGACACTGACTATAGTGCTAACACAAAGAAACATTATATGTTTAAATGGAAAATGAGATATACACTCTATTTAGGTGAGAATAATGATGAAAAATGCAAGTAATGTGGCCCTATATTTTATATAAAGACACCCTATGATTTATACTAGTGAGGAGCCATGGGGATGTATTTGTCTGTTTTCACACTGCCATAAAGACACACCCCCATATGGGTAATTTATAAAGAAAAGAGGTTTAATTGACCCACAGTTTTGCATGGCTAAGGAAGCCTCAGGAAACTCACAATCACGGCATGAGGGGAAGAGGCACATCTTACATGGTGGTAGGTGAGAGGGAGTGAGCAAGAGCAGTGAACACGGCTTTACAAAACCATCAGATCTCATGAGAACTCACGTACTATCACGAGAATGGCATGGTGAAAACTGCCCCCTTGATCCAATCACCTCCCACCAGGTCTCTCACCTGATATGTGCAGATCACAATTCAAGATGAGATCTGAGTGGGAACACAAAGCCAAACCATTTCAGGGGGGTAGTAGACATTTTTGCTTGACCTGAAATAAAGATTGGGCCTAATGATAGAACACATGAATTACCAAGGGGAGAAGTAAATATTGTTCGCCCCAATTATTATTTTGTCTGCAGGCAAATAACTCTGCTCAAGATATTTAGAATAAAGTCAAGTGTCAAAGATATTTCAAGTGATTAAGGACTAGGACTGTACCATCCTGTGCCTAAATTCTATTAGCAGCTGGACTGTAGTAGTGCAATCTGTATAAAGGGAAGGTTATAGGCACTGGATTAGCAGAATATCTGGTTCTGGCTTGGGAAACACCCCTGTGAAATATGTGAGCACTCTGTGATATCTACAAACCACATATGGTTAATAGAGATTCCATTTATTGCATAATATCACCCTGAGTATATGGCAGTATTTAGTTGTTAATCTAATTTTAATCCATCAAATTTGAATATTCATTAAAACATGTCAACAAGACAAAATGCAAATAGAAAAGAAGACAATTTGAAAGGGTGTTAATAAATGGATGACACTGGTAAAATAACAACACAAAATTTATTAAGTCAAGCTTAGATCCAATTAAAATCTTTACTAAGAGTTTCAACTTTATTTCTCAAGGTATTTCTATGTTCTGAAGTATACGAGTATATTTGTTTGGGTTTCCATTTCCTTCTTGGAATCTGTGTTAATATCTACAGTACATGATGCCTTTAGGAAGAATTTTTTATCTTTATGAGCTATCATTATGCAGAAAACACTCAGGTTTATATCTCTCTATTTGATCATTTAGCTTTGGCAGCAGATGATCTGATTCCGAGTCTGTCTACAGTGAATAATTGAATGTCAGAAATGTTTTAAATTAAATTCTGACAAAGATGAAACGCTTTGTGGGGGAATCTAAATGTTTGTTAAGTTCTTTGTCCTCTTTTTCATGGCCTCTTAATGGTTGCAATCTTGTATCTGCTTTTGCAAAGAAGAGTCTGTGTGCTATTTAAGATTCTGTTGCGGGAGCCATCAGGCACATTAAATCTGTTCCTCTGTGTTCTTTCACCATCTTAAGTACATTGTAAGTGTAAAATAAAAGGATTAGCAATGAAACAGAATTTCCTTCAGAATAGCATAATTAGTATCAATGTATATTTTATTTCCTGTTAACAGTTATAAATATAAGAAATAGGGTTGGTTAGTGATTTCAAACTGATAAATATAAAGCAGATTTTGGTTGTATTTAAGAGTAGTGGCCCTCTACTATATGAAAGAGTCAAGTGAAAAAACAGTTGAGGATATTGCACAACAAGCAATAAATATTAGTCTTTTTTATATGTTATAGTTTTAGGTATATTATAGACCCTTAGGAAAATAAAGTGCAGAGGACTTTCACCTTTGCAGGCAGTAATTGCAAGCAGTATTATATTTGGAAATATAAGATAAATGTTACTTTGAGGCTGGTTTGGGCTGAAAATCTATCTCTACTAGTTATTTGTGTACATTGCAGCAGTTATTAAATCATCAGCTTCCATTTTCTCATTCATAATTTGGGAATTCTGTTCTCCTCATTTAATAATTCAATCAATATATATTTATTGTGTACCATAAAAACTGCAATTACTTTTGCACCAACCTACTAATATGTGCTGGTCATAATCTAGCCATGGAGGATAGAGTCGTAGACAAAACAGAGAAACTTCTTGCCTTCATAGACCTTAAATTCTAGTGGGATAAAATAAATGAAAAAATAAAACATATAAAATTTTAGATAAATTTAAATGCAATAAAAGTAAGATAAGCAGAAAGAAAATGAAGTGTGTGTGTGTGTGTGTGTGTGTGTGTGTTTATATCCTGTGTGTGAAGTGTACAATTTTAAGATGGCATATACATACCTTCCCCCAATCATTCAATCAAACAGTGATAGACAGATCAATGACAATTGGAAACAGAATATTAAATTTTCACTTTTTAATTGCTGAAACAAATACTAACTGCTAGAATAATGCCAATAATGCTTCTTAAAAAGCTAGAAGCAAGTCAGAAAGGAAGATAATGAAAAGTAGATAAAAGTATATTCTGCTTAATTATTGAAATATATGCAAAGGTATATCTGTGAAGAAACTCTACTGAAAGCAGAAGAAATCACCAAATCTTTGTGACTAAAGATTCTTATGCTAGCATTTGTCATGATGCTTTTCACAAAGAGGATTTTCAAGAAGAAAGTTTGACCCTCTCTGCACTTCTTCATCTGCTTCTGTTTCATCGCTGTTCCCACAAAATGTGATTCCAAAAAGCATATCCTTATTGTGTGGTATAAATAGAATCTCTGTTTATACTTGATGGCTGCTTAAAATAAAAACCAGTCTCTTTTTTTCCCCCAAGAATCCACTAGCAAGCAGTGGCTAAACTGTTGTTACTTGTATTTTTTACAAAAATGTCACTGGTATAGATAATAAAATAAAACTTCCAAGTACTCATTTTAATTGTCAAGGAATCTGAATAACCTATTCAGATGTAAATTATATATATTTTATATATATGTATATTGCTTTCTTATTTAACAAATTCCAGTAAACAACCAGACACAATATTTATCACTAGAAACCCCTTCATTTTTTCTTTCTGCTAGCATCTGGAAATATATTTAGGTTCAATGTGCTCAAAAGGCACAACATGTAGAATAATCTTACCTATATAAACCTACATGTGGAGAAAAAGTCCATAAGTAGTAGATATTATGGATGATATTTTAATTTTTATTTTAATATTGTTCTGTATTTTTCATTTAAAAATGAACATTACATATTTAAAGTTTAGGTTAGGATACTTAAGTTTAAACCAAATAATCCAAAATGAATATTAGCAGACACAAGATAAGAAACGCTATTGATCAAAATGAAATTCTCTGGAACGATTAGAAGTGGTCACTGCTTTCACTATTATTTCCCTAGTATTTTAACTTCTCCATAGTGGGCTCATATTGCCTTTATTTAAAAAATAAATTTCATTTTAATAGCAAGTGTTATTTCAATATTATTTATCTGGGTAAATATAATGTTTTAAATTAGTTATGTTCAAAAATATCTTATGGCGATTCTTCATCAAGTAAATGTCAGGTCTCAGAATTAATATTTTGAACTTTGGCATGTTATTGTCATTCACGAATAATTACACTGAAATCTATATTTTAGTTATTATAGTTAGTATAGATTCCCAGAGGCAGAAACTATGTCCACCAGCAATTCCAATGCCACTGCCACCTAGTTAACTACTTGCTTCATGTTCAACAGTAGCTATCTGCTGGTTGACCTCAGCCAGTATCAGCAATAAATAAACTTTGAATCCCAGATTCAAGGACAATAATCAAAACCATTATCACTCCACAGTCACTATTAGCTAGCTACATCCAGGCTGTAGAAATGATAGGTATATAGAGCAGCTGGAGGGTCTTGGTAGATTGAGTGTCTGCCCCAAAAGTCTGGGAAACCTTCCTTAGTAACTTTTGGATCCAGAGATTCATTTAAGAGTGGACAATTCAAACAAGACCAAGTCTGACATACCAGGAGGAGCACTAGAATGCAATCATTTAGAAACAGTGACAGCAGCCAGCTACAGGTAGGGTTGGTGACGTTGCAACACTTACCTATGTTCAGGTTTCATTGAGTTAGCCTCCCATGCCTTCTATTTTCAACAGAGTTGTCACATTAGTGTTTCTGTCTAAATCAGACTTGCCTGGCATCCAGAGTCTATTAGGGATCCACATGAAGACAGAACTAGAAACCTCCTCCTGGTAGAATGAATGGATGAGTTTTGATAACCTTCTTTGGGGATATCTTCTAACAGCTGCTAATGCAAATGGTTCTCTAAGAGTGGCCCCTTCTAAGCTGGATCTGTCCCTGATTCTAGGTGTGTGAATTAGGTTCTGAAAGGGCATAGAAGGTCCTAAGCCAGCTGTTTCCATAGGATATTTGGTTGCTTTGGCAGCTCCTAGGTTGCCCAAATGGCTTTTCCATTCCTGGGAAAAGACCTAAAAATCTGAACACTTGCTAAAGAACTTACAGGCAGATAAAGGCTGCCATCAAAATCTACCTATTCTCTTGCCAGGTGTTTCCCAGCTCATCCCACATTTGGACCCTTTCAGAAGCTGGATGTGTGGTGTGGCACACCTCAATAAGGTTAAATGGGACATTGCTGTATGGGGGACATCTCTATATGACATAAAAAAAAGGTACAAGGATTAAGAATGAGCCACATTTTCTTACTTATATATGGATTATAGAATGTTTTCTTTTTCTTGTTATTGTTTGTCAATGACTAGACAACTAACTTTCTATTTAGGGACCTATTTTTATGGTACCTGTATGTATTTGATAGAGAGGGATCAATTTTAGAATCAAATGCCCAGGTTTCATTTGTAAACATCTTTAGTATTTTGATTTTGCTTATAAATTGATTTAGACAGAATTGATACATTCACAATGAAGAATGCTCTTTTCCAGAAACTTGGCATGTCATTCCATTCATTCAGCTCATTTATGCCTGAGGTTGTGATTTTTTGAATATTTGCAATCAAACCTTGGCCATGACCTTGAGGAATAGGATATAAATAACTCCTACATGCTTAGCATTCCAATAATGGAACACTAGGCATATGTGGGTTAATTCCTCTTTTATGCTTTTTAGAAAACCTTTATGGATTTACAGATTTTATCACAGAGATTTTCCAGAATTCTTGTTACATTATTCCAATGAATAATTATAATTTTTTTGCTAATGGTAATATGATTTTTTATTTATCAAGATCCATTATCTTTTAAAACTGTGTTTAATTTTTAAATGGGTTATGTATGTCACAAATGTTTTAAAACATTCTTCCATTTATAGCTTCCATTCTGCTATAGTGCCTATTCTTTCTTTTTTACCTTCTAACATCTTTTTTTGTAAATTTGAAGATTAATTTTTGTATGTAAATTTTATACCTCTAAGTTATTATTTCTTTCTTTTATCTAATTGCATTGACTAGACATTCCAGTAAAATATTCAAAAACTTTTAATAATGGATACCTTAGTCAGTCTTCCTGACTTTAGTGGTTAATTCCTTTGTTACTGTACTATGCGTGATTCCGGCTTATAAGTTAATATGTTGTGACATTTATATACCCTTTATTTCTTATTAAATATTTTAAAATTAAGACTACATTCATTATATGAACTTTATCAAATAAATTTTCAAAGAAATGGCTTAATGAGTTTTATATTAACCTATTAATATGGTGAAGTATATTAATATAGTTTCTCATATCCATACACGTTTAAATTTCTCAATTAAATCTGCTTGTGGAATTTTTAATAATTTTCACCAATAAAAATAATAAGATCAGTTTTAGTGTTATATGCTGTAATAAGTTTGTGAATGCATTATCAACATTTTCTGGTTTCAAAAAAACATTTTGGAAGCTTTTAATTATTTTGTTTCTCTAGAAAAATGGAAACATACTGGAATTAAATGTTTCTTAGAAGTTTTTTAGTATTAGGAGTGAGGCACTTTCTTTTACTTGTGTCTAGATTTGTATCTTTTTATAAAACCCTTTCTTCTGTTATTCTATTTGTCAATTACTTGACCACTAACTTTCCATGAAACTTAATTTTATAGTATATTTGTGCATTTAATAGGGAAGGGTCAATTTTAGAATGAAGTTTCTATGAAACTGCCTGTATCTAGTGAATGTTAAACTTTTATATACAGCCTTTATAACTCTAGTTAAGGTCACTTTACACAAGTTATAATTGCCTAGAAAATGATCTATTTAGTGTAGCTTCCCAAAAAGTGAGTATAGAATGGAGCATATAATTTACTAACTGCATTTGTAAACCAGAAGCTTATTTATTTTCACTTATTTCAGTTTTACATGGTTATAAATAGAATTGCTTGTTTTATTATTTTTATTTTTCTATCTAGTCACTGAGTTCTCTAATAAATAAAAATATCTTGCTAAATCCAGCTCATTCCTGGTTTTCATCACTGGTGTGTTTTCTTCATTCTTAGTATTTTCAAAGTGTTTTAGTACGAAATTGAGAATTGCAATTTAATTCAGAGCATTTTAAACCAAATTTTTGAAAATGGATATTAATTATTATTATTTATTAATTCCTAAGCATGCTATTTATTTAGTAAATTGAGATCCTTCACCTATAATTATTCTCTGTAGAGTTTCAGTATTAACTCTAATGCTTATTTTCATGTGGATTTTAAAGTTATTTTCAAGCCATATAATTTTTTGGACTTTAAATATGTATATTTCTTTTCCTATTTACTTCTAAATAAATCCTAATTTGTATTTTACCTAGAGCATTTTAAAGTCATTCTCCTCAAAAGGAAGTAGCATTATTTATTTGCTTGTATCTCAAGGAGGCAAATTTTAGGAAGGAAAATACATTTTAGGAACTGTTGCTCTTCTTGCAACTACTTAGGATCAATGCCCAGAAATTTATAGGTTGAATAAAATAGTTGTGGGCTACATAGGCCACTACATTATTATACTTTCCCAAAGATACTTATTTTGTACACACAAATCAGTATTTTTTTATATTTTGTTGAATCAATATTTTGGAAAATCTATCCCAAAACAAAATGTAAAAAATAATCAGTACTCTACTACAAGTTTCAGGAAGGTTTTTACAATTTTAAATACAAATTTGTAATTTTTTATGGTATCTTTAAAAGCTGAATTATATTTAGTATGATATTATTTTTGGTTTTTAAAATTGTCTTTTTATTCTTGGCCAATGATATAATAGATTGCACTGAATCCATAACTTTGATTATGAAACAGAACAATTAATGACTAAACAGGGTAGGATACGGACAGATAAAGTTTAGCGTGGAATGGATGTGCCATTTATTTGCATTACAAAATATAAACTGAAATATTATTTCAGTCTAGGGTGATATTCCTTGCATGGTGCAATTCTCAAAGTTGTCAATAATTTTCTGTTTGAGAGATTTGAAAGCGGAAAATTGTAGGAGAGGTCATTTCAAGCAGAGATGAACTCATAGGCATTTACCACATGTAGTTATAATCCCCTCTTCCCTATCCTGATAGGAAACAGGTTAGCTAACTTATAACGTTCCTCTCTTTTTCAGAATCCACTTTTCAGTATTGAAGAAAACAGAATAGACACCTGAAGGAGTCATATGTTCAGTCTTTAGTCTCTCAAACATTTCTAGAATAGCAACTTTAGCATTTGCTGTGTGTGGTTACTTGTAAGATGAGTTTATTAATAGGGTAGAGTGTATGATTTTATATCTCATTTCATTAGGACATTGATTTGCAAATAACATTCCATTTCTATAGGTCCTAGATGACTCACCTGTCTACTCTCTTGGGAATGGGCTATTTATGTCTACCTGAGAGAATTTCTTAAGAAAATTATTTAAATTGCTAGCCACGTTCAACTACAGAAATTGTGGAGATTTATAAACCTTTGATATTTTCTGGACTGGGTTAATTTACAGGAGCAATTTTGTTTTAACCTAAAAACCTTATTCACATTTTCCTGTTTATAATCTGCTATTTAAGCACAGAGTCTGTTAATACATGGAGATTTTCTTGCCTAGTGCCTTTCCCAGTATAGATTTTCTTGCATGATGGCTTACATACATCCCCATTCATCCTAGGAAGTAAGAATTCTAGACATTTTGCTTAAGGCACTACTTATAGCTCTTTCCTTAAAATTCTACCAGATAGGTTGTGGTTAAATCAATTCCTGGTGAAGAAGGGAGATGATGTGAGTTACTGGTGCTTGTCACCAGCACACAATTGGCCCGTGTGCTGGCTGCTGATAACAGTGACTAACCAGTTGAAACAGATTTTTTTTTCTTGTATTTTTTTTTTTTTAATCTTGAGCTCAGTGGTCACTGAAACACCTGTGAGGTGAAAGCAAATGTAATTCCAGTGTGCTAGCTCTAGATTATTAAATACAACAGATTTCCACAGCTTAAAATTATATTTAATTTCACCTTTCCAGGATTAATATTATGCTTCTTAGTGAGTGTTCTTTTTTTTTCTTTTTTTAATTATAGTTTAAGTTCTAGGGTACATGTGCACAACGTACAGGTTTGTTACATATGTATACATGTACCATGTTGGTGTGCTGCACCCATTAACTCATTTACATTAGGTATATCCCCTAATGCTATCCCTCCCCACTCCCCTCTCCTCACAATAGGTGAGTGTTCTTCTAAGCACTAGTGTATGATATCAGTAGAAGTACATTTTAAAATTTAATTTTCTTAGTATTCCTAATAATGCTCAGAGAAAGTTAGTCTAGTGTACTAGTGAATCCTGGCTAATATTTATAATAAGTATGTAAAATAATTTTCTCTGAAATTCTATAGCATGTACCAAACACTTCGATACAAATCTCAAAATTCCATCTAGTGGTATACTATTCACATTGAGGTTATGGAAATGTGACTTAAATTTTTAAATATAATTTAATGGTGCTGATAATACATTTGGAAGCCCTTCCAATGAAATACCACTATTTAAACCCAGAGCCTAAATACTAACTCCTCTTGTAAATTGTAAGGACTTTTTAAAATGATGAACATAAGACCAATCTTTAAAAGACTATTGTCTATAATAAATGAACATGTTTAGGCTTAACAGACTGGAGGGTGAGATATAGGTGTGCAGACAACAAAACATCACAATATGTTTAATTTAACTTAAGGAAAGTTTATCACCTTGGGATTCCATTGTCTTTATTATTCTCTCAAGTTTGAAAGAAACGAGTCAAAATATAGCTTATCACTGGCAAAGATCAGGAAACAGATTGACTTTTATTCAAAAACACTCCCCACGCTGCATCCCACACATTGATAAATTTTATAGTATTTGATTAATTAATATCCATTCAAACATAGTCTTTCAAAGGGTGACAGTGTTGAAAATGTGCATACTTTCAGATCCCTCTGGAAAAAGAAATATCATTCACATGTTAATATATTGAATTACTCATGAAGCTTGAACACTGAACACACTCCATTTTCATAGTGGCTAACAATTGTTTTAAATGTCATTCTAAGGAGTAAATAAAATGCTTTAAAATAATGCTGAGTTATTTGAGTTGTTTACTATGATACTGACATGATGTATAATATCATTATACTGTTGTACAATCAGATAATAAATGAAAAGTGATCCTTTAAATTGATTTTCTAGAATGTATTCTCTGTATTTGCTGCTAATCCTCATTAAATAAGCAATTTTTATGGTACATTGGTGATGGGATAAAAATGACAAAAATATTGCTTCCCATCTTCTAATGACAACTTCCTTCCATCTTGAGGAAGAACAAATACTGATAAACAAAAATTAGCATGTGAAAAGAAGATGCAGGATAATGAATGACAGCAAAAGAAAGGAAGAAAGAGACAAGAACAATGTTGATGGAAAAACTGCAATTTAATATCATGCACTAATACCTGACACATCAAATGGAAAATATAAAAGCAAATATTAAAATGTCTTTATCCTAATATGAAATGACAAAGAAAAACAGAAGTACCAGCCTTAGCAAAAACGGCAACTTTAATAGTTAAATTGAAATTATAATAGCTCATATAAATTCTTTTTTTTTTAAATCAGTGTAACTGTTATTACTATAGAGTCAGCCTATCCTGAAAACATTCCAGTTAGCCTCTGAATGTCAGGAAAATTAGAATTTGTTTTATGAGTCTTCCAACAGATATTTTTGCTTTTAAAAAGACTGTTGGTATTTAAGTATCCAAAGTATTAGTATCTCTATTACTTTCTTTATTTTATAAATTGTTCATTTATTTGATTTTTTGAAAGACTAATGTTATATTCAAGGGTTTATGTTTTCTTTATTTTTCAACATATTTAAAAATTATGAGAATTTAAGTCATTTTAATACTACTGAAAAGTCTCCTTTTCACTTATTCTTTTAAAGTTTTTTCAGGAGTTACATAGAATAAGTATATTCATTCTAATTTTGAGTTAGTAAAGATTTGGTCATTTTCTCCCTCTAAGGGTTTCATGCTTTTATATAAAGTTTTCTATTTCAAAAAACTAATTTAAAATTTTCAACTCTTGTCATGGATGAAGACAAGCAATAATTTATTATACTAAAAAATAGAGACATTTTGGAAAATAATTAGATTGGTTTATCACCACTGAATAAACCTTCTACAGAAACTCTTGAAAATTGTCTAATATTTTATTGTAAAACTGTGTCTTCCTTGGTGACATAAACTATCATTTTTCTAGTCAGCATTCTATAAATCATCATAGAATGAATTTTGTGATCATGAAGCTACTCTTACCATATTTTTATTAGCATTTCTAACTCTTGTTTGAAAATATTTTCTCAAAGTCTGAGGCTATTCAAAGTTTTTGAAATAAATGTTCTACTTCCTGAATTGCATTTCTCCAAAATTCATATCTTGATGTTCTAACCTCTAATGTGATAGTATTTGAAGACTGGGCCTTTGGGAAATAATTAGGTGTAGATGATGCCATAAAGGTGGGGCCCTGATATGGTTTGGCTCTGTGTCCCTACCCAAATCTCATGTCAAATTTTAATTCCCAATGTTGAGGAAGGGACGTAGTGGGAGGTGATTGGATCATGGTGGCAGATTTCCCTTTGCTATTCTCATGATAGTGACTGAGTTCTCATGAGATCTGGTTGTTAAAATTGTGTAGCACTGACCTTTTAACTCTCTCTCTCTCTCTCTCTCCTGCTCTGCCATATGAAGATTGTGCCTGCTTCCCTTTCACCTTCCGCCATGATTGTAAGTTTCCCAAGGCCTCCCCAGCCTCCTGTACAGCCTGTGAAACTGTGAGTCAAGGCTCTGTTCCTTATCAATTACCCAGTTTCAGGTAGTTCTTTATGGCAATGTGAGAATGGACTAATACAGGCCCTCATGATGGATTTAGTGCTCTTATAGGGAAGGATAACTGAGAGCTTATTTTCTCCCTCTCTCCCTGCCTCCCTATCCACATGCACCAAAGGAAGGCCATGTGAGCACTCAGAGAAATCAGTCATCTGCAACACCAAAAGACAGTCCCAACAAGACAGTGACTTTGGTGACACCTTGATCTCAGATTTCCAGTCTCCAGAACTGAGAGAAATAAATTGCTGTTGTTTAAGCCACCCAGTTTATATTACTTTGGTATAGCAACCCTAGCAGACGAATACAATATGTATTCTTATAAAATCTATAGAAGTACTATTTATACTCACAAATCTACTGTGAAGATTTTTGTGTTCTGCCTCATAAAAGTTATCTCTTAACTAACAATTCTAAATCTAAAAAGATATGCTGTAGTTTGAATGTTCCTATGGGAACAAGTTATAATTGACAACTTATATAGCAACCAGTGTGAGGAAAAGTCTATGTAAATATATATGTATAAATGCTGATCACAGTTTCAACCCTTTAGCTCTAGCTCTGTTTGTAACTAAAATAGGATAGAGAATATATATACACACACATATAAACATGCACACACACACACTTACATACACATATAATATGCACAGACTCAGTTTAAATTTTACTTCTATAGAGGTCAGCATTTCTTGTAGATTATATTTTTTGGGGGATATTGATGAAATTATTCCATAGATATTAAAAGTAGTTACTGATTTTGGCTATTTTATGTCAACTACTCTTACTATTATAACCCTTGTTATAACCTATTTCAAACAACTATTAGAAAAGTGAATAAATCAAATGAGAAAAATACTACAGTTTCATATTCCTACCTACCTGGTCAGATAAACTGAGTATCTTGGAATATGCCTACTTCTTTATCAATCAACACATATCATGCATCCATCTTGCTACTGTAAAAGAGATTATGTAATTACAAAGCATAACTGTTAAAGTTCTCACAAGGTAATTGATGGAACAAAGGTATATAAGACAATGAAATTTTAAACTCTAATCTAACAAAATTTATAATAGCAACAAGGTATGGGAGAGTTATTAGATTCTTCAAGTAGAGTATTAGGAAAACTGTTTTATGGAAGGGGTGAATAATGAAGAAAATTTGATATTTTGGAAGGAAAAAAATATATGTTCTGTAACCTCTGATGCCATTTAAGGAAAGTGTGACAGTTAAATATTTAACAATAATACATCATAGGCACAAATAAAAATAGCCAGTTAGTAGATAAATCTTTATGTGCTATATTTAATTTCTTTATTTCCTGGATGAATTACTTTGTAGTGTTATTAGTAACAAACTTTGCAATGCTTTCGCTAATATCGACCATTAATTTGAACACATTTTCTGTGCCAAAACTAATATGAAACATATATTTTGAATCATTGCTCATTGTTCCATTTATAGGGAGCATTAGATTTTTGTTTTATGTGTAGAACGTTGCCTTTCCTTATCTAAGAGCAAGGGAATTTTATTCAAGGTATTAAGGAAAGATATTCAACAAATCAGATGAAATATGATTGATGAATTTTTTAAATAATAGTTTATGTTTAGTGACCACTTACTATAAACCAGTCATTTTTCTAAGCATTTGACCTGTCATTACCCCATTTTGCCTTTACAAAAACATCACATTAGAAATTATTTTAGCCAGTTGAAAATAGTGAAACAATTTTAAAGTAAAGAAATAGGCCTTTTGTTATGGAGTCATGGTTTATATTCAGCTTTGACTCCACAGCATGTTATATAGCAGAGAAGAAATAACACAATAAGGCCGGGTGTGGTGGCTCACGCCTGTAATCCCAGCACTTCCAGCACTTTGGGAGGCCGAGGCAGGTGGATCACGAGGTCAGGAAATCGAGACCATCCTGGCTAACACGGTGAAACCCCGTCTCTACCAAAAAGACAAAAAACTAGCCGGGCGAGGTGGCGGGCGCCTGTAGTCCCAGCTACTCGGGAGGCCGAGGCGGGAGAATGGCGTGAACCCGGGAGGCGGAGCTTGCGGTGAGCCGAGATCGCGCCACTGCACTCCAGCCTGGGCGACAGAGCGAGACTCCGCCTCAAAAAAAAAAAAAAAAAAAAAAGAAATAACACAGTAAGATTAAAGTTTAGGGTTAAAAATCTCTTAAATGTCTGCATTCTCAGGGTTATGTCCTAGACCTCATTCAGTGCCAAGATACAATTCAAGAATTCTGCAACCTATCTATTGCCCAATAAAGAACGTTTTCATCATCGACTTATCTTTGTCCACCATTTTTACTATGTTTTTGACTGCAACTTATTTTATAGATTTTTCTCATCCTCTTCATTAAGACAGCAACTACCCAACTTGTTTAGGTCATTAATACCTGTGGTCTGAATAACAACAGCTGACTACAATTCTGCTGTCATGAATTCAAATTGAATTCAGGAAGACTTTTCTAAAAAAACATTAGATGAAGTTATTCTTTAATTTAAACCTTTCCAAAAGCTACCCTTGTCCTTGGGAAGAGTTCAGTTCCTACAAGGTTTGCAAGATTCTTCATAATCTGGTCCCTGATATCAACGTATTTCTTGTCTTGAAAAATTCCATCTCCAATGTGTTAAACTACTTTTAATATGTGGAATATGGCATGTTCTGTCTTCTTTGCATTATTTGACATATGATAATTTCTCTACCAATGCCAGACCCTCCTTCCTATTTCCTACTCATTATATTAGTATACTATTACTACCGTAAAATATTACCACAAAATTGGTAGTTTAAAATAAATGTATTAATTTACAGCTCTGGAGAGCAGAAGTCTGAGATGGGTCTTACTAAATTAACACATTGGGAGGGCCGCACTGCTTTTGGAGACTGTAGTAGAGAATCCATTTATTTACTTCTTTGAAGCTACTAGAAGCTGTCTGCATTCCTTAGCTTGGGGCCCCTTCTGTCTTCAAAGCCAGAGATGGCTGGCCCAGTCTTTCTCACATCACTCTGACACTGACTCTCCTGCTTCCCTCTTTCACTCATTAGAACCCTTGCAGATACATACACATAGTCCCATCCAGATGACCTAGAATAATCTCCCAAACTCAAATTACTTCTTTTAACCACATTTTCAAAGTCCCCTTTTTCAGGTAAGGTAATCTGTCTACAGTTCTCAGGATTTTGATGTAGATGTGTTTAAGTGACTATTACTCTGACACTACATTCACTCTTAGGTTTCTAAATTAAGAGTAAATTTTTCCAAAAAGCCCCATATCAAGGTTATGCATCACCCCTATTCATTACCATAATATTTTACATTATTCTAATCATTCAAGGATAAACAAGACAATCACCGACTTTACATGGTTTAATCTAGTAAATGATAAAGGAGACCCAGCAAGTATGCACATAAGGAGTTGAAAGCACTCTTGTATTCCCAGTGACTATCAAAATTCCTGCCATCTAGTAAGTAGTTAAACATATTCTGAGTGAATGAGTGGCCAATTAAGTAGGAAATTCTTGTTTTCCCTTACATAGATATATACTTTTCACAAAGTATCTTCTAATCATTAAGCTCATATTTATTTGCAAAGCTAATTTTCAACCACAGTCTTATTTTGCCTTCTCTTACTTTGCCTTATTTTTATTCTATTTCTCCATAAAAGGAAATAGCACCAAAAACACTGATAACTTCATAGTACCTCTGCTTTACAGAAAATAATGCAGTAGGCAAAAATAATCATCTAACACAATCTTGTATATATCTGCAATGAAAAATCTGAAGATGAAATTAAGAAATAAATCCTTTCACAAAAACATGACAAAGAAAAAAACACTGGGAATAAATTTAACAAAAAAGTATAAAACCTATCACCTGAAAATTACAAAACGTTGTTGAGAGAAATTAAACAATATCCAAATAACTGGAAAAAGCATCTGTGTTTATCATCAGAAGACCCAACCCTGTAAAAATGGCAATACTGTATGCCTCTTCAGCTGAGGCAATCTATAACAAGGACTGACAGGTGAGTGCTGATTGCCAGCTGCATTCCCAGTAGCTGGGTGAATAAACTCTTTATTCCTGAATAGAGATAAAGGCATTGCATCTAAGTAACCACAACTGCTGCTAATCTGTAGGTTTACCTCATTCTACATCAGAATCTCAGCTGACTCCATTGTAAAATAGACAAGCTGATTTTTAAAATCATGTGGAGTGGTAATGGACCAAGAGTAACCAATCTATCTTGAAAAAGAAAAAAAAGTATGCAACCTCACACTTACTAATTTCTAAGTTTACTATGAAGCAATGACCATCAAGACAGTGTGATACTGATAAAATGATAGACACATAGATCAATGGAATAAGTTGGAAAGTTCAGAAATAAGCCTACACATATTTTGGCCAACTGATTTTCGACAGGAATGTCAAGACAATTCAATGAGATAATAACAGCTAACGGTGCCAAACAACTGAACAGACACTTACAAAAGAAAGAATTGGGATCCTTATCTCACACCATGTACAAAAATTAAGTAAAATTGATCAAATACCTAATTTTCATTGGTAAAACTATAAAATTATTGGAAGAAAACACAGGATAAATCTTTATAAATTTCTGTTTGACAAAGGAGTTTTAGAAACAACATGCAAAAATATGAGCAACAAACAAAAATAAATAGAATTCACCAAAATTAAAAGGTTAGTTTTCAAGAGACACCATCAAGAAAGTAAAAAGACAACCCATAGAATAGAAAAAAGTTTGCAAATCATATACCTAAGTTACTTGTATTCAAAACACATAAAGACCTTTTACAACTTAGTAATGAAAAAAAATGAATTAAAGGATAGGCATATGATCTGAATAAACATTTCTTCTAGGAGGATATGCGAATGGACAGTATACACACGAAAAGCTGCTTAACATAATTAGACATCAGGGAAATGCAAATCAAAAACATGATAAGATATCATTTCATACCCATTAAGATGGCTAAAATTTTATCATAAGTTATTAACAAGTGTTGGTGTGTATTTAGAGAAATTGGAACTCTGACACACTTCTGTCTGGTATGTAAAATATTACAGCCACTTTGGAAAACAGTCTGGTAGTTTCTTTAATGGTTAAACACAGTTTCATTGTGATCCAGCAATTCTACTACTAGGTATATATCTAAGAAAAATGAATGCGTATGTTCACACAAGACTTTGTACATGAATGTTTCTGAGAGTGTTATCGTAATAGCCAAAATGTGGAAACAATCAAAATATCCATCAATGGAACAATGGATAAACAACACTTGGCATGCCTATCCAATGGAATATTCAGACATAAAAGGAATGAAGTACTGATATATTCTACAGGATGGATGACTCTTGAAAACATTATGCTAAGTGAAAAAGCCAGTCACAAATACTACATATTATATGACTGCATTCATATGAAATGTCGGAAATAAGGATTTATAGAGACAATGTAGATTCGTGTTGTTTTTTTTTTTTAAGGATTGGGTGTATTAGGGGAATAAAGCTGTGACAGCCACAGGGTAGGGATTTATTTTTGATATAATAAAAAATGCGCTAAAATTTACTGTGGTGATTATTGTCCATATCTGCAAATATACTAAAAAGTTGAATTTCGAGTTTTGAATGGGTGAATTTTATGATATGTGAAGTACATCTGACTAAAACTGTTAAAAATAGGCAACTAATATGAACTGAATTGTAAACATAAAAATAAAGTGTTTCTCAAATGCTAAACAATAAAGAGAAAAATACATAATACCACTATCAAAGTTTAAAATAGTCTTCTAAAATGATTATGTCGTTTAACTTTCTCTATGCCTGTGACATCATTAGTGAAATAAAACATTCCTTAGTGGTAGTCAAAATCTTCCTAAAGCTCCATGTACAGACTTGTAAATTAGTTTTCTTGCCTCTTTTACCAAATGATATGCACCTGATCCAGGAAGCTATCCGAAGGTGAATAAATATTCCAAATCAAAGTTTCCTCTTTTGCCTTTATTCCTCCAAAACTCTTTCTTTTATTCATATTTGATTTAATACTATCACTTGTGTATGGAAATTTTATTCTTGTAGCTATACAAAATGTCTAGTATAAAATATCTTAAATAGTTTGAGGGGGAAACATGAAGCAAAATTTAGTTCAATTTAACTGAGAATAAAACTTTGTTTCAATTGTTGGAAAATAAAAGTATGGAACCTACTTGTCAGGTTGATTTCCTCAAGAAATAGGCCCCGAGGAAAAAATCAGAGAGCAGGAGGTGTACTAGGGAGTGCTCCTGAGATCTACAGGTGTGGATGAGGAAAGATGAAAACTGGATAAGTCGGAGGTAGAAGCCAAGATGAAGTGCAGTCGATGAAATGGCTCAGTCATCCCTGCAGTGAGTACTAAAAATTAGCGAACCCTCAGAGTTGTCCCAAGTTGTACACAAAAAAGGTTATTTTAACCCTGTGTCAACCCTGGATGAGGGCCAACCTTGCATGGGTTCATGACCTTTGGTGATGATCTTCATCCAGGGCAATGCTGGGGTATTAGCATCTTCAGCTGAGGCAATCTATAATAAGGACTGACAGGTGAGTACTGGTTGCCACTTGCATTCCCAGCAGCTGGGTGAATAAACTCTTTATCCTTAAATAGAGATAAAGGCATTGCCTCTAAGTAACCGCTACTGCCGCTAAAAGAAATACTGACTTACTGCCTTCAATAATAAGGTAATTAAAATTAATACTTAAACTATTTCCGAATGAACCATAATAAACCATATGGATATAATTACTCCATGTACAGATATGTCTCTCAAAAATTCAGCTATTAATCTTATTATTGCTCATTTGATGGCAGTGTTTCTTTTTTTCTAGTGACTTTTCAGATTTTCTCTTCTGTTTTACCATTTACAATGGTTTTTCCAGGTGTAGTTTTCTCTGTATCAACATACTTGGAATTTGTAGCTCCTCCTGAATCTTTCTCTTGATATACTTCTTCCCTTTGCCTTGCCACATCTCACCCTACCGTGCCTTCTGGTACTTTACTTAGGATAATTGACAATTTCATTTTTGTCTCAAATGTTTCTTATACTCTTTTATCCATTTTCCATTGCTTTTCCCTTCCTGTGTAACGACCTATGTTATAGTTTACTGATTCCGTCAGTTTGTTCATGTAATTTTCTGTTAAAAAGTCCATTTTGATTAATTGCTATATTTTATTTTCTAATTTCTAGATTATCCACTTTGTTGTTTTCTATATTCCAGTTTGCTTGTGAATTTTGTCATTTGTTAGATACAGTTAGTTACAGTTGTTTTATTGTTTACAATAATTCTAGGATTTTGATCACGTAGATCTATTTTTATTGAATGTTTCTAGTCAGTCTTGGACAACTTAGTACTGTATTTAGATGTATCTAGTACTTTTTTATAATTCTGTTCATTGTATTTGGAACATTTTAGAAGCTCTAAATGGTGTTATCTTCCTCCTGAAATGATTTAATTTTTAGTTGACAATGATATGTAGTATGAATACGTGTAGGAGTGGCCTGGGCTTCAAACTTCAGAGGGACCAGTCTGTTTCTTTCTTTCTTGTTTTTTTTCTTTTTTTTTTTTTTTTTTCCAGTAGTACATAGCTTTTCAGAGGGCTCAACTAGAGACCTAGAATATTTGCTTTTGTTATTCATACTGGGCATGCCCTAAACTCCATGTTTTAAAACCCCAATACTATAAGACAATCAGACACTCTACTGAGGTTTCATGACTCAACTTCAGCTTTCTGTTTGTTTTCTTGGTCTCTTATTTCATGCAGATTAAGAATATGAAAATAATCTTGAGATGATAAATGGCATAAAATATTGGGTCGTCTTTTTTGTTTTATCTTTTCTTCAGAAACTTGGTCTCTCAGAGTTTGCCTATCTTTGAAGCCCTGAACTTCAATATTTGGATTCTAGCCCTGTGACACTACTAAGAGCACTAGGCTGCTACTGTTTGCATTGTTGCTGTTGTTATTGTTTTTATCTGCTCTCTGCTTATTTACAGATAAGCACATTTATCAAGGGGAGAAATTATGTCAAATGTCTGGTGCGTCTCAATGCACCTTCCACTAAAGGGAACAAATACTCACTTTGGCCCTTTTTCTGATACCAGAGTGAGTATTTATGAGCTATCCTCGGCTTTGAATCAGTACTAAGTGATGCAAATAGGTAGAGAATACTAGGAAATGGGAGTGATAGCCAACCAGGCTATGGGGCAAAATGTTAATTTTATCACATAATTTTCCAGCATCATTTGAAATGATTATATGTTTTCTGTTCCTCATTCTGTTGATATGATGTATCATATTGAGTGATTTTTACTGCTGAACCATTGTTGCAACCCTAGGATAAATACCATTTGGTCAAGATAGATGAACTTTTCAATGTGTTGTTGAATTTGGTTGTTAGTATTTTGTTGAAAAATTTTGCATCAATATTCCTCAGAGTATTGGCTTGTAATTTTCTTTTTTTTGTTGCATATTTGACTTTGGTATCAGATTAATAATGGCTTCATATAATACGTTTGGAGGTATTCCCTCCTCTATTTTTTGGAATTGTTTTTGTAGAAATCATATTAATTATTTTTTAAATGTTTGGTAGAATTTAGCAGTGAAGCCATCAGGTCCTGGGCTTTTCTTTGATGGGAGACTTTCATTATAGCTTTGATCTTGTCACTTTTTATTGGCCTACTGGGGTTTTGGTTTCCTTCATGGTTCAACCTGGGTAAGTTGTATTTATCTGGAAATTTATCCATTTATTCTAGGTTTTTCAATTTATTGGTATATAGTCATTCATAGTAGTCTCTAGTGATCCTTCGAATTACTGCAGTATCAGTTCTAATGTCTCGTTTTTCATTTCTGATTTTATGCATTTGGGTCTCCTCTCTTCACTTCTTAGTCTGCCTAAGGATTTGTCAATATTATCTTTTCAAAAAACCAAATTTTGTTTTGTTGATTTTTGTATGTTTTTGTTTTAATTTAATTGATTTCTGCTCCAATCTTTATTATTTCTTTTCTTCCACTAACTGGGTTTGGTTTGCTCTTGCTCTTCTAAGTTCTTTAAAAATGTATCATTAGGTTCTTCATTTGAACTTTTTATTCTTTTTTGATGTAGGTGCTTATTGCTATAAACTTTCCTGTTGGCACTGCTTTTACTGTATTCCATAGGTTTTGGTAGGTTGTGTTCTTATTTTCATTTGTTTCAATATGTTTTTATATTTTCTTTTCAATTTTTTCATTTACCCACTCACTGATCATTCAGGAATACATTGTTTAATTTCCAAGTGTTTGTGCAGTTTTGAAAGTTCCTCTTGCTACTGATTTCCAGCTTAATTTCATTGTGTTCAGAGAAGATACTTGATATGATTTCAACTTTTTAAGTAATTTGAATACTTTTTGACTGGTTCTATAGGCTAAGATATCATTTATCATTGAGATTAAACCATGTGCTGAGTAGATGAATCTGTATTTTGCAGCTGATGGACGAAATGTTCTTTAAATATCTATTAGGTCCCTTTAGTCTACAGTGCAGATTAAATCCAACATTTACTTGTTGATTACCTGTCTGGATGATCTGTCCATGTTGAAAGTGGGGTGTTGAGGTCTCTAGTTATTATTGCATTGGGGTCTAACTCTCTCCCTAACTCTGATAACATAATGCTAAAGAAGATTAAGCAAGTATGCACATACAGGCAGGAGGTAAATAGTACCAAAAACAATGATGTCTTCATAATCATTTGGTGGCATCATGTTTTCTTGGATGTTCCTGATGCTTATGGGTGTTTGTCAATGTCTGGGCATTGAAGAGTGAGGAACTTATTCTAACCTTTATAGTCTAGGCTTGATTGTGCTCATCCTTCTTGTGAAGGCTTTCCAGGTATTCAAAGGGAATTAAGTGTTTTGATCTAAGTATTTTGTCACTACAGCCATATCTGCACTAGAGTGTCCTAGTAACACTGCAGCTCTTGCCAACTCCTAGAGGTACTGACTTGGTGGGCTTGAGTAAGACCCAGAAGAATTCCCTGAATTTCCAGTCAGTGTTTCTTTTCTTCTTCCCTTACTTTTCCTGAAACAGAAGGAGTTTCTTTCTCTCCATGTTGGGTTGCTTGGATTTGGGGGAAGGGTGAAGCAAGAACTTCCGTGGATACAGCAACTGGGACTGTGCTGGGTCACACCTGAAGTCAGCATAGTTGTGTGTCTCACCTCAGGCTCATGACAACTACTGCCTTGCTACCACTGTTTATTCCAAGCCTAAGGCCTCTATAGTCAGCAGGTAGTGAATCCTGCCAGGAATTGGTCATTCCCCTTAGAGCAGCAAGTTCCCTTCAGACCCGGGGTGGATATAAAAATGTTGTTGAGGGGCTAGAACCTGAAATTAGGGATTTCAGAAATCTGATTTGTGCTTTATTTTACTGTGGCTGAGCTGGTAGCCAATTCCAAGACAAAGTCCTCTTTTCTTTCTCCTTTCTCCAAGCAGAAGGAGTCTCTCCTCCAGTTGAACTTTCTAGCGTTGGGAAAGGGATAGCACAAGCACTCACGTGGCCACCACAGCTGGGACTTCTCTGGATCACACCTGAAGCCAGCACCGTTGTGGGTCTTGACTGTACCCCGTGGCATCAACTGCCTGGCTACTCCTGACATTTATTCATGGCCCAAGGGCTATTTGAACAGCAAGTAGGAATCTTATTAGGACTGGCTCCTTTCTTTCAGGAGAGTGGGTTCCCTTCTGGCTCAGCCTGGGTCTAAAAAT
Organism: Mandrillus leucophaeus; assembly: GCF_000951045.1. Lineage (NCBI taxonomy): Eukaryota > Metazoa > Chordata > Mammalia > Primates > Cercopithecidae > Mandrillus > Mandrillus leucophaeus. The sequence continues at coordinate 1,220,268 of NW_012106864.1, forward strand.
GCCTTCTCAGAGCTGGGTCCTGAAATCAGGGACTTCAGGAATCTGCTTGGGGCTTTATTTTACTGTGGCTGAGCAGGTAACCAAGTTGCAAAACAAAGCCCTCTTTATTGTTGTCACTCCGTTTTTGCAGGTGAAAGGAGCCTGGAACTAGCGATTTCAGAAATCTGCCTGGTGTTTTACTGTGGCTGAGCTGATATCAAATTGTAAGACAAAGTCCTCGTTTCTCTCCTTTCTGCAAGCAGGGGTCTCTCCGTGAGCAGACTACCTGGGATTGGGGGAGAGGTGACACAGACAGTTCCTTGGCCTGGACAGCTGGTGTCTCTCTGGGTTATGTACACCCCACTACCTCTGAGCCCAGCACAGCACCAGGACTTGCCCAAAGACTACAGCTTTTGTGGCCTGATTGCCTTTCAAATTTATGCAGGACCCCAGGGCGCTTTAGTTCACTGGTAGGGAGTGCTAGCCAGAACTCAGGTTCCTACCACTGAGCTAGAACAGTGGTCTAAATGCTCCCTCTATGGACACTGATGGAAATCTGCCCTGTGTTGTGTTCCATGGTGGCAGGGCAGCACAGAGTTCCAGTATAAAGTTCTACAACCACTTCACTGTCCCTCCCACACACAGATTCTGTCTCCACATGTACCCTGAGTACAGGGGAGGGGTGATATACACAGTGAAAGACTGTCTTTCCTATTGTCTTTCCTTGACAGGATATTACAACCAGGTACTGCGATTGCTCACTTGATTTTTGTTTCTTATCAAGGTGGTTTCTTATATGGATAGTTGTTCAATTTGGTGCTCCTGGCAGGGCAGGGAGAAGGTCACTGGTGGGTTCTATTTGGCTACCTTGCTCCTGAATGTTTTTCAAAGATATCTCTACTCCTTAATGAATTACTAATAGATGGTACATATGCTTACTTTTTTTAATGTGTGCTCTAAAGTCATTTCGATGTTATATTAATGGCAACATAATTTGTATTGTATTTTCCCATCTTAATGTTTGGACACTGTTCAAAATCTGAGTACAATATTGACCACATCTCAATTTTATTCTTTCCACATTGTTTTTTCGTTTCCCAACACTTCTAATGATCACACTAAACTTATATTATGACAAGAACCAAGGCTATAAAATATTTGCAGACAGCTTATTCTTTTGACAATATGATTCTTATTGGCATGATCTATGCTTTTTCCTTGGACAGTTGCATTCATATTTCCCATATTTAGAGAAGCAAAATAATCTAGTGACCAGCAGGATAAGATAATAGTTCCTCCTCTCAATTCATACATTAAAATGCATTTTTACGTTTGGTTAGGAGTCTATCAGTATTTTTGTTTGGGGTTTTAAGAAAAAGAAAGTGTGAGGAAACATGATTTGGACACACTGCTGAGTGTGGAAGGAAACACATGTTTTCTACTTCTCTTGAGAATCATAAGTTCCTGTCTTCCTAGGAAAAGACTGATTGTTTTTGGTCATACCAAGAAGTAACCACCTGAGTCCATTTTAAACCCATCGTATTTGATCAATGACAACTTCCTCTGGTAGTATATTTCTTAAAGTCTGTCTGGCAGCAACTGCCTTTTCCACTGCTCAGGTTTTTAAAAGTCTGTCAATCAGAACTAATCTCCATGTGATAACCTTTCACAGCTATAGTTCAACCAATCCCGAAACACATTCACTTCTCAAGGTCTGACAATACCTGAGAGCTCTATTTTTTTTAAACCCTATATAAGATTATCTCTTTACTTTTCCTCTCTTTCTGTCTTCCTAGGAAAAGAATTATTGTTAAACGAAACAAAAAGCTTTTATTTCAGGCAATGAATGATGGTCTCTTTCCTTTGGCAGCCTTCAATGAAAACACAACTAAATAGTCTCTACTTTTAGTGTCGTGTTCTACAAGAAAAGGACACAGATTTCTTGAGTGAAGGAATCTACCCCGTGCCTATATTTCTTCCTACATAATTTGGAATAAGTTATTGCACATATTAGGCTTTCAGTAAATCAAATGATTTAAAGATGTTTCAGTTGCAAGCTATTTTATGTTTATACAATCTATTGTTGTTAAACTTTGGATTTTAGCAGTAGACATTTTATTTAAAGAAAATTTGACACCAAATCTAACTTTTAACTAACACAGCATAATCGTTCTGGGTGAAGATATAGATGTGGAAACTAACTTTCTCCCATTTCTTCTATTTGTTCCTTACCTCCCTCGGGTCTCTATGATGCTTTACATCAGGTGAAACTTCACTAAATAGAGTTTTAAGCCACTAATCTATTCCTATTCTCTAATTCAAAAGATGAGAAAGATGAGGGAAGTAAGGCCACAGTGACTTTCTCAGAACCATCTTAATTATGTACAAATTGAAATCGTTCTCTTCCATGACTGGCTACATTTCCACATATGCAATCCTTTTGGTCTTCTAAAATGCATTTTCATTTTCATTCATGTGAGTTTATATGAAGTTAATTATATTTTGCAGTAAAATATTAATTTTTGTTTTTCCTGAAAATAGGAAAAATTGTAATTATTTTCTGATTTGTGATATACTTTTTGTGATATACTTTTATATTATTTCTGTTTGTGATATACTTTTATATTATTTCTAGAATGTTTATTGACTTCCTGTATGTACTCACATATCTTTAGTAGGCATCTTGTTATTTTTAAGTTTTCATTTATATTATCTAAAATTTATAATAATTATACATTTCTGTTATATGTTATTACACTAGAAAAATCACAATATTAAAACAATCATAACAAATCATAATTTTATTTATAATTTGAGTAGGAAGTATGCCTTGGCTTTGTTAGATATACATTCATTATTTTGGAGAAAATATATATTTATTTTTCTCTTAGAGAAGAGTTTTATTAAGTTAAATAAAAATTTTAATTAATTTATCAAGCAAATACATATTGATCATCTCTCATGCACTTGGTATTATTACATGCTCTTGAAATATACCCAGGAACTAAACAAAGATTTCTACCCTCATTTAACTTAGATTTTAAGACAAAAAATAAATGAATATAATAAATAAAATATATGAAATATCATAAAATAATAAGTATAATAAAAAACAAAAATAAAAAGAATATGGGGAACTGGTACTGTTTTTGTAAAGGCACAGATTATAATTGTAGTAGAGTGGAGAAGGCAGAATGAAATGAGAGGTGGCATTTTAATGAAGATCTGAGAGATATGAAGAAATTCGCAGAAAAATATATGGGTGAAGAGTTCTAGGAAGAAAAATAATCCAGTATATAAGGATACTAAAACAGAACACAGGAAGATTGTTCAAAGAAGAGTTAGGAAACCAGGGTGGCTCAGTAGAACATACAAAGGACAGAAATGTAAGATGAGGTCAAAAAGATGATAAGAGGCTAGACTCAATAAGGTCAGAGCATATGAGGCTTTTAATCTGAGTAAAATGAGGAACTATTGCAGGGTTCTAACTGAAGAGTGACCTGTTGTACTCAGATTTTAATGCGATACCTCCTGCTGCTGTGCCCTGAATATTCTTTTAGAATCAAAGAGCAAAATCAGAGAGATGTGTAGGAAGTAATTAGAGTACACTAGTCAAGAGATGATTACTTGTACCAGAATGGCCAATAGGTTTTGCTCCAGAGTTGGGTGAAGAGAGAGAAAGGAGGAGAAGGAAAGAGTGGAGGAGGGAAGGAGAGCAGAAGAGAGAGATAAAAGGTGGACCTCAGGTTTGGGGTTTGATTAAGTTGTGAACAACTGAGACAAAGTGAATTGCAGGTGGAACAGGTTTATAGCAACAAGATTAATATAGTTCAGCTAAACATGTTGTATTGGGGTATCAATTACACATACAAGAGGAGATGACAGTTCAAAAAACATGTATTGATTTCAGGCTAGAGATAATACAAAATCTACAAACAATATATAAATGGGATTTTTAATGATCATAGTTAAAGAACAGAAAATGTCCAACAAATGAGCCCTGGGACACTTCAACTTTAAGAGATCTATGAGAAATCAGGAATCTGCATAGGAGACTGAGAAGAAATGACCAGGGAAATAAGAAGAAAACCAGGAGAATGAGTCCCAGAAGCCAAGTGAGGTAATATTTGTTTTCGTTTTCATGAAATAAGTGATTGAACATGTTAGATGGGGCTTAGATGTCATAGAAGATTAGAGAAATACATATTTAACAACTTGAAGGTCATTGATGGCTCCCACAAGAACAGATTCGATGGTCTGATTAGAGAGAATGGGAGTGTAAATGGCTCCTTCAAGGAGTTAAAGGTGGTATGAATAAAATTATTAATTTGTGAATTTTAAATTATTAATTTGTAAGTTTGAGCCATGCTCACCTAAGTAACATTGAACATGTCTCTTTTGAATAAGCCTAAACAGGCCTAATATGCAAATGTTTGGAGCTTTCTTGGATCATATAGTATGCTGTTCTAGCCAATCTTAATGAAAAAAGTGTTTTATTTTCAAAAACACTTGTAGAATTAGTATTTTACGCATTTTTTAAACATAGGCTTGTGGACACTCCTGCCTCTGGATTTCAAGAGAATAATTTTAAAAGGATTGGTAGAATAAGACCAGTTTATATGCTTAATGTTTCCTAATTATTTTCATGGGTTATACTTACATGTTCTTAAGATAGCTTGACAAGTTTTATTTAGTTCATGCAACGGTGTGGGTTTAATTTCTCTAAATAAATTGTATTCTTGTTCTTCAATTCCAGAATATAAATAAGATCTTAGGTGTTACTAAGTATAGGTATCTAAGCAAAATAGAAACAACCAGATTGAAAACAATCTCCTGGTTTCTCAACTGGGAAGATAGCTAATCCAATGCCTGACAAAACAACATTTCACTGCCCACAAACTGTCACTCCAGCAGTCCTTCACAAAATTCCTTAAAACTTGATACTATCAAGTTCATGGAATTTTTTCTTCTCTAAGCTAAATACACACAATGTATGACTTCTCATTAGATGTAGTAATTTTGAAACAGCATTTCTATTATTCAAGACAGGAATTCAAAATTGTGTTTCTAACAGCAACAGCAGCCACTTTCTGATGTTGGCACCAATCTCTCTTCAGTTCGTGTTCCACTCGCTACATAGTGGAACATTTGCTATGCATCCTCATGGGTGTACAGAAGTATCAGGCTACTTTAGAACCACCTGTCCTCATGGATGATAATAAAACTAGGCCCAAGTGAATTTTTGCAGCAGGATAGCAACCTGTGCTTTCATGTCACAGCTGTTTCAAAATGAAAGTAAATGACATAAATAAAATCTGCCATGAAGATAAACTTGCCTTTTAGGTGTATTTAAGGACCTGGGGGATTGTATGGAAATAGAAGGATGTGCAAATTGAGAAAATGTATTCCAAAAATTACCATATAGCTTGTTATATCCTAATATCTCCAAGAGAGTCCATTTTTTACCAGTTTAGAATAATTGAAGTAAAAGCCAGTCTCTATTAATAAATAAGTCAAAAATTATTTATTTATTCATAAATACATGCCATGCATGCATGTATAAATTCATTTTACATATATAGATCCTCCTTAGGCACACTAAAAATCACACTACTCAATGTAATAATCAAATAACTCTTTAAGGTAGGCATAGTTCTCCTTTAACATGTAAGGACACTGAAGAAAACAGAATATTTAAATTGTGTAATGCTCAATGTTTTATATTTCATATTCTTGTTTCAGCAGACATTACTGGTTGCCTAATAATTAGGCTCCTCTAACAAAATTCCTTGCTTACAAAATGCAACTATAATTTTGTTTAGTTATTGGAAGATATATTTTCATGGATCCCTCTCCAAACCCAGGGGTTAAATGTTAATTACTGTAAATCAATCTTGACAATTCTATTCCTCTGCTCAAGTATCATGAAGATGGCATAACCTAAACTAGTAAAATAGACAGGAGACTCTTACTACTGTTTTCTTTTCCCTCATAAATAACACAAGATAATGTCTTCAAGCCTTTGCACATGTTTGTGTTATGACGTGATACTGGTAGCTGCTATATCCAACTAGCAACTACAAGTGACACGTCAAGAGAAACCCGTAAAAGTTAATCAGAACACTTGCATCATTGAGCTGCTACATTAATTCACCCTATAACAGCTTACCTCTGGACTTGCAGTTAGGTGAGATAGTAAGTTTCTTAGTTATATTACCAGAATTTCTTTTACTTGCTATAGAAGCATCTGATGTAGCTAGTACATATTGGAGTAGTAATTTAAAAACCATTATTTGTGATTCAAAATAATGGGTTCTTGCCATTGTAAACCTGACATTATTTTAAAAATGTAATACTTTTACTAAATTGAGATGGAATATTAGTAAAATATTTTTTCTTGTTTTCAATTCATATAGTGGAACTACAGAATTTTGGTATTTAAAAAGTGCATACATATCAAAAATGTCAGCCTCCTCATTTTAATTTACAAAAATTGATACCCAAAGCTAGTTAGTTGCAAATCCATCTCTTCAGTCACCTATGCAATTGTATTAAGTAAATCCTGCATTTAAACCCCACTGCCATTAAAAACAACTATGGCTTATCAGGGGGAAAATCTTGTTCTCTTTTAGCCTTATTACTATTAAGTGCTAACTGGGATAAATAATACATTGTAATACTTTAGTGAGGATTCAATTATATTATGCATATAAAAATACTAGAACATATTAGCTACCAGTCAATATTGACTTTTATGCACACCATCTTCTTATGCAGATTGTTTTACATATTACAAGAAATACAGTTGAGAAATGAGTACTTTGGTTAAAATTATTTGTATTTCTCAGAGTATTGTAAAACTTCCTTTAAATTGAAATACACATTAGCACATTAAAGCCTTTGGGAAATTCTGGAATAAAATAATCTGCATTTTTAATGTAGTGCTACATAGAAAATTACTTCAAAAATTAGAATAGAAAATCAATAAACATGTATGAACTCACATGCATAAGCTCGCCATCAGGATGCTGGCTAGGGTTTGCAGTTACCTGAAAGTTTGACAGAGATGAAGATCTGCTTTCAAGATGGCTCACTCACTTACCTGGCAAATCAGGGCAGATTATTGACATAAGGATTCCATTACTTTTCAGGTGTACCTCTCCACATTGCTGCTTATGTGTCTTTATGAGATAGTAGTTGGAGTCCACAAAGTAAGTAATCTAAGGAAAGGAACCAAGGAGGATGCTTTAATGCCTTTTATAACTTATTTTAGGAAGTTACACAGGCTACCTTTTCTATGTTATTTATTAGAAATAAATCACTAAGTTCATTCCATTATTGATGAGAAGAGATTTCAGATCCATCTCTTAAAGGGAATAATAACAAAGGATAATAAATATATTGTTAAACCACCATGGAATATTTGTAACTTTATTTAATCCAGATTTTCCTGAAGTTTTTTTTACCATAGAAATCTATATTAAAGTAACATGTTTCTCAGGATTCCCTAAAAGTACCCATGACATAACCAAATTCTATATGGTTTTATTTGAATATATATATATGAAGAAACTTTTTCGTGAGAAAAAGCTTGAGTATTTCTAAAATATTCAAGCAGCTTGACAACTGTTTGTTTTCAAATACTCCCTTGAATTGTATTTGTGGTTTTTGCTTGCTTCTAATAATTCATAACTGTTGATCATGATCTAAATTGGCAATCCTAATTTTGGATTATACAATGGCACATAAAAATATATGTCCCGGGCACGGTGACTCACGCCTGTAATCCCAGCACTTTGGGAGGCCGAGGCGGGTGGATCATGAGGTCAGGAGATCGACACCATCCTGGCTAACATGGTGAAACCCCGTCTCTACTAAAAATACAAAAAATTAGCTGGGGTGGTGGCAGGCGCCTGTAGTCCCAGCTACTCGGGAGACTGAGGCAGGAAAATGGAGTGAACCCAAGAGGTGGAGCTTGCAGTGAGCCTAGATCGCACCACTGCACTCCAGCCTGGGTGACAGAGTGAGACTTCATCTCAAAAAAAAAAAAAAAAAAAAAAAAAAATTATATATATACATATGTATGTATGTTTTGGAGAGACATTTTCTATCTGTAACTTGGCATATACTGTTGTCTTTTAAAGTTTAAGTGGTGTTATTAAGGGTGCTGACTAGGATCACTATTCTGCAATGTGAAGCTGTTAGGAGGAATGAAATCAAGTTTTTAAAGCAGTGTTCTATTTTTTCAACAACCAATAGATTGGTAAAATGGAACATTTGTAAAATATCCTCCACAATCTAAGGGTAAGAAACACCCAAAGGAGTGAAATTCTAAAGAGTTCCTTATGCTTAACTGTAATCTAGAAGTTTTTAAGCATTGCCATAGAGTTTTCCTGAAGTTGCCACATACCTGCCTAGTTCCTTAAAGCAGCTGGGTATATAGGAACTCAAACAAATGTCCTAGTCATAGATAATGAATTTCCAGCTGCTGGAGTACCTCATATCTCTCTCTTTAAAATGTGAGTATCAGCCAAATCAAAGAGTCATTTGGGATCTGAGACCATTTAGGAGATACATGATATCTGCTATAATCAGTCAAATGGGAAAGAATAGCTTCATTGGAAGAGAAAAACAAGATACATGTTACATGAACGTAAGCATGCACAAACACAGGATGTTCTCCCAGGGACACAGATTAAATGAAAGAGTTCTATATTTTCTGTTTTGTAGAGAAAAAAGGACCTAAAAAAATCAAGCGTTGCAATGTAACTGTCATGAGATGGCAGTTGCTTTACCTACTGTTTTGTTTCTTACTGAAGGTTTCAGCTATTCTGTGCCCCATGCAGCCCCATCACCAAGAATTGTACCTCTGGGAAATGATAATTTTCCACAAGAGCAATTTTTATATCTAAAAGATAAGGGGAATATGAGAAGAATGGTTGTTGCTGTTAAAGTATGTCCTCAGGATTATAAACTGCATTATGCAGTCATGAACTTCTATATTAATATCATTTAACCTTTGGCAATTTTAGTCAAGAGAGGATCTTGTGAAGGATGGTACATTAACTTTTAGAAGTGATGGGCTGTGATATTCCTGCTGTGATATTGAACGGCACTGGATGAACTTCAGCACAGTCTTCTAAAGATATAAGATGTTTTCTCTCTATAGGGCAAAGCTTACATACATGAGGGCAGAACTGTGAATTCATATATTTCAACCTGTCCTTGAGTAGTAAGACATAATGGTGCCATTTGAAAATAATTCTATAAAATAACTCACTTTTCTGGTTCCTGTCCACTACATTTTTAACTGTTTCATTATTCTATTTGTTCTATAGAGAGATAACTGGAAGGTCATTTTGTATATATGTGTCTTTATGAGATTGGAGTTGGAGTATGCAAAGTAATTAATATAAGGGAAGGAATCAAGGAAGAAGCTTCAATGCCTTTTATAACCTATATTAGGAAGTCACACAGGCCACCTTTTCTATGTGTTATTTGGGTCAATTATATATATATAATATATATCACATGTACTATATATATATTATTGAGCAAATATATATATGTATATATATGTGTGTACTTATATATTTGAGAATATATATACATATATATTTTGAGAATATATATACATATTATATATATATACACATATATATTCTCAAAAATTCTAGACACTTTCAAACTATTTAGGAAAAAATCTCTACACAAATAGTTGAAACAATGAACTTAGGCATTAGTAGAAGTTTATACAAATTGCTGAGAGAATAAGATAAGTAATTATCTGGCTGAGTTAAGCCATGAGGAAAAACATTCCTTCTAGGGAGATTAAAGGCCACCTTCTTGGGTGGAAAAAGAAACAAGGCAATGAATACAGACCTGGAGTCAGATCAAAATTACGTCCTTGGACTTCTATGTTTTGAATGACTTTTGACATATTACTTAACTTCCTGGTATTTCAGGCACCTAAATTATACAGTACAGATATCTCATATTTCTAAAAAATAGTCTGTTTCTTCCTTTTTATGTACCAGTAGCATATAAAAATGAACATGTCAAAATTTAACCTATTATATTTCCTGTGAAAATGTGCCCTTCCTGATGCATTCCTGATAAGTTATTAATAATGTTTGTGCCCCACTGTCATCCTCCCCAGCTAGATCTCTATGTTAAAACCTAATCTCTAGTTTCAGCTTTCTACATATGGCTAGCCAGTTTTCCCAGCATCATTTATTAAATAGGGAATCTTTCTCCATTGCTTGTTTTTGTCAAGTTTGTCAAATATCAGATGGTTGTAGATGTGTGGTGTGATTTCTGAAGCCTCTGTTCGGTTCCATTGGTTTATATATCTGTTTTTCCAGCTTTGTTCTTTTTGCTTGGGATTGTCTTGGCTATGTGGGATCTTTTTTGGTTATATATAAAATGTAAAGTGGTTTTATTCCAATTCTGTGAAGAAAGTCAATGGTAGCTTGATGGGGATGGCACGGAACCTATAAATTACCTTGGGCAGTATGGCCATTTTCACGATTTTGATTCCTCCTATCCATGAGCATAGAATGTTCTTCTATTTGTTTGCATCCTCTTATATTTCATGTGGCCAATTGTGAATTGGCTACAAAGAGAATAAAATGATTTGGCTCTCTGTTTGTCTGCCTTCATTTTGTTATTTACCCAGTAGTCATTCAGGAGCAGGTTGTTCAGTTTCCATCTAGTTGTGCGGTTTTGAGTGAGTTTCTTAATCCTGAGTTCTAACATGATTGCACTGTGGTCTGAGAGACAATTTGTTGTGATTTCTGTTCTTTTACATTTGCTGAGGAGCATTTTACTTCTAACTATGTGGTCAATTTTGGAATAAGTGCGATGTGGTGCTGAGAAGAATGTATATTCTGTTGATTTGGGTGGAGAGTTCTGTAGATGTCTATTAGGTC
>NW_012106864.1:1231345-1256345 GCF_000951045.1 Mandrillus leucophaeus
AAAGAGCTTCTGCACAGCAAAAGAAACTACCATCAGAGTGAACAGGCAACCTACAGAATGGGAGAAAATTTTTGTAATCTACTCATCTGACAAAGGGCTAATATCCAGAATCTATAAAGAACTGAAACAAATTTACGAGAAAAAAAAAACAACCCCATCAAAAAGTAGGCAAAGAATATGAACAGACACTTCTCAAAAGAAGACATTTATGTAGCCAAGAGACACATGAAAAAATTCTCATCATCACTGGTCATCAGAGAAAAGCAAATCAAAACCACAATGAGATACTATCTCACACCAGTTAGAATGGCAATCATTAAAAAGTCAGGAAACAACAGATGCTGGAGAGGATGTGGAGAAATAGGAACACTTTTACACTATTAGTGTGACTGTAAACTAGTTCAACCATTGTGGAAGACAGTGTGGCAATTCCTCAAGGATCTAGAACTAGAAATACCATTTGACCCAGTAATCCCTTTACTGGGTATATACCCAAAGGATTATAAATCATGCTACTATAAAGAAACATGCACATGTATGTTTATTGTGGCACTATTCACAATAGCAAAAACTTGGAACCAACCCAAATATCCATCAATGATAGACTGGATTAAGAAAATGTGGCACATATACACCATGGAATACTACGCAGCCATAAAAAAAGGAGGAGTTCATGTCCTTTGCAGGGACACAAATGCAGCTGAAAACCATCATTCTGAGCAAACTATCACAAGGACAGAAAACCAAACACTGCATGTTCTCATTCATAGGTGGGAATTGAAAAATGAGAACACTTGGACACAGGGCAGGGAACATCACACCTTGGGGCCTGTTGTGGGGTGGGGGAAGTGGGGAGGGATAGCATTAGGAGAATTACCTAATGTAAATAACGAGTTAATGGGTACAGCAAACCAACATGGCACATGTATACCTATGTAACAAACCTGCACGTTGTGCACATGTACCCTAGAACTTAAAGTATAATTAAAAAAAAAAAAAATCTCCAATGCTGTAGTATTGAGGTGTGGCTTTGGGAAGTATTAGGACATGAGAGTTTCATCATCATAAATGGGATTAGTCCTTTTATAAAAGAGGCCTGTCTGACTCTCTTCCCATATGAGAACACAGCTAGAAGGATCCATGTGTGAAGCAAAGAGCTCTCACCAGACACTGAATCTGCTATTACTCTCCAGCCTCCAGAACTGTGAGAAATAAACTTCTGTTATTTACAGATGACCCACCATAGGGTATCTTGTTATAGCAGCCCAAATAGATGAAGACAGCTCCCTAATGTAATATAATGCATTTCCATCCACCAGTTCCATTAGCCCCAATTAGCAGGACTGATTATTTAGTGTAAATTGGATGGGCTCTTGAAACCTGGCAAACCTTGGCTCAATTTAGGTTGTATCACTTAACAGTTATGCATATTCATGTATAGGTATTAGCCCCATTGAGCCTCTATCAACTATAATATGGTAATAAGGCTTGTTTTGGATGATTCTCATGAGAATTAGTTACAGTGTATATAAAGAGGTTATCACATGGTACTTTCTGAATAAATAATATTATATTTACCAATGTTCATTATTTTCTTAAACTCCTCACATCTTCCAGAAATTCAATGAAATGCCAAGTATTGTAAAGTGTGTCTCCTAAATATTTCTCCACATATCCTACTTTCTGTCTCCATGGCCTATGACTTAGGATAGACTCTCAACATTTCTACCTGTATTTAGAACAGATTTCCAACTGGGTACTTTGGTAAAAGTCATACTACCATCTACCTCATTCTCCACAATTTAATTCACACGATTTCCCTGAGAAGCATGTCAGATATATAACTTTTGCATATAAACTATACATGATTGTACTTGTCATCATGATTAAGTCAGTACTTGTCAACACAGTAAACATAGTCATTCCTAGATGAAGTCAATACCTATTAAGATTGTAAACACAATCATTCCCAGTTCGATCCTTCCCAGTTCTTAAATCATCTTTTTTCACAGACATTCCTCATTGCATTAGCCATAATAATAAGTTATAATATCTACTATTTATTGATTGCCTTCTCGTTGCCAGGAACTATGCTAAGTACTAAATCAGCATTTCATCATCAAAAGGAGCTTACAGGTTAGTAAATTCACTTATTTTAATTTCACAGATGAGAAAACCAAAGTACATAGATTTAGTAAGTGGCCAGAGACTGCCCAGCAAGTAGAGAATCCAGAATTTGCAAATTTTATCTCTAGAGTCCTTAGTTTTACACTATTGTAAATAGATTGATTTGCAGTTCTTTGAATGTACTTTTTAAAACATCGATTCAATTTTTCATATGCTCTTCTTTATCTGTGTTTACTTGGGTTCTATTCATTCAAAAATGTAAGGGCTTGGCTTAAGTCCTTTGTCTTCCAACAAGTCTTTCTTCATTACTGACCGACTGCATTCATAATACGATCTATACAGGTCTCTACTGAAAACTGTCTGTAATCATCTGTCTGTAATCATGACAAGAGTAGGAGTGCTAAATTTTCATCTCATTATATGGTCGATAGTCTCTAAATAATTGAAAAGTCAATTTAGTAAAGGTTTGTAAAACTTACATAGAATCACGTTAATTCATTTATCCAGTCAGAAGTCAGACCCACATATTTATCAATTACCTTGTATGCATGCTTGATTATCTCATCCAGTCCTTTTTTCTATACTAGATGGTACTTATAAAGTATAAGTCAAATTCTATTTCTCTATTATTTAAAATATGCAAAGGTTTACTGTTACATTTATACCAAAATCTAAACTTCTCACCTAGTCTTTCAAGGATTAAAACATGAAGTCTCTACCAGTCTCTAACCTCATAATGCTTCCGACCTTTCATTACACTCTAGATATCCCACTGTTTCTACTATTTGACTAATATAAAGTTTATTCTGTCTCTGGGCCTTTGCTGTTTCTATCTCTCTATGAAAGCATTCTTCACCTACATCTTGGCATGATTTCACCTTTATCATTTAGGTTTCAAGTCAAAAATCACTTTCTTATAGAGGTCTTCTCTGACCTTCCTATGGTAATAGCTTTACACTCACCACATCCACCATCAATCTTTATTCAATCACCAAGACTTCATTTTGTCATAACATTTATCCTTATCACTATCTGAAATCACTTTAATTTTAGTGAATAGTTGTTCTTGGTTTCTCCCTGGAATATGAGCATGATAAAGATAGAGAATATATTTTTACCATTCTATCTGTCATGGATAGAATAGTGGTATGTATTCAATTAATATTTTTTGAATGAATAATGAAAAACATTCATGTGTATATGTATGAATAAAGCAGAGAAAATAGATACATTTCTTTTAGGTATAATTTTCTTTTTAGGAATAACATAAAATAATTGCACAACAAGTTACAACATAAATGATAAGTACAGAATTATCCACAAAGAGTAATTGAAATTGGTCAAGTAAGGGTAACATAGATGGAATATATTCAATATCTTAAAGCTATAATGGCTGGAACTTAGAAACCTGTTTATACAGAAAAGCAGAGTTTGCATATCAATGATTTTTTTGTCTTGGGTGACTAAATTGGTATTGTTACTAATGAATCTTATATAATTTCAAGAAGAATGATATATTTTAAAGCTAAAGTTTGAGGATAAGATTATTTTAGAGCTGTTATATTCTAAGTGTTCATGAAGCATCCTATGAAAGACAGGCAATCTGAACTTGGCCATATTATTCCAGAGCTAAGAAAATATACTGGAGTGAGAAATATATTTGAGGCATTTGAAGTAGATGAGATTGTCCCAGAAAAACATTAAACATAAGAGCAAAGTTAACAATAGTCCTGGGAGAAGTAATAGGAACAAAAGAGTCAGTGGGAAAGATGAATCACACACTCCAAGAGGCAAGTATATATAGTGTTCAGAATGAGGAAGATACAGAAATCAGGACGGATTTTACCTAACTACAAATGTCCACTGCTGCGTATTCCTATGCTCCACTCTACAATTTCAAGTCTCACAAGAACAAAAGATTCTAAAATACAGGCAGGGCATGGGCGGCCACTTGTTTCCCTCTACCACCCCAAAGCCAGTCTTTTATTATTATTATTATTATACTTTAAATTCTAGGGTACATATGCACAACGTGCAGGTTTGTTACGTATGTATACATGTGCCATGTTGGTGTGCTGCACCCATTAACTTGTCATTTACATTAGGTATATCACCTAATGTTATCCCTCCCCACTCCCCCATCCCCACAATAGGCCCCGGTGTGTAATGTCCCCCTTTCTTGTGTCCAAGTGATCTCATTTTTCAATTCCCACCTATGAGTGAGAACATGCGGTGTTTTTTCTTAATGCAATTCCACAAATACTTGATCACTTTCAATGCACCCATTAGAGAGCTACAATTGTCCCTTGGTATTCTCAGGAATTTGTTACAGGGTTGCACAGATACCAAATCTATGGAAGTTGAAGTCCCTTTTATAAAATAGTGAGGTATTTGCATATTTGCATCTTCCTGTGTACTTCAAATCATCTCTATATTACTTATAATATCTAATACAACATAATGATATATAAAGTTATTATAATTTATTTTTAAATTTTTATTATTGTTTGCTTTTGTATTCCTATTTTTATTGTTTTATTCTGAATACTTTTGATCCACAGTTGGATGAATCCATGGTGTGGAACCTACATATGGAGGGCTCACTGTACATACTGACACAATTGGACTTTGTGTCAGAATGTCTCCTCTGGTCCCAATGTTCTTTATGTATGATGGCTTGACTTTTACTGTATCTATTCCAGGTGCTAATGAACTCAGTGATATTTTGAATCTAGGCCAGTGTTTACCAGACTAGATATTTACACACAGCCTCTCTTGAAGGAGCCACAATTTATAAAATGTTACAAGTAAGTTTCACCCTGTTACTATGCAATTTGGGATGGTAATGGCTAGAAATATACAATCACGGAAAATGATATTGCTTGTTTCATTTTTAAGACAGGCAATAAATGTAAAAGAGAATAGCAATTACTGACATCACAAAATGTACAGGCCACTCTAAGCCTCAAGGCTCAAACAGATATTCAAAGTAAAGATAATCTTGAAAGACAATATATTCTTATATTGCTGTGTGTTAAATGTAATGCTTATGAATGATTTTAGTCAAAAAGTAAAATAAAAATAAAGAAAAAAGTAAGAAAAATATGATCCATTATCATATCTAGCAATTCTGCCACAAACATTATTGTAAGGCATATAAATTCAAGTTGAAAAAATAATAATTAAAACACAAAATTACCCTTAATAAAGAAAAAAGTGATTTCATTTTAAATCAATTATTTGAAATGAAAACAAATCTGTATTACCTGAAGACAGTATCCATAGTCAAGTACAGGAGTGGTACTCCTACTTGCTATCTTGAGCTGTTGACAGGTTAGCTACATTAATGTTTAGTGGGTCACTGTGGTGAAAATTGATGTGTAACTAACCTAACTTCTGAATAACTGCTTCTAGAGCCTGAAAGCAGTTGAAAACTTAAAGGGAATGACACAACCTTCATTATTTCGTGTTTGCAAAGTGCTCCCTAGAAATCAGGGCTCAGACCTCGGTTTCCTCTGCGGTGTACAGAATGTCCTGTGGCTCCACTTGTGAGCCCTGTAGAGGATGAAGAACCAATGTTGAAGACATAAATGTTATTTAATTACAAGTCACAAAATCTGTTTTAATCGATGTTGTGGTTTGCTCCGTTATGAATCAGTCATTGTGAATCTAGCAGAGCTGTATCTAGAGATTAACTCTCAAGTGATTCTTCTTGGAAACTGAAAGACCAAATTTCTTTTCTTTTCTTTTTTTAAATTTTCAAATTTATTTTGAACTCAGGGGGTACATGTGCAGATTTGTTACATGGGTAGTTGTATGATGCTGAGGTTTGAAGTACAATTTGTTACAGTATTCCTTCAATGCTGCTTTGCCAGCCGGAAATCTTTGCACCCACCATCTCCTCTGTCTGGGCCTTGCTTGGGCCCACAGGGCTCACTCTACCCACTTGGTACAGAAGCCTGCGCTGGGTTCTCAACTGCTCAGCTCTCACACCTGCCATGGCTCCATGCTCATCCCACAGCTGGCCTGGGGATGCCACAAGTGGCTTCCATGGTGGGTGCCAGTGTCTAAATGAGAGGAACACGGTGGCACCTGCAAACTCGAAGATGCCAGCAATCTCAAGCTCCAAGGGGTGTTACAGCTCTTGCTCAGGCAGTTCCAATGTCTGGACCCCCAAGAAATATTGGAACTCTTCACTCTCATAGCTTGGCAGGTGGGAGCATGTTATAGCTCTCTTTCTCCCATAGTCTGTTGAGAAGGAGCATGCAACAGCTCGTTCATTCCTGCCACCTGAAGCTCAGCAGGCAGAAAGGAGG
Source organism: Mandrillus leucophaeus (assembly GCF_000951045.1). NCBI lineage: Eukaryota > Metazoa > Chordata > Mammalia > Primates > Cercopithecidae > Mandrillus > Mandrillus leucophaeus. The sequence continues at coordinate 1,237,789 of NW_012106864.1, forward strand.
ATCACAGCTCATTCATTTCCGCTTCTCTCAGTTCAGCAAATGAGAGAGTTACAGCTCATTTGTTCCTGATGCACGCAGTTCAGCAAGTTCTAGGTTCTTGTCCTGCGACGAAGAGGATTAAGGTTTGCGGACACTAGAGAGTAAGGCAGAGAAGAATCTTACTGAGTGACAGAAGGAAAGCTCTAAGCAGAAAGGGGATCCTGAAAATGGGTAGCCATCTATGAGGCTGAGTCTGAGATTTTATAGGCTTAGTATGGGGGAGTGTGTACTTATTGATCTATGGGTGTTCTTGGATAAAGCACTATTTGATTGGATGGAAAAAGCACCATTTGATTGGTTCTACCATCCAGATGGAACCAATGAGCTGAAATGAGTTCATTTTGAGTGTATAAGACAGGATACAAGTTTTCCCTCCAGTGGTGGATTCCATTCAGAACTGGCAGTTTGGTTTTCAGGCTTCAGGGTGTCTTTGGCTTAAAGGTCAGGTTTCACCGGGGACTTGTCTCTGTCTGCCTAGAACTCTGTCTGTCTTGTGTCACTATCAATCCCCCATCTGAAGAGGTACATCTAACTGCCATTCGGCTAGGGACGGTGACCGAGCTAAGTGTTTCATTATGACGGGGGCACGGTGTGGGGAGAACGGAAGTCAGATATCTCTTCGAGGCCTATCCAAAGGTCCCAAGTAAAAGGAAGTCATTGTCTGAGGCTCCATTACATGACCATTTGGAGTTTGATGACCTCTAGGCGAGCAGAAACACATTTCACAAGGAGGTTAAGTATTTGTGGGCCAAATATGAGTATTATACAAAGAGGAAGCAAAAGCAGAAAATCCGTACCAGTGGCAGAGACAGCAAAAATAAGAAGTAAAATAAACTATCATTCTGAAAACAATGTGGCCAAAGCTGTGTCACTTTGGTGAAAGAAATTCCATATTGTATGGTGGAGAGGAGTTACATTTTAGAAGAGAGATAGCTACTTAGGGGAGTAGATAATCGCACGGGTGTTCAGCATTATGGGGTCCTTGACAAAGACACGTTATGCTGAGGAACAGAACGAAGGTGAGAACAGCAAGCGTAGGCAAGACTATAAAGGGGATAGCCAGGGAAAGTTAATTATTGACACCTATCTTTTGTGATCTTTAACTTGTGGTCTCCAATTTCTTCACACTGGTGCTTCAGGTGCTCTTCTGGGTCAACAGAGGAGATTCTATCAGTTTCCCAGGCCTTTATTTGGGTATAATGAATCCAAGAATCTATTCCAGTGACCTTCACTGCTGAAGGAGTAGAAAGAAGTACAGTGTAATGCCCTTTCCAATTCAGAGCTAGAGAGAAAAAAAGAAGGAAAAGCCTTTACCAGTACTAAGTCCCTTGAGTTGAATAGATGTGGTTCTAGTTCACAGGGTTGGGCCTCTGACAGTTGTTTCAGTTCCTGTTGGAAATGGCCCAAAGAAGTTATGTGCTTAATCAAACCAGAGGTTTCTTTGTCTAGCAAGAAATTATTGGTGAGAAAAAGCTGTCCATATATCATTTTGAAGGGACTTAAATCCAGCTTCAAAGGGATGTTTCTGACACGTGTAGGGCCCTGGGAAGAAAAGTAATCCAGGGGAGGTAAGTCTCTTGAGACAGTTTTTGGAGGTGCCTTGAGATAATATCATTTGTCTTTTCTGCGTTTCCTGAAGATTGTGGTCTCCACGCACAATAAAGATGGTATTGTATACCTAGGCCTTGAGACCCCCTGGGTGACCACTGCCCTAAACAAGAAGCTATTATTGCTCTGGAGGTACTTAGGGAGTCGAAAGTGAGGAATTATCTCATTAATTAGTACCTTTATCACCTAGGCTTTCTCTGTCTCACATGGGAAATGCTTCTACCCAGTTAGTAAAGGTATCTATCCATACCAGGAGGTACCGGATACCTTTTATCTTCGACCTATGGATAAAATCCATTTGCCAGTGTTCCCCTGGGTAGCTTTCCATTCTTTGAGTTCTAGGGAGGAGAAGCCATCGATTGAGGGGATTATTTTTAAGGCACGTCTCACAAGCTTTAACAACCTGTTTGATCATTTTTAGCAAATTTTCACTTGAGAACCTTTGGGTCAGTTGATAGGTTTTATCCTTATCTAGGTGAAAGGTTTGGTGAGGGATTTTAAAACCTTTCCATTGGCTGGAGGCTGGTAGATGAAGTTTGCCATCCTCCAACTGTAGCTATCCTGAGGGCTGAAACGTGCATCCCTGAGAGGTGGCCCATTCTATTTCCGCAGGAGAATACTGAGGTTTTATTTCTCTTATGGGTCACTCCCAGATCAGAGGGGCCTCAAGTGGATAAGAAATCTGGGGCCTTCTCATTGCTGATTTAGCTGCTTGGTCTGCCAATAGTTTCTCTTGGTTATTTTATTTGTTCCCTTTTGGTGACCTTTACAATGTATTACTGCCATTTCATGTGGAAGGAAAACTGAGGTTAATAGTCTGTCAATTTGCTGATGGTATTTAATGGGAGACCCATGAGCTATGAGGAAATTATACTTTTTTCCAGATAGCAGCATGGGCCTGGAGGACTATGAAAGCATACTTAGAATCAGTATAAATGTTTACTGCTTTCCTTTGCTTAATTCAAGCACCCACAAGAGGGCAATTAGCTCAGCTAGTTGAGCACCTGTGCCCGAGGGGAGAGGCACACTTCGAATACTGTCATTCAGGGTGACTATTGCATACTCTGCCTTATGAATCCCTTGTTCTACAAAAGAACTTCTGTCCAAAAAGAGACTCCAGTCTATATTCTCTAAGAGTATTTGTTTGAGGTCCTCTCTGGCCACAGAGATTTGCACTATTATCTGTTCGCAGTCATGTTCAGGCCCTCCAGCTTCCTCTGCGGGTAAAGAAGCTGGGTTTAGGGGAGGGATAGGTTATTAATGGGACTGCAGCTGCCTCCAATAGCAGAACTTGATATTTGAGGAGGGAGTTGTTTATTAGCTACAGACCTCCCTTAGAAGACAGCAGTCCTGTCATATTATGTGGGGTATAAATGGTTAAGTTATTCCCCATGGTTAACTTACTAGCCTCTACCACCAGCAAAGTTACCACAGCAAATGTCCAGAGGCAGGGTGACCACCTAATGAAGCTCCTTTATTAGGTAGCCTATGGGCTGGACATCAGGCCTGGGTTAGAACGCCCACGGCCATTCCTTTCCTTTCTGATACATAAGTATTGAACATCTTCCCTCTGGGAAGACTAAAGCTGGTGCCTTAAGCAAGTTTTGTTTCAGTTGGTTAAAGGCCCTTTTAACCTCTGGTTCCCATATTAGAGAGTGAGTCTTAGCTGCCTTGATTTACTTTATTTGTTGATGTAAGAGACAAGCTATCTCACCATACCCAGGTATCCATAAGCTGCAGAATCCTGTAATGCCCAAGAATTCCCTCAGTTGCTAGACGGTTTTGGGGAGGGAGAAGGAGGAGATGGGCTTAATCCTTTCTTTGCCTAGTTCTCTGGTCCTGTCTGACAAGATCAGAACTGGGTACTTCACTGAAGTCTTACAGAGGTCAGTCTTAGATTTTGGGACCTTATACCCTCTGTAAGCCAGAAAATTAAGAACAGTCTTACTGCTCTCCTGAGAGATATACTCAGTTGGGGTACAAAGGAGAATATCATTTACATATTGTAAAACTGTAACCTGAAGATAAAGGAACTCAGAGAGATCTTTTGACAATACCTGCCCAAACAGGTGGGGGTGTCTTAGAATCCTTGAGGTAACACAATTTGGCTTAGCTTGATGGTTTGGTTGAAGGGATCCTCAAATGCAAACAAATCCTGGGAGCTGGAGTGTAACAGTATGCAGAAAAAGATATCCTTTCGGTCAAGGATTGTGAACCATTTAATTCCCCCCAGGTATTTGAGTTAGCAGGGTATAGGAGTTGCAAACCACTGGATGAATTGGGACCACAGTTTCATTAATGAGGCGGCGGTTCTGGACCAGTCTCCATTCCCCATTGAGTTTCTGTATGCCCAATGTCAGGATATTTCAAGGGCTATTTCAGGGTTTGAGGAGGCCCTGCATCCTCAAGCTATTGATGATGCTTTCTAGTCTTTTCTTAACTTCTGGTTTTAGGTGATATTGTCTCTAATCAGGGAAGGAGGTGGGATCCTTAAGGTGGATCTGGGCTGTATGGTGGTTGTGGCTCAGCCGATTTCCCCTTGAGTTGCCCAAACTTCTGGACTAATATTGGACTAATGTTGGTGTCCACTAGCAAGAGACAAGAGTCATCCTGGAATCATAAGGATGGTGGTTCCCATACAAACTAAAATATCCCTGCTCAGCAGAGGAGTTGGGTTTTCAGGCATGATTAAAAAGGCATGAGTAAACAACAGGTCTCCTCAAATGCAACTACGGGGTTGGGTAAAATATTGCATTAAAAGTTTTCCTGAAACATCACTCCCAGTTATGCTAAAGGAGAAGGAAAGGCCTGATTGGAGAGAAGAGCAGAAATAGTGGCTCTGATATTCAGGAGGAAGTCCATCTTCCACCCTTTGACTTCCAGAATCACCTGGGGCTCCTGGATGGCCATGGTCATGTAAGCCATTGGAGCTGGTCAGAGGAGCCCTAGGACCCGTCATTCCTGCTGGACCATGGGGGATATTGGCTCTGGACTCAGTAACCTGCAGCTCCACGGGGAGGTCACCCTCTAATGGTCCCCTTCCTCAGGTTGCCTGAGCAGTCCTTCTTAAAGTGCCCTGACTTGCTATATTACTGGCAACTAATAGGTGCACCTCAGAGATTCTGGGGTTTGTAAGCCTGCAAGGTGGCCATTAGAGCCTCTGCCCTTTTCTTGCATCTCTTCTCTCTTTCTTGAGCATCCCCCCAATCCCTATTGTAAAATTCCGAGGTATTTTACACTCGGTACTTTCAGGAGGTTGTTTAAAGTACTGTCTTTTTCCATGGCCTGTTTCTGCAGCTTCCTGCTGATAACAAGGGTCAACTGAGTGATAAACTTCTGCTTCAGGTGTTACATTTCTTTGTCATACAGCCATGTGTACATGAGGTAATCTATTACTGAATACAGAAATTAACAAAATGTTTAGAGTCCCTATGTCCAAATACTGTAGAGGTCATTTTTAGATAAATAAAGAAATATATGCAACTAATAAACATAGTTTCATGAACATAATAAGCATTTCATGAAGGTCTGTTTTAGAAATTAATTGCTAATAATGCTATTTTAGTTATTCCATTAAGTATGCACATGAAATAGAGTACACTTGTATTTTTTAAAGATATGGAAATTGAGTTCAGGCAAGCTTAAGTAAGATTATTTTAACCCTGTGAGCATCCAGCTGGCATTGAATAGATGCAGGATTTAAACATCAGCGTAATTTTACAGTCTGTATTTGTTTTCCCTGTAAGTGTTCTTGACCAATGACATTTTCCTCATTTACATTCTTAAAGTAAAAATGGATTTTCCACTAGAGACCATCTTATGTTTATACAAAGTAAACTTCTTATAACTTTTCTTTGTCACTTGTTTTTTCATGTTATAAAATAAATGTTTCAAATAAGAGGCAGAGAATATTTGTACTAGAGAGTGGCTGCATTTTTTTTTCTCCCTTAAAGTTTAACCTGATTGTAGGGTTCAATCATAGTTTAGTCCATTTAGTTAGCACTGAAAATAGTAAGGTTTCATCTGAAGAAATTTCAGAGAGGTTAAAAACAGGATGGATATGAACAATGAATATCGTCTACCTAAAAAATTTTAAATCAGAACCTTTTATTTGGTGCTAGTAATTTAGCTTTGTAAATGCTGACATTGCTAGTGAATTTCCTCCACACTTTGGAGGATGTGTGGATCACCATACCAAATAGGGAGAATGTTTTTCCAATAGGACCTTCTTTTTGACATGACAACATTCAAAGTCTGTCTAATGGACTTCAAATTGTGAAGTCCTTTGTATTGTATATTCTAGCTAATCAGTAGTATCTGAAAGATTCAGTGCAATTCTTTATAAATCTGACAATAAGTAAATGTCTCTGTTAGTATTTCCCAAAGATGATCCCATAATAGATTGCATTTTTAAATAATTAACATGATCAAATATATAATGTATAATTATTAATAACAATTATCAATTATATTTTTCATATTATGCCACATATCAAAAATTATTAAGCACTTTACAAATATGGTCTAAATTTTACTAGCTCTATGAGATAGCCATTATATTTCTTAATTCATTGCAGAAACTGAACTTTATTTTAAAATGTCTAACTTGATATTTGACAGAACCTAATCAAGGACCATATTTGTTGACACATGTACCTGAACTCTTATCCAGTTGTATATGCTATTTATAAACATAGTTGAGAGAGTAGGTAGAAAAAGTAGATGAAAGAAGATGATGAAGGCAAGTAATATCTTTTCACAATGCAGTCTCAGCTAAAGTCTTAGTTCTGACTCATTACGTTGTTTATCTACATAATTCCACTGAGAAAAGCAGGGCAAATTCTGCAGCTTTCAAGCATTCTTTTCCTTAGAACACTCATACACTAGCAAGTCTGCCAAACAGCTTTCATCTAGTTCCCTGATCTTTGGGATTTCTGAGTCTATTGTGCAGAATTCTCTGTCTTTTTATTAGAAATATGGGAAATTGAAGATTTGGGTTTTTTTTAATCAAGTGAGATCAAAGGTATTGAGAAGCATAGGATTTTATTATGTTTTCCTTGAGATTTGAGTCATAGTATCGGTCACAAAATAAGAACTTTCCATTCTAAAGTAAGACATATCGGACAAAACACCACACAAATCCAAAACAAACTAAGGAAGCAAAGTTTTGCCTTTTTCTTCTATCCACTATTGTCATATTGTAACTTTTGTCTTCAAAGAAAAGCACCAATATATAGTTTTCACTCCTGATGCTTACTCAAGATATAACTGCGTGCCTTGGCTTTCCACAGAGCCAATCTCACTCAGAAGGGATCAAAGTAAAACTGGCTAAATGGCATGCTTCAAGATCTGTTACAGGTTTCAATTAAGCAAAATCATCACATTTTATCTCATGTTTATGTATAAATACTAATGTCTAATTTTTCCAATCACAGTCTGGAAAACCACTTAAGAGATTTCTATGAGTCCTACCCACGACCTAAAATGCTCATCAATAGGAATACTGTTCTCAGCTTTTTTCTTTATGAGAACTTAAAAAACGCTGCACTTAAGGGAAACATCAGTCTAGAAAACTCACTTTCCTGAATGACTATAACTGTATATATTTTTGTGGTTTTATGCTTATATACTGCTGTCATATTATTTATCTCATTTACTTATCACACCAGACTGAGTCAGATGAGACATGGCTCAGAATAATTTTATAGTGACTATTTATGTTTAAATAAGCTAATATACATAAGTTGTATATAAAATATTGACTTCAAGGGCCAGTGGTTTCCACCTCTTTATGATTCTAGTGCCTTTATCTGACTATTATTCAACTTTAGCCTTCTAAAGGGTAAATTCTTGATAGTGAATCTGTAATACTTACCTAACTTGGGGTATCAAAATATATAAATTAAGCCTAAATTATTTCATAACTTCTTGCATGCTATATACATACTAGTTCATAGTATGTACATGATTCAGGGTCAGAGGAATAATCTTTATAGCTTTTTTTCAATTTGAAAAGAATGTTTATCTAATTTCAGAATAAGAGATGTCATTGGCTAATTTATGTTCCAGTATGGCCACAAATCATGCTTTATTTATAAAAGTTAATCTATTTTATGCTCTATCCAAAATAAATCAATAATTATTTTGAAGCCGCATGGCCATAATAACTTTATATATTCTTTACCCAGTTTCTGGATCTTAATAGTTGCTTAATAAACATTCATCTTCTTTCTTATGTATTATGAAAAGAGAATCACATTGCTTTTTTAAAAAGTAGTACTCTGTGCTAAATAAATATAGTCTGAAACTTTATTAAAGAATATCAATATTCAGACACAGCAAGAGAGGCATAGATAGTCCAGTAGGAGCAATTGTAAATGTCGGTCATTTATTTAACTGTTAAAACTAAAATGTAATGTAATTTGAAAAGTAAGAGTTGACTTACATTTTTGGGTTGATGGAAGAGTTGTGGCAGAAAAATGAGAACATTTTAAATTTCTATTTTAAAAAATTATTTAAATATATCAGAAAACCAAGGAGGCAAAAAGGCAACAGCTAAAACAACACAGAAGACAAAACTACAGAGAAGTGACCTATGATTAGCAACTGCTTTTTCATTAGGGCCATTTGCAGATTACAGGAAAAGATAAGATGCTGTGATGTTTTGCAGAAATAACGGGGAAACTGCTGCAGGATAGGAAACACTGCTGAGTGTGTGGGAGACAAAGTTTAGAGTTCAGGACCCATCAATAGGATGGGACGAGGTGAATAAAACAAGTTTCTCACCTAAAAACAACTTTGGAGAGTTACGAACTTCAGAAAAGTTGAACCAGGAAAACAATAAAAGCATAGAAGGAATACTGCTTTCAGCCAAGTTGAAATAATGACTAGATTTCCTCTTTTCTCTGAAACAAATATAAAAATTTACAAACTTAATTTTTATATAAGAATACATGAAACAAACATTTTCAGATATTAGATGAACTTCAGCAAACCCATGACCAATGACCCTGAAACAGGGGAAACAAATGTGCTAAACCCCACTATTGCCATTTCTTACTTAAGAACGTTTCCAGGACACAGTACAGGAAGGTAAACCTAGTCAGAGTCTGGTTGAGTTGAGAAGATAGTGAGGATTTCAGGGAGCCCAAGTAAATGAAGAGAGAGAGAGAGAATGAGTGAGAGTGTGTGCATGCATGTGTGCGTGTGTGTGTGTGTGTGTGTGTGAGAGAGAGAGAGAGAGAGAGAGAGAGAGGGAGGGAAAGAGAGAGAGCATGCTCTAGATAACTGCCTACGGTCTCCCTGAGTCTTCAGTTGAGTACTAATCAGTACATATGGGAGAGGAAACTACATAACATAATTGAAAAGAAAAACAGAGACCTATCCCTGGAACTCCATGGGTTTAAGAATAATTTGTATTTCCACTATATAGAGTAAAAACACACATACACACATAGAATTCCCAGCCCATTAGATAGAATATTAGAAAGTGAATGCTTCAGTAGCAAAACGAAATTTGATTAGACTCCAGGCTTCTGGAAATGCTCAACTACATTTCCCAGAACTCCCTTTCTAGTATGTTTCCTATTAGGATAGGCTCTAAGGCTATTTATCTTCTGAGAGCTACAGGGTTAAAGGAAGGGAGCAGCCATTCTTAGCAAACACACATGTTATTGCTGATCTGCTGACTCACCTCCCTGCCCAGAGTAGCAGCTGGAACTACAGTGGCCCCTCAGGACCTTTACTGAGTTTCTCTGATTCCTGGGCCAGGGCTGTATGTGTTCAGCTACATATGTGGCATTGATCAATGTAGCATACCTTTCTCCACTAGGTCAGAGACAAGGAAGGAGGACATGGAGGTCAGTCACTTCTTATGAGGTTTCAGGTCATGGGATTCCAGGCTGCTCTTAAGCTTTGCATATAACTACCTGTCTTGTGAACCTTGGGCTTAAGGCTTGAGGAAACTGCTTAGCTAACCTCATAATTGAGTGAGTCAATTCCTTCCATTACTTGTGTGTGTGTGTGTGTGTGTGTGTGTGTGTGTGTGTGTAACTCTTCTAGAATGATTCTATTGGTTGCTGCTTCTCAGGTTGAAACCTTACTAATATATCCTTAAAAAAATAAAATTTTTACCAAGTAATTTAATTACATCAGGGAACAAACATCAAGCATATGTATAAGAATAAAAAAAAGATCTAGCACCCATCAATACCAAATTCACATATTTTGTCATGCAATAAAAAACTTGCCAGATATGCAGGCACAGAAAAAGTCTATTGAAATCTACAAGAAATAACAGATAATGGATAGTGATCCTGTTTATAAAAGATATATGAAATAAACAATATAGAGATGAAGAACAGATCAGTAGTTGCCAAAGCTTAGAGTTTGAGGAGCAAGGAAGGCAGTGAGGCTATAAATAAAAGTTTTGTATCTTGATTCTGGTGGTGCTTACATGAAGCTACATCTGCTAAAATTGAGCATGATTCTATACATACACATGGAAACACAAAAACGAATACATGTGTAACCAATGAAATCTGAATAGACTCTGTGGTGGTCAATTTCCTGATTTTGCTATTGGAGTATCAATTTCAAAGTTATGTAATTTATCAACATTTGGAAAGGCAGAACGAAGGGTGCCTAAAACCTCTCTGTACATTTTTAAAATATTCCCTGCAAACCTATAATTATTTCCAAATAAAAACTTTCAAAAGTGAAATGCAGACAGAAATAAGTGAACTACTAGTGTCCTAAATATACTCCTAATTGGAAGCTCTGATGGAAAGTAGGAGCGGTGTTTGAAAAACTAACACAGAAAACTTTCCAAAATATATAAAAAGCAGAAATCATGACTCAAAGAAGCTCAACAAATTCTCAGAAAAAAAAAAATATATATATAGACATTATAAAAATTGTTAAAAGCACTCCTTCAGGCATAAGGAAAATGATAAAAGTTGGAAATCTATAAATCTGTGTCTACACATAGGAAAGAAACAAGAAGCACAACAGAAATCGTAAATATGAAGGTAAATATAGAAGACTTGTTTCTTATTCTGTAAATATCTTTCAAAGACAATTGTCTGTGTAAGAAAAAGTAATAATATAAATGAAATAAAATAAATAAAAATTTGAGGTTGGTTTTTTTGAGAGTGAATCTTAACAAGTACTTTCCTGCATTGAAAGCTTTCTCTTATCCTGCAGATGAAGGATAATTTGCCCTTTACAGTGATAACTTAATTTCTGTATAAAACCAGCTGCTTTTCCTGCTTCTGTCATTCTTCTTTTTTTTCTCATTCTCTTTGAAAATCTTGCAGAATAATTGATCACAAAAGAACATACATTGTGTGATTATGGGCACACTTTTTAAATATCTAATTGAAATAAAAAGCTACAAATTTCCAAAAGAAAAATTTTATACATTTAAACTGAGTTTATTTTGTATTAAATATCTTGATTCTTTAGAAACTTTTTATTTTTTAAACAAAAATGTAATTCAGAAAAAAATTCTAAATATAGATTTTAGTAATATACAAAATTGCCAAATAATAAAAGCAAGCCACTTAGACTTTTTGTCATAACTTTGAGATTTTTAAGCATTTGATATAAACATTTGATCCTTAAACATTTGATATATTAACACAGGTATATAAATATTATTGATCAAGATTTTTTTTTGAAATATTCCTGATAAATTGATAATTCAGCGGGCAAACTAGGTAATTTAAAGTTAGTTAATCCTTGATTTTGCAACTTTGAAAAATAACATTCATGTAATATTTTTATTAATACTAGAACTATATTTGATTTATCAGTTTAAAAAATGTATAATTTTTAGACATTAGTTGTATGGATCAAGTAAGTTATTATTGTTGCCACAAATTGCACATTTGTTTAATAACTGATTCCTTTAAAAATTGATTAATCTGTTTTGTTGATACATTTTTATATTGCTAAAAATCATATAGCCTTAAATGTTAACTTAAATTGTATTTTCAGATTTTTAGCCAACTTTCAGAATTTAGACTAATATTAAATTGAGTTAATTGGTAAATAACATTTACATGCCTGGATAATATATAAGTAAGAAAAATATCTGTCACTAAACATAATTATGAATTTATTTGTTTCTTATTTTTATACATTATGGGACAGCTACAGATTTATAGGTTAAATGTTTTACATGATGTATAAATGCTTATTTTATCGTCTTAGAATTTGTTAAAGTTATAGAAAATGTTTGCATATAAAATATAGATTAAAAGTTATAGTTTTCTTAGTTTATAGTTTTCTTTTCCTGGAACAAGATAAAATTTGTTTACTTTGATTAAATGTGATAGTAAGTATAAGTGTTTGACACTAGATACAATAGTGACACAAAAATATAAACATAGATACATCAAAAATATGGTTTCTCTGCTTGTTTCTTGATAGCATTACTGAGTAATATAACAGAATTTTACAAATTTAATATATGTTAAATAATGTTTTTTAAAGTATATCTTAAAGCTAAAAGCAAATATTTAACTTTATCACATATTTGTATATTTACATATTAGTGAATATCTAAACACAAAAAATGGTATAATAGATTAATGCAAAACATTTATTGATCATAATAAAATTTTAAAAGTATTTCAATAAATTGATCTCTGCTAGATTTATAATACTGCAACTAATGAATTTGAAAGAAGCTATAAACACTGCTAAAATATTATTAAGTGGCTCAGTATATTAGTCTGTTTTCATGCTGCTGATAGACATAACACGAAACTGGGAAGAAAAAGAGGTTTAATTGGACTTAACAGTTCCCCATGGCTAGGGAGGCCACAGAATCACGGCGGGAGGTGAAAAGTACTTCTTACATGGCGGCAGCAAGAGAAAATGAGGAAGAAGCAAAAGCAGAAACCCTTGATAAACCCATAAGATCTCATGAGACTGATTCACTATCACAAGAACAGCATGGGAAAGACCGGCCCCCATGATCCAATTACCTCCCCCTGGGTCCCTCCCACAACAAGTGGGAATTCTGGGAGATACAATTCAAGTTGAGATTTCAGTGGCACACAGCCAAACCATATAATTCCACTCCAGCCCCTCCAAATCTCGTGTCCTCACATTTCAAAACCAATCATGCCTTCTCAAGAGTCTCCTAAAGTCTGAACTCATTTCAGGATTAACCCAGAAGTTCACAGTCCAAAGTCTTATCTGAGACAAGGCAAGTCCCTTCTACCTCTTGAGACTATAAAATCAAAAGCAAGCTAGTTACTTCCTAGATACAATGGGGATACAGGTATTCGGTAAATACAGCTGTTCCAAATGGGAGAAGTTGGCCAAAACAAAAGGGTTACAGGGTCCTTATGCAAGTCTGAAATCCAGTGGAGCAGTCAAACTTTAAAGCTCCAAAATAATCTCCTTTGACTCCATGTCTCACATCCAGGATATGCTGATGCAAGAGGTGGTTTCCCCCGTCTTGGGCAGCTCCAACGCTGCAGCTTTGCAGTGTACAGCCTCCCTTCTGGCTGCTTTCATGGGCTGACACTGAGTATCTGCAGCTTTTCCAGGCACACATTGCAAGCTGTCAGTGGATCTACCGTTCTGGGGTCTGAAGGACCGTGGGCCGCTTCTCATAGCTCCACTAGGTGGTTGCCTAGTAAGGACTCTTTGTGAGGGCACCGACCCCACATTTCCCTTATTCACCGCCTTAGCAGAGGTTCTCCATGAGGGTCCCACCCCTGCAGCAAACTTTTGTCTGGGCATCCAGGTATTTTTATACATCTTTTGAAATCTAGGTGGAGGTTCCCAAACTTCAATTCTTGACTTCTGTGTATCCACATGCTCAACACCTCTTGGAAGCTGCCATGGCGTGGGGCTCCCACCCTCTGAAGCCACAGCTAGAGCTGTATGTTGGCCCCTTTCGGGCATGACTGGAGTGGCTGGGACATAGGGCACCAAGTCCCTAGGCTGCACACAGCATGGGAACCCTAGGCCCAGCCACAAAACTACTTATTCCTCCTGGGCCTCAGGACCTGTGATGGGAGGGGCTGCCAGGAAGTTCTCTGACAAGGCCTGGAAACATTTTCCCCATGGTCATGGGGATTAACATTAGGCTCCTTGCTACTTATGCAGATTTGTTCAGGGGGCTTGAATTTCTCCCCAGAAAATGAGTTTTTCTTTTCTACTACATTGTAAGGCTGCAAATTTTCTGAACTTTTATGCTCTATTTCCCTTTTTTTTTTATTTAAAAAAATTTTTTATTATACTTTATGTTCTAGGGTACATGTGCACAATGTGCAGGTTTGTAACATATGTATGTATGTGCCATGTTGGTGTGCTGCACCCATTAACTCGTCATTTACATTAGGTATATCTCCTAATGCTATTCCTCCCCCCTCCCCCTACCCCACAACAGGCCCTGGTGTGTGATGTTCCCCTTCCTGTATCCAAGTGATCTCCTTGTTCAATTCCCACCTATGAGTGAGAACATGCAGTGTTTGGTTTTATGTTCTTGGGATAGTTTGCTGAGAATGATGGTTTCCAGTTGTATCCATGTCCCTACAAAGGACACGAACTCATCCTTTTTTATGACTGCATAGTATTCCATGGTGTATATGTAAAAACAGAATGATTTTAACAGCACCACAGTCACCTTTTGAATGCTTTGTTGCTTAGAAATTTCTTCTGCCAGATACCCTGAATCACCTCTCTCAAGTTCAAAGTTCCACAGACTTCTAGGGCAGGGGCAAAATTCTACCAGTCTCTATGGTAAAACATAACAAGAGTCACCTTTGCTCCAGTTTCCAACAAGTTCCTTATCTCTATCTCACCAGACCACCTCAGCCTGGACTTTATTGTCAGCATTTTGGTCAAAGCCATTCAACAAGTCTCTAGGCAGTTCCAAACTTTTCCCCATTTTCCTGTCTTCTTCTGATCCCTCCAAACTGTTCCAACCTCTGCCCACTACCCAGTTCCAAAGTAGTTTCCACATATTCAGGTATCTTTTCAGCAATGCCCTACTCTACTGGTGCCATTTACTGTATTAGTCCATTTTCATGTTGCTGATAAAGACATACCTGAGACCAGGAAGAAAAAGAGGTTTAATTGGACTGATAGTGCCACATGACTGGAGAGGCCTCAGAATCATAGTGGGGGGCAAAAAGCACTTCTTACATGGTGGCGGCAAGAGAAACTGAGGAAGAAGCAAAAGTGGAAACCCCTGATAAACTCATCAGATCTGGTGAGACCTATTCACCATCACGAGAATAGCATAGGAGAGACCAGCCCCCATGATTCAATTACCTCCCCCTGGGTTCCTCATCCCTCACACAACACATGGGAATGCTGAGAGATTCAATTCAAGTTAATATTTCGGTGGGGAAACAGTCAACCCATATCACTCAATATTAATGGATTCATTATGTAAATAAAAGAATGTATAAATATCTTACTATAAATTGTAATATAGGCAATGTCAAAATTGAGTAATTATTCAACCATTTATCTGCCTTTTTACATTTAAATTAGTAAATCATCATTCACTAAAAACATTGTGTAGCTGCTTCTTGTTTTTATACCAATATTTGGTATTCTCCAAAAGAAAGTGAATATAAATAATTCTTACTGGAAACCAAAAGTCAGAGAAAACAATAAAGCAGGCATAAGGAACATGACTATAAATAAAATGATTAAGGCCCATCAACTGAGGAAATTTACTGTCATTTTTGTGAAATAAAAACCATGTCAGTGGAAACAACAGAAATTATATCATCCGTGGAATTTCATAAACAATATATTAATTTTGTGATATCCAGCTTCAAAATTTAGAAAATCCTATTACAAAAAAATTCTCTATTTTTTTTTTAAATTGCATACTGAGTATACTTTAATTTTTTAATGAGATAATACAGATAAAGAACATAAACATGAAGTGGAGGGTCCATACTAACTGCAGCTTTAAGCACTCAATAAAAGGTAACTGTAATAATAATACTTTTATTGTTGCTAATATTATTCATCCTTGAAAACCATTCAAATTGTATTCTTATAGGACCTGCACAATTTTATAAATTTATTCTTGGATATTTAATATCTTTTCTACTGTAAAGGGTATGTCTTACCATTTTCTTTTCTAAATGGTTATTATTTAACTCAAAAAATACACATTTATTTTTGTATATTAACAATTCAAATAGTTTTCTTTATTGCTTCTGCTGTGTTTAGCAGTATAGAATTATTTCACTTAGAATATAAATATATAATTAATTTGCCTTTTTATTTATATGTACCTCTTTTTTCCTTAAAAGCTAAATAGTAATCATTATAGCAAGTATTCCTTCTCATGATTAATTTTAACAGTAATGACAACTAACATTTACTGAATACTGATAAAGGTGATCTGAATGTTTCCCTAGGCTTGACTAAGCTAGAGACATAGTTCTTCCTGACAATAGGGTCCTTCCATCCCTTAGAGAATTTACTTTAGTGAAGTTTCCATTGTAAATTCTTTCTCTGCCCCACTGACATGTAAATCTTCTCTCAGTCTCTTCCCAGTTTTCTACTCAGAGAATTTTTTTCTCAAGAACCTGAAAGCTAGTCCTTTGAAATATGATTTAAAAAAATGTTATTCCTATCTCTCAATTTTTGTGAAAGAGTAGGAGCCTAACTGCCAAAAGCAACAATTGGCAAATATAAATGACCTAATTACATTGACCAGCCTTCCTTCTACTGTCTTCCAATACTTTGCTACTAGCTCTTTAAAGCTCTGAAATCCTCCAGCCTTTTGTTTCAGTGGAGTTGAGTTCAATTTCTCTCTCTCATTGCAATATTCTTGACAAAAGTCTTCCTTGACTGTTTAACTCTGTCTAGTGCAGCTTTTCTTTGAGAATATGTAACTCTCTGTTTCATACACTGTGTATGGGAAACACTACTTTGTTTTCAACCCTCCAGTTCTGATAGATACCACATAAGAATTTTGACCTCTTCAGCTGAGTGTTTGGCCTCCCGCAGTCAAGCATATTAGGAAAATACTAGAAAAATATTTGTGTGGAAATTTTCAAAGTTGTATAATCTCTATGTAAGCACAATGAAAGTCAATAAAATAAATGATACATATAGCAAGGTGTAGGGTGTGCTTCTGCTAAGGGATGATTGATTTGTTGCACAACACATTATGTGATGGAAGATATTCAGGAATTCTGGGCCAAATTGTGTTTAATAGATTATCAACAATAATATTGAAACTGACATACATAAATCCCTGGGTAAGGATTAAATATTCTGAGTCATATGTTAATAAAAGTAGATTATGGCCCAATGATTATTTTGTGCTAATCATTCTTTTAATTACTTTCCATGAATTAAGTCCATGTGTGTTCTCACTTCAGAAATGAGAAAGGGAAGCAAATGAGAAATTAATAAGTCCAAACAAGCAATACTATTCATCTCACACTATGTAATAGTGAAGGTGGAGGTGATGCATATCAATAATGTGAAATTAGAACCAATAAAAAAATATAAAAATTGTCATTTACAAAAGTGACTAAATTTCAAATAAATCTCAAATTTTGTATTTTCTGGGGGAGGAGGGATAAGAAAAAATGAAGAAACATTCAAAGAAATAAATAACAAGAAAAAAAGAGATTTAGAAATTAAAATACAAGTTTAACTTCTTCAAGTCTATGAGTCTTCAACTTTGGGTCAAATTTTAGGACCTGAAACTGAGAATAGATATCAGTATTTGTAACATAATTTTGGATGTTGTCTGTGTAAAAAACATGCACTCTTTTAACCACTAGAGAGAACAATTTTAAATTATGTTAAAGTTGGTATCAATGGCAAAGGAAGATTTTAAAACTACTGCTTAAATTTCCATTTTTCCTAAATTTTCAAGAATCACTTAGTGTGAAGTTAGCAACAGCTGCCAATACAGCAAGTATCACCTTTTAAAAAAATTCTACCTAGTTAAAATATTCTCAAAAATCAATTCACAAATAGAGAATAAGGCTTGAATAAATTTAAAAAAATAATTTAGTAGGTTTGTCTTGAAAGAAAAGTTTGATGAATATATGACATTGGCATAGGAGTATCTTTTAATGTAATCTTCATTGCAGAATACCTAACAATTTATCATATGATGTATGTATTTTAACACCACATCTGGCCTGCTGTGGTTTCCTCTGCAAATATATGCAATATAAACAGTCACAATAGACACAGTAATGTAAGACAGAAAATAATTAACAGCTCTAAGCATATGGGATTACAAAAAGTTATGTAAGAGGTAAAAGACTATAAAAGCCATAACACCTGTTGTTTGGTCTTTCAAGTTAATCTTTATGCTGAATCATTCTGTAGGAAAGTTATTTTCTTCAAGATCAATGGTGGCTCCATTGAAACCATAATATACAAAAATAATTTGAAAAATGACATTGTTTATGCTTACCAAAACAACCAGTAAGTATTTGTCAATGGCTCATTATGTGTGGAGAACTACTCAAGAATCTGAATTCTTAACATTGAACAAATTGGACTTGGACTTGGTATCAACTCTCCAGATGATTGCTTTGGGAAAGCAAATAAATTCAGTAATCACATAAAAATAGATATAATTATTAGAAATTGCCTTTAAAGGAAACAAAATTGCATGAACATAGTGTCTTACATCTTTTAGGATGATATGTATTTTTTAATTTTTATTTTTGAAAGCAAGAGCAGTTTCTACAATGTTGTTCTGGACAAACTTCATTCCAATGCTCAGTACACCCACAGAGTCAAGGAAGCAAACCATCATTATGATCATGCTTTTGAGAAACAGAGAGTAGGAGGGAAAACAGATACAATTGGATATGACAAAGTACCTTGGAAAAGGAATCCACACTTATCAGCTGCAGTATGACCGATATCTCATTTCA
>NW_012106864.1:1257809-1292116 GCF_000951045.1 Mandrillus leucophaeus
TTGGTCTTTCAAGTTAATCTTTATGCTGAATCATTCTGTAGGAAAGTTATTTTCTTCAAGATCAATGGTGGCTCCATTGAAACCATAATATACAAAAATAATTTGAAAAATGACATTGTTTATGCTTACCAAAACAACCAGTAAGTATTTGTCAATGGCTCATTATGTGTGGAGAACTACTCAAGAATCTGAATTCTTAACATTGAACAAATTGGACTTGGACTTGGTATCAACTCTCCAGATGATTGCTTTGGGAAAGCAAATAAATTCAGTAATCACATAAAAATAGATATAATTATTAGAAATTGCCTTTAAAGGAAACAAAATTGCATGAACATAGTGTCTTACATCTTTTAGGATGATATGTATTTTTTAATTTTTATTTTTGAAAGCAAGAGCAGTTTCTACAATGTTGTTCTGGACAAACTTCATTCCAATGCTCAGTACACCCACAGAGTCAAGGAAGCAAACCATCATTATGATCATGCTTTTGAGAAACAGAGAGTAGGAGGGAAAACAGATACAATTGGATATGACAAAGTACCTTGGAAAAGGAATCCACACTTATCAGCTGCAGTATGACCGATATCTCATTTCAAATATCTCCTTTCTGCTCTATTTATTTAATTTTGAATTTTGGGACAATGTTATCTGTTAAAAGTCAAGATAGAAAATAGACTTCTATCTGTTTGCTTTTTCCCGTTTCTAGAATTAGGTCATTTGCTAATGGAGACTTTTTATTTGCAATCACTTTTTATTTTCTTTCCAATTTGTATTTTAATTTTAAGAAATACATGTACAAGTTTGTTACATGGCTATATTGTGTGTTGCGGGAGTTTGGTGTATAGGCAATTTTTCACCCAGATAATCACCATAAGATCTGATAGGGCATTTTTCAATTTTCATCCTCCTACCACCCGCCACCCTCAAGTAGGCCCCAGTGACTATTGTTTCTTTCTTGGTGTCCATATGTACTCCACATTTAGCTCCCAATTATAAGTGAAACCATCTAGTATTTGGTTTTCTGTTCTTGTGTTAATTTGCTTAGGACAGTGACCTTCACTCCTATCCATGTTGCTGCAAAGGACATAATCTCATATTTTTTATGGCTACATAGCATCCTGTGTGTACGTGTTCCACGTTTTCTTTATAGGATAATCAAATCGTTTAAAATATGAAGGGAAGAATTTGAGAGAGCAAAACATGTATGAAGGCCAACCACGTGTTAATACTTTGCCATATTTGAAGATCTGACTGGGAGGCTGCAGGAAGGACAATGGTTAGAGATGAATCAGTGAGAGGATAAAGAGAGAGTCAGAGACAGAGACAAAGACAAAGGACTAGAAAACGGGAGCAAAATCATTAAGGACCATGGTAACAAGTTTGAATTTTGCATTAAGTACAACTAGAAATCATTGCCATAAGCTTTCTTGGATCTTCACTTTGCTTTGTCTCTCTCTGTCTCTCTCGATCTTCATACACACACACACACACACACGCGCGCACACACACACACACACACTCACACTCACACATTCTATTCTGATTTTTTTTTTTTGAGAACTCTAATATAGATTTTGGTATCCACAGTTGTTGTAGATAAATAGGCTTTTAACAATGAGTTTTCTTAATTACTTCTAGGGTTTTGGTATTGCTTTTCTAATATGATTAGATTTAAAAATGTGATATGACTCCATTTACAGTAGTAAAGAGAGCACTTATAGTCTATGATCTGTTATAAATAAAGAAATACACAAAAATATCATTAATGGATACTCCTAATCACCCACTTATAAGAGGCAAGGATCTTTGAAACATTTAAACATCTTTCAACAAATATAATGAGAGTGGCTGTTTGTTCCTAATGTTGTTGGACCAAGTGAGTAAAGTAAAGGATGCATTCAGGGATTTGAATTCCTAGCTCAACCCATCACATTAATTATCTAAGATTTTATAAATGCCTTGAGGGAGTTTCTTATTTCTTGTAGTTATACAACTTAGATTTTAAAAAAAGATAAAAGAAAAAAAAAGCTCATCACGTGACTAACTGAATTAAAATGCAAGTTGAACTCTGGATAGGAAGAATCAATTCATAAAAATGGCCATACTTTCCAAAACAATTTATAGATTCAATGATATACCTATTTACCATTCAGATTCTTCACAGTAGAAAAAATTATTTTAAAATTCATATGGAAGCAAAAAAGAACCCAAATAGCTAAGGCAATCCTAAGAAAAAAGAAGAAAGCTGAAAATATCACCATCTGACTTCAAAGTATACTGTTGCGGAATCACAGGAGAGAACACACGAATTTGTGGGACAGGAGGATTTTATTAGGTGGCCACCGACTCAGCGGATGAACATCCAAAGGCTGAGCTCCAAAAAAGGACAGGGCTTGACTTTAATACATGCAACTGGAGGGGGCTGGCCAGCTAGTGGCATGAAACTTGCAGGGCAGACAAGCAAGCTTACAGAAGCAGAACAATGACAGTTTATTAAACAGTGACAGCTGTTACAACTCAGGTATGTCTTGTGACCACCATACTATACAGATGGGAAAACAGGAACTTACAAAATCCTTACAGACTTGTAGAAACAGTTGTAAGAATAGTTATAATAGTAGAACAAAGAATAATGATATGGGGAAAAATGCAAAAAGGGGAAAACTGATAAGAACAACTTGTTTTTCTCATCCCTGCTCATGGAGCCCATTCCTTCTGGGCCCTACCTGCCTTTGCAGATAATGTTATCATAGTCCCAGCATGATTTCAGAGTGAGACAGCATAGGGAAGTCTACAGTAGTTGCTATTTCTCACTCACTAGGTCCTATCATGATAATGTCATCAGTGTCATGAACTAGTGTGACAACTTGTGGAGAGGAAAGATGATCAAGAACTTTGCAAAATGAATTATGACATAGGGCTGGAGAGTTGATGTACCCCTGAGATGGGACAGTGAAGTTGTATTGCTGGCTTTGATGGCTGAATGTAAATTGCTTCTTTTGATCTTCCTTGATAAGGATGGAGAAAGTGTATTTACCAGATCGACGGCTGCACCAGGTACCAGTAGATGTGGTCATTTTCTTAAGCAATATAACCACATCTGGCACAGCAGCTACCATTAGAGTCACCACCTGGTTAAGTCTATGATAAATCACTGTCATTTTCCAAGATCTGTCTGTCATCTGCCCAGGCCAAATAGGAAAGCTGAAGGGAGATGTATTATAGTCATCTCCCCTTCATCTTTCAAACTAATCCTCGACGGTGGCACAATCCTAAAAGGATAGCAGTATTGCTTTTGGTTTACTATTTTCCTGGGTACAGGCAGTCATAGTGGCTTATGCTTGGCCTTTCCCAGCAAAGAAACCTTCACTCCACACATCGGGAATTTAATGTGTGAATTCTATCACCTCTTGAGTATTTTTATTCCAATTATGCATTTCAGAACTGGAGGAAGAGCCACAGGATAAGTTTGAAGGAAAACCTAGCCAACAGCTAGTGAGAAACTATATATGTCAATCTATCAATATACAAAAAACTGAATCATTCCCCAAATCACAGGAGTTAGTTTGCATGTAGATCCCTGACAAGTTGAGCATTTAGATGAGACCAGAGCCCTGGCCAACAGGTTGGTTACACTCTTATGAGATATCTTGAAACAGAGTGATATGGTTTGGATCTGTGTCCCCAAACAAATATCATCTCAAATTGCAATCCCCATGTGTTGAGGGAGGGACCTGGTGGGAGGTGATTGGATCATGGGGATGGTTTCTCCTGCTGTTCTCATGATAGTGAGTTCTCATGAGATCTGATGGTTTTAAAAGTGGCAGTGCTCCCGCACTCTTTCTCCTCCTACCATGTAAGACATACCTTGCTTTTCTTTCACTTTCCCCCATGATTATAAATTTCCTGAGGCCTCCTCAGCCATGTGGAACTGTGGGTCAATTAAACCTCTTTTGTTTACAAATTTTCCAGCCCCAGGTAGTATCTTTATAGCAGTGTGAGATCAGACTAATACACAGAGGTATCTACTAAGCTGTACTTAGTCATCTTCTTTTAGAAAACTATAAGAACATCAAATATGTTTTCAACCCGCCTAAAATTTTGGGTAGTTTGTTATGCAGCAATAGACAACTAATGTACCAGCAAAAAACAAACATACAAATAAGAATCTAAGAAATATCACATGATGATAAAATGGTAAATTCACTAAAATTATAATAGATATTAATCCTAAATATATATGCAAATATAGATTGCAATCTACTCATCTGACAAAGGGCTAATATCCAGAACCTACAAAGAACTCAAACAAATTTACAAGAAAAAAACAAACAACCCCATCAAAAAGTGGGCAAAGGATATGAACAGACATTTCTCAAAAGAAGACATTCATACAGCCAACAGACACATGAAAAAATGCTCATCATCACTGGCCATCAGAGAAATCCAAATCAAAACCACAATGAGATACCATCTCACACCAGTTAGAATGGTAATCATTAAAAAGTCAGGAAACAACAGGTGCTGGAGAGGATGTGGAGAAATAGGAACACTTTTACACTGTTGGTGGGATTGTAAACTAGTTCAACCATTATGGAAAACAGTATGGCGATTCCTCAAGGATCTAGAACTAGATGTACCATATGACCCAGCCATCCCATTACTGGGGATACACCCAAAGGATTATAAATCATACTGCTATAAAGACACATGCACACGTATGTTTATTGCGGCACTATTCACAATAGCAAAGACTTGGAATCAACCCAAATGTCCATCAGTGACAGACTGGATTAAGAAAATGTGGCACATGTACACCATGGAATACTATGCAGCCATAAAAAAGGATGAGTTAGTGTCCTTTGTAGGGACATGGATGCAGCTGGAAACCATCATTCTTAGCAAACTGTCACAAGAACAGAAAACCAAACACTGCATGTTCTCACTCATAGGTGGGAACTGAACAATGAGATCACTTGGACTCGGGAAGGGGAACATCACACACCAGGGCCTATCATGGGGAGGGGGAAGGGGGCAGGAATTGCACTGGGAGTTATACCTGATGTAAATGACGAGTTGATGGGTGCTGACGAGTTGATGGGTGCAGCACACCAACATGGCACAAATATACATATGTAACAAACCTGCACGTTATGCACATGTACCCTAGAACTTAAAGTATAATAATAATAAAAAATATATATATATGCACCTAAAATATAAGCTATAAATATATACATTCATAAAATAGAATAGTATTCAGTAATAAAAAGATATAAGTTATTATGGTTGAATCTGAAAGGCATCATGGCAAGTGAAAGAAGCCAGACTCAAAAAGATACATATTATATGGTTCCTTTCAGAAAATAGTCTGGAAGGGGAAAAACAAAAGGGATAGAGAACATGTTAATGCTTTCCTAGCACTGGGGGGGAGGGGAAATTGGGGCTTAGGAGATTGATTATGAAAGGGCAAGAAAGAATATTCTAAGATGATGAAAATATTCTTTACTTTGATAATAATAATGGCTACATGAATGCATAAATAGATCAAAACCCTTAAAAATTTATATTCAAAATTGTGAAATCGACTTTATGATAATTATAGCTTAATAACCTTGACTAAAACCAAGGCAAATATAAAACAATAAGTAGTTGATGCTAGCATTGTGTGAATGGTAGATAAAATATTCATTGTTCTGATGAAGGGTACTGCATGTTCAATGTGTAATTTTCACTATGTTCAGGCTGTAGCCAATAAAAATGGGAAAAGAGTGAAGAGGACACACAAACTTGGGGCTAATGTTCTTAATTTCAATGGAGATAAATTAGTCACATAGCCATATATAACTGCAAGAAAAACTTGAAAGAAAATACAGTCTAGCCATATTGTCTAGAAGTGAGACAGAGGATATCTTGGTGGATAGCAGATAATCTCAGTCACAGAAAACTATTTGTATTGACAAGGAAAATATTTAGTTAGATTGTCATTAATGTAATTTTCATTCCTGAAATGATTTATTTAATTATATAATCATACATGATTTTCCGCTATGTTCCAAGTAACCCAAAAATTGTATTAGTAGAATAAATAATACTTGAAGGCTTTTTCCAAGTTTCTTTTTAAAAGGAATTGAAATTTCAGGTAACTATATTCTCTCCTTCCCCACACCGATCTCTAACATATATATATATATAGTTTTGTTATATATATATAACAAATATATAAAATATATATATAAAACAAAACTATATATATACTCAACTAGTTTTCTATCATCTAAAGATAAAAAGGAATATGTCAAAATATTATCTGGCTAAAATGATACGGGCAATAGTATTTAAAGTATGCCAGTTAACCTCACGTGTCATAATGAAATATCCATAGTAAAATTTAGCATACAATGAAAATCATCTCATAGCAACCCAATTTTAAACTACTTTGCATTAAACTAAAAATAAATGTGCAAGATGTTTGTAGGAAAGCTAATAAAATTTTCTGTAGGACATAAATGACAATATATGAAGAAACAAAAATTATCTGAATAAGACAATATAATTTTAATTATGTTAGTTTTTTCTCATGAATAAATTTAATGCAAGTCCAGTCATTATTAATTTTTTAAAAACCACGTATTATGTGGCCCAGCAATTACATTTTCAGGAACCTAGATTACAGAAACTCTTATACAAAAAACGTGTGTGTGTGTGTGTGTGCGCGTGTGTGTGTTTGTACTTCAGCAGTTTATTCATTTGTCACAGTGGCTTATTAGAGATATGGTGAAACACATTATGCTACTTCCATTGCATTGAATAACTTACAGCCATTTAAATCATCGAATAACAATAGAAAAGGCTATAATACTGCATATACATATATAAATATAAAGAAGGATACATAGTAAAAATCATTAATTAATTGCACCAACCAAACTGGTAGGTTTTAGGGGAAGTGAAATTGCACATGATGACTGAATGAGAAGAAATTTAACTTTTTAATTTACACAGCTAAAATCTGTTAAATGAATCTGTATTGCCCTTAAACTTAAAAACACTGTATTTGGAAGAAGACACAATGTCTTTATTAGTCTGTTACTGTGTTGCTATAAAGATGTTGGTATAAAGAAATACCTGCGATTGGGCAATTTAGAAAGCAAAGGAGTTTAATTTACTCCCCATTCTGCAAGCTATACAAACATAACATTGGCATCTGCTCAGCTTCTGGAGAGGCCTCAGAGAGCTTTTACTAATGGTGGAAGGCAAATCTGGAGTAGGCATTTCCCATGGCGAATGCAGAAACAAGAGAATAGGTGAGGAAGAGCCACACCCTTTTAAATGACCAGATATTGTGAGACCTCATTCACTATATCTAGCAAAACACAAAGACATAAGAGTTCTGCCTGCATGACTCAAACACCTCTTGCCAGGCCCCATCTCCAACACTGGGGATCAAATTCAACATGAGATTTGATGGGACACATATTTAAACTGTATCATTCTGCTCCTGGCCCCCTAAATCTTATATCCTTCTCACATTGCAAAATACAATTATGCCTTCACAACTGTCCCCTAAAGACTTAATTCATTCCAGCATCCACTCAATCAAAAGTCTGAAGTCTAAAGTCTCATCTGAGAAAAGACAAGTCCTTTCCACCTATGAGCCTGTAAAATGAAAAAAAAACATTTACTCCCAAAGTACAGTGTAGGTATAGGCATTGGGTAAATATTCCCATTCCAAAGCAGAGAAATCAGCCAAAAGAAAGGTGAAACAGGCCCCATGCAAGTTTGAAATGCAGCAGAGCAGTCATTAATCCTTAAAGTTCCAAAATAATCTCTTTGATATCATGTTCCACATCCAAGGCACACTGGTGCAAGAAGGGGGCTTCCAAGGTTTTGGGAAGCTGCACCTCTGTGGTTTTGCAGGGTTAAGATTGCATGGCTACTTTAATAGACTGGAAGTGAGTGGGTGCAGCTTTTTCATGCTGAGATATAAGTTGCCAATGGATCTATCATAATGGGATCTGGGGAACAGAGACCCCTTCCCATATCTCCACTAGGCAGTGCCCCAGTGTGGGGTCTCGAAGCCCACATTGCCCACTCCAAACTGCCCTAGTAGACATTCTCTGTGAAGGCTCTGCCCCTAGAGTAGGCTTCTTTCTGGATATCCAGGCTTTTTCATATATCCTCTGAAATCTCAGTGGAAGCTTCCAAGCCTTAACTCTTGCACTCTTTGCACCTTCAGGCTTAACACCATGAGGAAGCTGCTAAGGCTTACCGTTTGCATTCTCTGAAGTGGTGGCCTGAGTTGTACCTGGGCCGTTTTTAGCCAAGGCTGGAGCTGGAAACTCCAGGATGTGGGGAGTGGTATCCCATGCCTGCACAGGACAGTGAAGCCCTGGGCCTGGCATACAAAACCATTCAATACTCTTAGCTTCAGGGTTTGTGATGGAAGGGGCAGCTGTGAACATCTCTGAAATGACTCCAAGGCCCTTTTTTTCATTATCTTGATTATTAGCACTTGAGTCCCTTTGACTTAGGCAGTTTATATAGCAAGCACTTTCTTTGCAGCCTGCTTAAATTTCTCTCCCAAAAAACTTTTCCATTCTCTGTTACATGGCCAGACTGCAAATTTTCCAGTTGAAGTCATTTCTTTGTTGCTGCATCTGAGAATAGGCTGTTAGAAGCAGCCAGATTACTTCTTGAATGCTTTGCTGCTTAACAATTTCTTCTGCCAGATAGCCTAAGTCATTCCTCTTAGGTGCAAACTTCCACAGATCCCTAGGGCATGAATACAATGCAGCCAAGGTCTTTGCTAAGGGATAGTAAGTGTTGACCCCTGCTTCAGTTTCCAATAATTTCCTCATTTTCATCTGAAACCTCCTCAACCTGGACTCCACTGTCCATATCACTGTCAGCATTTTGGTCACAACCATTTAACCAGTCTCTAATAAGTTCCAAACTTTCTCTCATCTTTCCGTCTTCTGCTCAGCCCTGCAAGCTCTTCCAACCTCTACTTGTTACCCAGTTCCAATGTTGCCACCACATTTTCAGGTATCTTTATAGCAATGCCCCATTCCTGGTACCAATTTTCTATATTAGTTTGTTCTTGCATTGCTTTAAAGAAATACCTGAGATTTGGTACTTTATTATGAAGTAAAGACATTGAATTGGCTCATGATTTTACAGGGTGTACAAGCATGGCTCCAGCCTCTTCTCAGCTTCTGGGGAGGCCTCAGGAAGTTTTTACTCATGGCAGAAGGCAAAGCTGGAGTAGTCACATCCCGTGGCAAACGCAGGAGCAAGAGAGGAGTTGGGAGGAAGCCACACACTCTTAAATAACCAGATTTTGTGATAACTCACTTAATATCTCAAGAGCAGCATGAAACCATGAGGGATCCAACCCCATAACTCAAACACCTCCCGCCAGGCTCTAGCTCCATCACTGCGGAGTACAACTTAACAAAAGATTTTATGGGGACACGTTTTCAAACTATGTTAATGTCAATTATCCATGCACCTATTTAATAAGTTCTTTTTTAGTTTCCTTCAAGCAAATACTATGAATAAGAAGTCATCGCAGTTTAAAACCTAAGGTTATATTTTTATGACAACAAAGACGATGAATTAGAAACCCTTCTTTATTTGATATATAGTTATTTGAGAAAGAATATAGCAAATAAAAAATGCATATTATTTTAAACTTTGTCCCTTTGTAACTAACACTTGGCCAGACAAGAATGGGAGTCTATTATCTTGAGTTGCATTAGTACTACAGATCACCTAGATAATGTGCCAAAATTAAAAGTGAGAGAGAACAAACAAGAGGGTTTTGTTGAATAGTGAAGTTCTTTCGTACCCCTCACATATACTAGATGTATTTACAGTAGTATCATGATCAGGGCTTTATATTAGAACAGGTTCTGCTTGATCCATAAAGTCCTCATTGCTTCAGTCTACTGCAGAACTTAATTTCTTCTGAAAAATTTCAGTCTGTCCATGTACTTCTCCAACAAGTATTGTAATTTCAAACGGAGGCCAGGAGAAAAGAAAAAGTTTGAAAAAATAAAATGTTTGCAAATGTAAGGAAGAAATGTACTTATAAATAATGGCCAAACAATTAATACAACACTAAATAGGCCAAAGGGCATAGTTTACAGTATTGACCAATTATTACTTAAATAGTAGATACTGAAAATGGCCAGATGAAATTATATTCTTTAGAAGATAGCTTCACTCTTAGATTTCCTGTAAGTATAATGCACTATGATTAAGGTTTGGGATTAACCAAAATCCCTTTCCCAGTATGTTTTCTTAGAGATCTAATGTTGGCCATGTTGGAGTTATTATACACAATTGAATCAGTATATTTCTGCTAATGTGGTGACATTAGGGACAACGAACAAGCTCATTTACCAGACTTCGTTCTGGGTTTGGAGATATGGAGAAAATTAGGCAATTTTCAAATCAATTTTCATTATTGATTTCAAATCTTTCTTATTTTCTACTGCATGTGTTTCATGCTATAAATTTCCATCTACGAAGAGTTTTTGTTACATCTTATGAATTTTAAGTTGTATTTTTATTTAGTTTGAAATGTTTTAACATTTTGAGATTTTTAAAATCCAGGTGTTATTTATATGTGTTTTCTATAATTCCCAAATATTTTTAAAATTTACAGTTATCTTTCAGTTTTTCATTCCTGGATTAATTCCACCGTGGTCTGAGAACATATATTGCATGATTCCAATTATTTTGAATGTGTTGTGTTTTACATGGAATATGATCTTTCTTGGTAAATGTCCCATGAAAGTTTGAGAAGAATCTGTACTCTGCTGCTGATGATTGGAAGAGAATTTTATAAATGTCAATTAGAACACATTGAGTAATATTTCTGTTCAGGTCAACTATAGACTTTCTTGTTTTTGACCTACTTGATGTAAAAATAACTGAGGTGGGTGGGTTTGAGCCTTCAACTATAATTTTATGTTTATTTCTCTGTTTATCAATTTTTGCCCTCAATTATTTTGATGGTGTTAAGAGTATATACACTTAAGATTCTAATGCCTTTGTGAAGAGCTGACTTATCATTATGTACTTCTTTTTTATTGCTTATAATTTCTTGCAAAGACTGAATTGTCTGAAATTATTATTATTTCAGTTTTATTTTGACAATTTTTGGCATGGCATGTCTTACTTTAAGTTTTGGTCTGGCAGAGTCTTTATAAATAGGTTGAATTTTTTGTTAGACCACATATAGTTGGAACTTGTTATTTTTTAACATTCATTATGGAAAACTTTCTCTTTTAATTGGTGTATTTAAATAATTTGCATTTAAAGTCATACTAAATTTGAAATCTACCATATTTATAACATTTTTTTATTTATTGCTTGAGGTTTTCTGCCTTCTATTGTTTCAACTGATCATTTTTTATGATTATATTTTATCTCTTTGCTAAGCAGATCAATTACACATCATTTAAAAAAATAGTAATTGACCTAGAATTTATAATGTGTATTTATAACTAATCTATGACCACCTCTAATTAACACTATTATTCTTCACATATAATGCAAGTTCCTCATAATAGAGTATTACCAATTATTTTCTTCTGCTTTTTTTGGTGGGGTTGCTACCAGTTATCTCACTTTTCCAGATGCTATACTAACCCAATACATTGTTACTCTTACTAATTTAGATTAATATATTTTGTCTAAAGTCAATTTTTTAATATCAGATATATTTTACCTTCACTTATTCATTTTCCAGTGCCTTTCTTTTCTTTATGTAGATTCATCTTTCTCTCTTACCTATTTTATCTCTGTTTAAATAACTTCTTTTGACTTTCCTGGAAGGGCAAATGTTGTGGCAATGGATTTACTCAGTTTTTTGTTGATGCTGTTGTTGTTGAGTTGTTGAGAAAGTGTTTTATTTCTCCTTCAATTCTGAAGGTTAATTTCATTGCTGATAGAATTATAGGTTGGCAATTTTGTTTCCTGTTATTCTCTTTTAACACTTCAAATATTTTACTACACCCTCCTCTTGCTTTCATAATCTTTCATGTAATTTTGATGAAAAGTCTAACATATATCCTATCCTTGCTCTGCTATGGATGTGGTTCCCTGTGTATCCACCAACCCCCAGCTTCCTTCAGGTTTTTGTCTTTTTGTTGATTCATTGTAACTTGAATTGACTAGATTTAGTTATTTTGGTGTTTTTTTTTGTTGTTTTTTTTTTTTTTTGTATTTTCTGAGCTTTCTTGGATCTTTGTTTTTACATCTGTCATTAATTTTGGAAAGCTCAGTCATATAATTGACAAAAATATTGCAAAGATGCCATTTTTATGTATTTTTCTTCTTTTTCTGATATTTCAATTAGGTGTGTGTCACATTTTTTGAAACAGACTCACAATTTTTGGGTGTTCCATTTATGTTTTGAAGTTTCTATTAATCTGTCTTTAAAAGTTCATTGTTTATTTCCTCAGCCATATTCCATCTGCTAATTAATCCATCAATGACATTATTAATTTTTGTTTGAAGTTTTTTGATTTTCAGCATTTTCTTTTACTCCTTAGCATTTTTATTCTTCAGCTTATATACCCATTTGTCATTGCATATAATCTATTTTTTTCCATTAGAGCTCCTAACATAATAATCATACTTAGTTTACATTTACTGTTTGATAATTCCAACATATGTATCATATCTAAGTCTGGTTCTGATGCTGGTTTTGTCTCTTTAGACTGGTGTTTTTTTTCTGACTTTTAGCATATCTTGTTATTATTTTAAAAAACTGGACATGTTGCTTCAATAATAATTGAGGAAAATAGACTTTTCTACTTGGGGAATTTATGTTGACCTGACTAGGAGTTAAACTTAGTTTAATATTTGCTGTAGTTATGGATGACAGAGGCTTAAAATTCCTTTGGTGTCTTTGTTTTTGTCTACTCTGTTGTATTTGAGATCCTGTAAATACTCCTTTGCAGAGAGTGTCTATATCTTGCAGTCCTTTCAGTTGTGATCCCTATTACAGTTAAGGGACACATAACAATGTTTCAGTCAAGGATAGACCACATATATGACAATGGTTTCATAAGATTATAACAGGGCTGAAAAATTTCCATCACCTAGTAATATTGTAGGCATTATAACATAATGGTAGAATGCATTACTTACACATTTGTGGTGATGCTGGTGTAAACCTACTACAATCATATAAAGGTCCGACATATACAATTATGTACAGTACATAATACTTGATAATAATAATAAATGACTGTTTCTGGTTTATATATTTACTATACTATACTTTTAATCATTATTTTAGAGTGTACTTCTACACACAAATATATATAACACAAATATATATATTACACAAATATATATATATATAAAAAAACTGTGAAATAGTATGCTGTTACAGCAGCAGAAATCTCATACATCTTATGTTCACATTGTTTCCTGATTGCATTATTTGTCTTGTGCTTGATTTAATCTTCTGCTTATTCATCATGGTTCCTATGCATACAAAATTTACTGCTAATGTTGCTGGTAAGTGGTCATGGCAAGTGATTAATCTGAAAATACAATTAAAAGTGATTACAGACTATGAAGGTAGAAAACCAGTGAAGATTTCCCTGCTCACTCATCAGGCATGTCCCATTCCACTATAGTTGCTATCTTGAAGAATGAGAAAAAAGTAATAGAAGCTGTTAAAGAATTTACTTCATTGAATGCAACAAGACTAATAAAATTTTGAGAAGGGCCCATGTTAGACATAGAAAAGCATGTAATGACCTGGGTTAAAGTCCAGACACAGAGGCATATCCCTTTCAGCACAATGATGATTAGTGTAGAAGCAAAAATTTGTAATGTTGAAAGAAAGGCAGGAGCTGACTACTGCTAGATCTGGGTAGTTTAAATGATTTTAGAATTGTTATTCATTACATAATGTGAAAGTGAGTGGTGAGCCTGTGAGTGCTGATGTGAAGAGAGTTGAATAATTTTTGGAAACTCTAGACAAATTGATTGTGGGGGGAAATTACTTGCTAGAGTGAATCTTTAATATGGACAAAGCCTCCCTATTCTGCAAGCAGATGCCTGAAAGGACTGTAATCCATAAAGAAGCCAAGTCAATGTCAGGTTTCAAGTCTTTTAGGGACAGGATAACAGTCTTCTGACAGCAATGTCGCAGGCTAAAAATCAAAAGCTTTGTGATGTGGCACAGTGAAAATCTCATGTCCACTGGACATATTCATGAGCACACACTGGCAGAGCATAGTGGCTCACACCTGTAATCCCAGTACTTTGAGAGGCTATGGTAGGAAGATTGCTTGAGGCTAGGAGTTGGAAACCACCTTGAAAAGTACAGCAAGATCCTGTCTCTACTAAATAAATAAATTAGCTGGGTGCAGCAGTATGCACCTCTGGTACTAGCTACTCAGAAGGCTAAGGTAGGAGGATCACTTGAGGCCAGGAGTTCAAGGTTGTAATGAGCTATGATCACACCACCACATTCCAGCCTAGGCAAGAGAAAAAGACCCTGTCTCACGATTCTTTTTGTTTTTGAATTTCTTTCTTACTTTTTTTTTTTTTTTCTGAGATAGGGTCTTGCTCTGTCATCCAGGTTGGAGTGCAGTGGCAAATTCATGGCTCAGTGCAGCCTCGACTTCCCAGGCTCAAGCTATCTCATACTTCAGTCTTCTGAGTGGTTAGGGCCATAGGTACACACCACCAAGTCCAGTTAATTTAATTTTTTTTTGGTAGACATGGGGTTTCCCTATGTTGCCCAAGCAGGTCTCAAACTCCTGAGCTTGAGCAGTTCTCTTGCCTCAGCCCATAGTGCTAGAATTACAGACCTGGCTACTGTGCCCAGTCAAGCAAACAAAACAAAATAAAACAAACAAACAAAAAAAGAAGCACACACTGCCAGTGACTACAGGAGCAATATAGAAAGTCATAGATGACCCATTGCTCTTTGAATAAACCATGCCTCCCACAAATTTCCATGCCAGAGAAAAAAATTGTTTGGAGAATAGCACACTTTTCAAATTTTTGCTTTATTATTATTCATAGTGCTTCCTCACATTAGCCTTTAACTGGTGATCTTCATTCCAATATAAGAGTGATGTTTCTCCCTCCAACCACCACCTCTTTGAGTCAATCTATGGATCAAGGAGTTATAATAGCTTTTAAGGACTGCTACCTGTAGATAACCTTTGCCTAGGGTATTGTGACTGAGAAAGACACGGAGAAGGCATTGTTGCAATGAAAGTGTTACAACATGCATGACTGCATCAAGAACCTTGCTTGGTCTTGGGATGATATCCCCAAGGAGTGTGCGAATGGCATCTGAAGGAAGACACTCAAGGGGTTCATTCATGACTTCAAAGCATTTACCAAAATCCCCTAATGATGTATATCTCAGAACATATTCCTGTCATTAAGCAAAGCATGACTATATATTAGGGTCTTGCTGATGTGGTGATAGGTGGAAAGGAGGGGCCTGTGTTTGCAGCCTATGACCTGTAAAAGCGTTTCTTCCTGCATAGCTTGACTCCCTTCCTCAGTTAGTTGAGAAACGCTCACTAGAGGGGGCTACAGTAAGTGAAATGTTGTTTCCCAGGACATTTCTAGGAAGGACTAAAGTCTTTCCCCAAGGAAAGGACAAGACTAAAGTCTTTCCCCAAGAGGAGTAAGCCTTTGTAACGGAGAAGAATCTGAAGCTCTGGGGTGTATTTCATGAGGATTACTCTTCCCTGGTCATTGTCAGTCAGTAGTTTTCTTTCTTGGATCTCTACTGTGAGATGCTAGTGAGATTCCTCAGTATAGTTTATACTCCTTTGCCAGGTGTGAGTTTGTTCCCTCTGAAATTCATGCTGAAATTTGATTTCCAATATGGCAGTGCTAGGAGTTGAGGCGTACCAGAAAATGCTTGGGTCATGGGGGCACCACCCTCATGAATAGATTAATGCCTTCTCAGTGGTGTGAGTGAATTCCCACTCTGGCAGGAATAAATTCATTCCTGAGAGCAAGTTGTTTCATGTGAGCCCAGCCTCCCTGTGTGTCTCTTTAACACGCCCTTGCACCTTTCTACTTCTCTGCCATATTGTGATACTGCATGGGACCCTTACTGGAAGTTGAGCAGATACCTGTCCCATGTTCTTGGGTTTTCCAGCCACTAACATTATGTGCCAAATAAACCTCTTTTGTGTAAAAGTAAATTACTGAGCTTCAGGTTTTAGCAACACAAAACTGACTAACCCCTCCCCATCCATGACTGCAGCCCCCAGGAATTTTCCACTCTTACTTTCTCGTTCTCCCACTGGTCCATGCTCAGCTTCCTGCAATTTGTCATTACCATTTAATTTTTCTACCAATTTATTTTTCCAACAACTTCTACTCCAGGTAGGAATATCTTAGCTATGAGTTTAAATTTGCCTATCTCTCCAGATTTGGGGGTAGCATTTTGCCTTGTAAATTCAGTTATTTAAAGGTTCCCACAAAATTCCTTAATTTTTAGTTTGTCCACTTCTTTATGGTGTAAGGATGGGAATGACAACTTTCAATCTCTACATTTTGGAACTGAAACCAAAAGTCTCACTAATTTACCTCTGAAGGTCAAGAAATCCCTAATTAAGTAGGTGTCATTTAATTTGAAACCTTTATGACAAGGCAGTACTGACCTGTGAGATTAAAGGTGAAGAATATTCCATGCAAAGCACATATTATACCAAAGGCCTCTGAGAAGGAAGGACTTGGCAAGTTTAAGTTTAGTGTGGCTGAGAAATAAAAATGTGAGTGGGAAAGTGTTAAAGAATGAAATAAATGATGTAGGCAGAGACCAGAAAAGATAGGTTACTCTATGTCAAAATAAAAAATAAAATTGCTTTCTAAATTTATTGGAAAGTTACTGAAAGTTTTATGCAGGAGAATTACATAGTCTTATTCACCTTTTAAAAATGGCTCTGGCTATTTTGTGGGATAACAATTGTACTGAGGTAAGAGTAGTTGAAGGAAAACTAATTGGAGTCTACTGAATAACCTAAGATGCAATTTAACTATAGCTGTAGCAGTGAGGAAGAAAAGGAGATAGATTAGGAATTTATTTTGGAGATAGAATCAAAAAGACTTACTGATGTAATTGACTGGGAAGAGTACCTAAAGGTGGAAGCTAACTTATGAATATTGTTACAGAAAAAAAAAAAACCTTAGATAACTCCCAGGTAAATTAATTTATTCCCACATGAATCAAATAAACTAACAAAAAGATCCAGAGAAACTCGAAAAATGCCCAAAGTAATAAATCTAGCATAGTCACTACTAGAAATTAAAGTATCTTCTTTGAATGTTAAACACTTTAAAGATCATAACAGTCTGATTCACCCACTTATTTCTACCTAAAGCTTATCTATATATGGTATTTCCTTTCCACTTTACTTTATAGGAAAATCTAAAAGCCAGGCTATGATTTATTTAACAGATTGCCAGTGGTGGATAATCCTATCATAAATCACAGCTAGGAGCTCTTTTTTTGCTAAAATTAAGTTGAAAATAAGACAAAGGCTCAACAAGATAACTCTGTTTAATTTGGCATTGTAATAATTACTCAGCAAGAAGAGAAAACCTACAGTATAGCATGAGAAAATTGTCTTTAAAATACATCTGAATGAAGCTAGCCAGTTAGTTTTTAAAGAAAAAAACATATCCATATCCCAATGCAAATTCAAATGTTGTAATAAAAGTGTATGCAAAAGTAGAATTTTAAGATATATAATTGCAATGCTATTTTAAAGTATCTTTCCATAAATTTTACTAATTCTTGATTCCTATCTTATGGTTTGACCCCACTATTATAGCATTTTAAGTGAAAAATACTGGCATAATTGTATCAATGTAGAAACGTCTAGAAATAGTCCTTAATTTTATAAACAAAAATAGTGATTCTTTAGGATAAAGG
Organism: Mandrillus leucophaeus; assembly: GCF_000951045.1. Lineage (NCBI taxonomy): Eukaryota > Metazoa > Chordata > Mammalia > Primates > Cercopithecidae > Mandrillus > Mandrillus leucophaeus. Next base: position 1,275,766 of record NW_012106864.1, read on the forward strand.
ACTATTGATTGGTTTACAACTTATCCATTTACCTGTGAAATTTATTATTTTAATTTGAACAGAATTAAAACTTTTTAAAAATAAGAAGGAATAGTTTAGTTATAAAAATAGCTACTATGTATAGTATGCTATTGGCCAGACAATTCCTTAACTATTTTACAGGAATTATCTAATTAAAATCTAAATTATGTGTGGAGTATTTTTATTATCCTTATTTTACAAATGGAAAACTCGACTACCAACAGGTTAGGTTACATGTATATAGTCACAATGCCAGTAATTGTGAGACCCACAATTAAAACCAAGATAATTTGCCTCCAGAATCTGAGCTCATAATCACCTGCTTTTCTGCCTTCTTGTTACACAATACTGCCTTTTCTGCTGTTCTATACTAGATATCATTATATTATTCTACACAAAAGCATTGATAAATGGCACTCACTTAAGGTACAACTTTTAAATTAAATCAGAACAAGGAGGATATATTTTCACTTATTATTCACCTGTTTCTTTAATTACTATTATTGTTCAACCAAAAATTTTTGAGCAGCTCTCAGGCATTATAAAAGGATATGAGAACACTGAGATTAAAGACAAAGTCACTGTCCTCAAGTATTTTAAAGTTGATGAGAAGTCTACAAAAATTTGCATAAATTTTGTAAAATTTTAAGATGATTAAGGGGAAGAAAATTTAATAAGGAAGCAACATAAAATATTAAGACTTTGAAGGACATAGAGTGTGACAGAAGTAAATTTCACCACTCATACGATTGGAGGAATGATAAGAAAGATTTCAGTGTTATTTCTTTACTTTCTTCTGAAAGGAATTTCAATGTCTTGTGGCCCTTGCATTATCAGCATCTATATCACCTGGAAGTTTGTTATAAACGTGCAATTTGGACCCCAGTCCAGATCTACAGAGTCAGAATTTGCATTTTACCAAGAGCCCAGGAAAATTTGTATGTTTTTTACAGTTTGAAAAGCAACATCACAGAGACGTAGAACCTCAATTTCTATGTTTTCAGAGCCTCACCTGCATTCTACTTGCTTATTAAAACTCCTCTTTGTATTCATTCCTGTCGTTAATATTTCTCTGGAATCCACAGTCATGGTAGATCCTGCTCAGGGAATTCCTGATACATCATGAGTATAAATTATTAGAGTCAGGACAGTTTTTACCAAGCATCTAGTCTAACTATGTTTGGGTTTTGTGATCAGAAAATTTGGCAACATGAGAAACAATAAAGAGGTTATGTAGGAGAGATGTCAACTTCTAAGTCAACAGCCCTTTGATAATGTGATATTTGACTTGTTTCACTTACCTAATAAATTTATAGAAATAACAAAAACTATTTGAATTAATCAGAAAGCCAACAGAAGAAGCAGAAACTCTCAATCCATTAATAATAGGGCTCAGAAAATTATACCCAATGAGTTATCATAATGATGACAAATGTACAATAAATGTGAATATGCAAATTCTAGTACCCCAGGAATTTCATCCTTCAGTCCAAGATAATAAGATACAATAGGGCATATGTGAAATTATGAAATGAGCCACTTTAATTATTAGAGCTGATAATTATAGAATGTAGGTTGTTATGTGATGAAAGGGACTAAGATTGAGATAATCTTAATGTTGGTAATACTTACAGTATACAAAATCTTGCAAAAATTTATTATTAATACTATGAACTGTCTTTGGGTTGCTTTGATAGGAACAGCCATGTTATCTGCATGTTCAGGGTCAATAAAAACTATTTTCCAAATCAGTCTGATTTTTACCATTACTGAATTATGCTATAACCTTTGAACCTGGACAACAGCTTGAAAGGTAAAAACAACCAAACCTATTCAAGGTATTTGTTGAGAAATTAATCTCTACAGAAACAAATAAACTGAAGTCATATCTATGTCATCTAGTCCCTAGATTAGCTTCTCCTATCTCTCAGATATTTTCATAAAAGACTCTATTCTGGAGCAATACAATAATTCCAGTTAAACATTGTAGGTTTATTAGGATCAAAAAGTCAGAATCTTAGACACAAAAGGGATGAAGCATGGTCATGGACTTGGGGTTTGTAAGAGAAGCAGGGGATATTAAGCTGTGGAGAGCAGACCCTGGTAAAAAATAGAGTTCATAAGGACTTTAGGTGTGAAAGTAGAGGGCCAAAAACAATTTCAGAAAGCCTCACTCCCCCACTAGAAATGAATATACAATTCTCCAGACTGACGTATTAATAACTTAAAATTCAACTATGTAAAAACATATGCTTAGCATGTTTCATAGCTTACTGAATGTGTTCATGTGGATTAATGCCTTCTTAATTTGGAGGAATAATAAATTATTAACTGTGAAAATAATTAGTGATTTATCACCACTTACAAAGTTGTCAATGTATTAGAAAGTCAAAGATTTTGTTGTACAAGAGACCTTAAATTTAATTTCTCACCTGTCATTTTCAGAATATGAAACATTTTTCAACTTTTCTTAGTTTCTCCACCTACAAACTGAGGTAACAATGCTTACTTTGTAAAGTAGGTGTTAAAAATGTAAAATAATTCAAAAGGGTTAATAAAGTCAAGCAAACTTTGTAATGTCCTTTTTCAGTTGTTAATTATCATCTGCTAACAAAATTATCATCATCTGAGGTACCATCTGAACTTCCCCCTTTGATTACAATTAAATCCACCAGTTTCTTATCCCATTCCATATTAGTGGTGATATCTATTATTCTTACTCTTTCATTTTGTTCCTTCCAAAATGACAATGGCTTGCCTTCAACATCTAAGTGGCCATTCACCCTTGGGCCAATAAAATAATGTTCAGTAGAACATTTCGCCTCAGTAGCACTTTTAAAGAGTCTAAGGCATAGCTACCTGTCTGTGACTGAGAAAGTGGATTTATGCAAGAATTCTTACTACTATCAGAGTCATGTCAGAAAGGGTTATTGATTTATTGTCAATAGAAAGAAACTCACGTTGATAGCATCTGGAAACCCATTTCATCATCTTTAAATACAATTTTCAGAAAGAAATGTGCAATTGATACAGAGCTCACAAATTATAGAATATGCTCTGCACATACTAACTTAAGACCACACTTTCCTAAATGCCATCCTATTCATTAGTACCATAAATTCTTCCTGCATTACCTTTATTTAAACATGTATTTTGTAATGCTCCAAGCGATAGATAAAATATAATGACAAATAGAACTTTTCATTTATCTAGAACTCACATCCATACGTATACTTGCACATGCACACACACATATATGTACAGATATATATACACACACACATATATGCACACATAGACATGTACACTATTATACCTGCATACACATATATAAAAAAAAAGCGTATTTGTATGTTACTTGTACGCTTAAATATATATATTATAAAATTAGAAACAGGAAAATATAGAGGAATAAAGAAGGAAATTTTACTAAAAAAAAAGGGCTTAGCATCTTTTCTTTTTCCCAGTGTGAGGAATAAAATCCTTTAATTTTCAAAATTGGCTCAGAGTGGCTGTGAGTTCGTAAAAGGTGTCTAAGAGAATAGTTTCAGATGCCCTACATTGTGCTGAGTACTAAATAATATTTGCATTTAAAGCCCAATGGCCAATCCTCTGGCACTTTGCAAATAAAAAAGGGTATTGATGACATGCTTAGTATATTCAGGTTGGTCATTTCACTGATAACGAATATTTGTGGTCCCTGAAAACACAGATTTCTACTAAAGCACAACTTTCTACTAAAGTCAGCAATATCAAGTATAACCTTTCTTATGTGTTTCTTTATAATCTGTACTGTTGATAAACACTTCTGTACTGCCTAAAATTCAAACAAATGTCAATCAATTCAACTGAGTAATGAATGTGCTTAAATATCTGCCATAAATGTTAACGTTTCTAGGCAGACTATGTGACAAATGTTAAGTACCTACCAAATGCATGTTGAAATAAAGACATAATGATAACTATGATAGAGGGTGACTTCAGATAAGTGCCACAAACTGTCATGTTTCAAATTTTTTTGTAATATACAGAGTGCAGAGAATATTTTGATAATAATGATTTGTGAAAACTTGTTATGGAGAAAGAAGCCTAAGTATTCTAAATTTTATAAGATCAAGATTACAGAGAAAAAATTTAAAAGATTCAATTACAGAGAGAACCAATGTAGCACAACAGCACTATTGCATGGATAGAGAGTCTGCAGAACAGATAAAACAGAAATTTTCAAATAAAGAAGAATTACCAATATCAACAAATGGCTGCTAATATTAGTCCTGTCATGTTCAAAAGGAGAAACAAAAATCCTGGTCTCATGCATTGCAATGAATCTCTTTTTCTAAAAGTCTCCCTGTTCAAGTTCACATTTTCATTAGTTATATTTTAAAGCCATTAATAGAGAAAGAAAAAAACGGGTGCATCCCCCAACTGTTATATATATATAGCATTATAGAGTAAGTTAGCACAATTGAACAGAATTATCTCAAGGTCTGGGCTGAGAATAAGAACAAAGGATAGGCTACCAATGCCCTGCCCTAATAACTATCTTGAGGGTGGTAAGATTCTGCCTGTTTGAGTGTGTGTATGTATTTTGTGCATACATGTTTTCAGGGAAGTGGGGAATGTGTGCAGAATGATCTAAGAGAAAAGGGATAAGGAGAGACAGAGGAATCTCTGCTATTGTATCTTGGGTCGTGATAGATTGAACACAGATATGTTTAGATCATTTGATATATCATTTTACACTAAATTTAGTGTAAAAGAAGCAAAAATACAAAGGGCAATAGTTACTAAAAAATTAAAGGATAGTTAACAGCACTAGAGAAAGCTCAATGTGTAAACTTACAGAAATTTTGAATACTACGACTTTCTATCTTAGGTAACTAGAAGCTGGTGCAAAGTTTGTGTGTCTAGAGCAATTACATTTGTATCCTGGTCAATGTATTTAGATAATAAGACCAACAATTGATATTTCCATAGTCTTTGTATATGGCAGGTAGTATTCTAAGATTTTTCTTTATACCAAGTAATTTAATCCTTTACCACAATGCCATATATATAAGGGTAACCAAACACTTTAGGTGCCTAAGGCAGTAAGATGATAACTATTCTAAAGTTGAGCAACTAGAAAGTGGCAAAAGCATCACTCCAACACAGGCTGGAGGGTTTCAAGTTCAAGCCATATGGCTTCAGGTTTTTGCTGTTAACCATCATACTTCACTGTAATGATACAATACTCTCTCTATTTTCCCACCAGTCCCACTACTGGTAATAGCTTGAACAGATTGGATTTATACTTTTTGTGTATAGGCTTTTCCAAGTGACTAAGGTAAATATTATGAAAGATACAAATATCATAAACCAGCATATATATACGTACCTGTCTACACACACATATGTGCATACATATGTGTGTGTGTGTGTATATTGTGTGTGTGTGTGTATATATATACACATATGCATACACACGTGCAGGACACACACACACATATACACATATGTCCTTCTAATTGAGGTAAACTTCATGTAACATAAAATTCACCATTCTAACAATTTTAAAGTGTTCAGTTCAATAGTTTTTAGCACATTCATAATGTTGGCCAACTCTCATCACCATCTAGTTGGAGAACATTTAATCATCTTAAGAAAGAAAACCCCACACGTGTTAAGAAATCACTCCCCATCCCATCTCCCCGCATCATCTGGCAACTACTACTCTGTGTTCTGTCTCCATATATTAACCTATTTTATGAATTTCGTGTAAGTAGAATCATACAATAGATGATCTTTTGTGCCTGGTTCCTTTCACTGAGCATAATATTTTTAAGGTTCTTACATGTTTTAATGTGTATCAGTACTTCATTCCTTTTATGGCTGAATAATATTTTATTTTACAAATATTTCATTTTAGAGATATACCCCATTTTCTAATTGATTCATCAGTTGATGAACATTTGGGTTGTTTCTCCTTTTGGCTATTGTGAATACTATTACTAATTACAATAATATTCAAAGAGTTTTTTGGCAACAAGTAATCAGTTCTTCAAGATATACATCCAGGGGTGAAGTTGCACAATAATATTGCAATTCTATGTTTAACTTTTTGAAAAACTGCCCAACAGTTTTCTACAGTGTCTGCATTATTTTACATGCCACAGTTTTTTATTTTGTTGGTGACTGATGATGTTGAGCATCTTTTCATGTGTTTTTTGGTAATTTTTATTCTTTGGAAAAACATCTATCTAAGTAAGTCATTTGCCCATTTTTTAATTGTGCAGTTTTGTTGTTATTGTTATGTTGTAAGATTTATTGATATATTTCAGACTTTTATCATATATATGATTTCCAAATATGCTTTCTCATTCTGTAGGCAGTATTTTCACTTTTTAAATATGCTCTTTAATGCATGCATTTTAAAAATTTTTTATGAAGTCCAATTTATCTAGTTTTTCTTTTGTTGTTTTTGCTTATTGTTTCATAACAATCCACTGCAAATTCCAAGGTCATGAAGATTTAGTACTTTGTTTATTTCTAAGCACATTAGAGTTTGGCTTTTTAATTTTTTTGGTCAATTTTGAATTAATTTTCATATATGGTGTGAGATAGAAGTCCGATTTCATTCTTTTTTATGAATATCCAGTTATCCCAGCACCACTTACTGAAGAGACTATTATTTCCCTATTGAATGATCTCAAACCCCTTGTAAAAATTCAATAAGGAATAGATGTATGAATTTATTTCTGGACTATTAATTACATTTCATTGTTCTATGTGTTTATCCTTATGCCAATACTGCACTGTTTTATTTTCTGTAGCTTTCTAAGAAAGCTGTTTTAATTTTCTTTTTTCAGGAAAGCTACAGATTCTTGTAACATGTTGTTTAAAATGATGCATTACTTTTATACATACTGTATGTGGCATCGTGCTTTAGGGAAATAACATTGGTGAGCATACATGTATTCCCTTCATTTCAGGAGGCTCAGAGTTAACTGAATTTCTGTAAAGCAAATATGTGTTAGCTCTCTTCAAGTTATATACTGATGCACATCATCCTTTTTTAAAATTTTTTGTATTATTTTTAAAATTAGGCCAAGCCCCTTCTCTCAAAAGCTACTAAAGTTTGAGGAATACTACAGTACTAAAAATATAGCTAAAATGATTTTTGCAATTTATGAACACATTTCCTCCACTCTGTGCTTGTTAGTCACAGTAGATGTTGCTAGAACGATCACAACACAACAGCATGTCCTCTGGGTTTTTCTAGCATTAATTACTCAAGTGACCTTCTAGCTCACAAAGTCAAAATGTCACATTAACACCCATATTTCTTTTGATGTGTTTTCCAGACTTAGAAATGCAAAGTGCTACAAATTGTGGATAAATGTCCTGTATACATGCTTATTTTCAGTATCAGAGTGGGGACAGGTGTCTGGCACACTGTTAACTAATAAAGCATAAACACAAATTTTCAAAATATAAGACAAAGCCTACAGAAGGGAAATCATAACAACACATTTGAAAATATTTTCCTTTCCAAAAGAACATCTTTTCAGAGTTTATACCATAAACAACCTTAAACAATAGGAGTAATTGTTAAAAATTATTAAAACTGTTAATTTCTAAATATGTAGAACTTAATAACAAGACTAACTCTAGGAAAAAGGCATTGTTTCGGTACAGAGACAGAAACTATAGCATGCTGGGAAACTTCTTTCCTTGACAATCATGGCTTTAAGTATGGTGCAATTTTTAGTGCCAACAGACAGCTGCTGTGGGATATTTTGTGAAAAGAACAAAAGATGTATTCTTCTTGGAGTGAGTTTGCTATTTCACTCTCATTGTAAGGTAATGACTAAATATATCTCCCCCATTACAACTCAGAATAACTGAAGAATTCACAGGGAATTTCATTTCAGAGCTACTGTAGATGATGGGGATGGTAAGGTGGGTGAGGAATTGTAGTCATCACGACATTCAAAATGAGACAAGATCTCTCAGTGGAATTTTAGGACGTGATGACTCTAACTTTAAACAAGTCATTTTAAAGTTTAAGTCTTCATTAGAATCTTGGAGTTTGAAAATTTGAAAATTTGAACTTTATGCCTTCTTTCCACCCTATTATTCAGAAATAAAATGCCTGCAGATATTTTTTTTTCATTTAAATCTTTAAAGCTATAAACCGGATACTCCAAAGTTTATCCTCTAATACATACAACTTACATTATATAGCTAGGTCCTAAATAATAAGGCAGGATACCTCTATTTTTTACTGTCATAGAATCAACCCTATTATCAACAGCTTAATAGCTGCTAATATCTATGTATAAATAGCACATCACTCTAATAGAGTCTATAAAGACAGGCTAGAGTCAAAGAGAATAAAAGTAGGAAAATTCATGCTGAATTCATTTTTAATGGAATCTCTAGGCCTAAAATTTGTATTATGAGGAAAGAGCACAGTAGGATGAAATAGTTCTGGATAAAGTGGCATGTGTCTTTTGGAGTCTGGAGACATATGTGAACATGGTGACTGACACCTGCTTTTTGTCTGAAGATTTCTGAAAATAGAAGACCAGTAAGAATAGCACCTGCCAGTAAAGCAGACATAAAGCATAGATAGCCTAGGCCCAAAAATGTTACAATCCACCCTATTCTTAGGTTCTGCTGCTATTTGGGAAAATGCAAGATTTCCTCAGTGGTTCTTGTGTTTCCGTGTGTAGTATCTTAAAAGAGTTGGGAAGCACATGCAGGGCTAATTAGTTGCCTGTTGATCATTATACTCAATAAGATACCAATGATATATCTTTTTAAAACTTCAAACAATAATAATGTATGTGAATGTACATATTTGTAATAAAAGTATGAAATCACAATCTCTATACATAATTCAACATAGTGATTGCCTCTAGGGAGGAAAAGAGAGGACTGTAAACAGAAAGGTAACACAGAGGACATAAGTTTATCTTCAAAGTTTTATTTATTAACAACTAGAATCTCGATCAATTATAATACAATGTTAACATTTATTTTGGGTAGTTACAAAGTGGCATCTTGCAATTCTATGCTTGATAACTGTTTATTGTTTGAAATATAAAAATATAATGTGTACTTTCAGCTTGGGGATAAGATGACATAGACTCACTTTTTCCTGTCCCTCTTTTCTACATACAGCTAAATATTCTGAAAATAATTTAACAATCATAGAATGTGGAAAGGTGGAAATAATCCAAGAAGTAGACATAAGACAGCTAGGAATTTTAGAATTTGAAGAACAACATTGACATTGTGATTTTATCTATTCCCATATCTCTCAATGTGAGTGCCATAGACTGTAAATGTAGACCCAAGAAGAAAATAAAGGAAAAAGAAATAGCAAGAGAGAAGGAAGGAAGGGAGGGAGGGAGGAAGAGAGGGAGGGAGGAGGGAGGAAAGGAAGGGGAGGGGAGGGAGGAGGGGAGGGGAGGGGAAGGAAAGGGAAGGGAAGGGAGGAGGGACAGGAAGGGGAAGGGAAGGGAAGGGAGGGGAGGACAGGAAGGTGAGAGAGGAGGAAAAAGAAAGACCTGTTTCGTCTGGTCAAAATAACAGGAAAGACGAACTGGGCAGGTGCCTAATGGGGAGACATACACCCAGTGGAGGCAGTGGCCTGACCTGTCTGGAAAATGAGGACCAACCCACCCCTAAAAAGATGTGCAACAATAACAACAGTGGAACCGAACAGGCAAACCCAACTGATGCCTCACATTTACGGGCAGCAGGCAAGCTCCTCTTCCCTTACTGGAGATGAAAACAGGCAAGGTACCTTCTGGCTTTCCAACCAGTGGCAGATTCAACTCCAAAGCAGTGTCTTCTAACCCATCCTATAAGAGCAGAGGCCACTGAGACCTAGCACATCCTACCCTATACCAGCAGGAAAAGATGATTCAAAGCAGGCAGAAGACAACATTTATAGCATTTTCTGAACATCCACCCAGTAGCAGAGAAGCACCCAGACAGCTCCTGACCCTCCACCCAGTGGCAGAAGGCTGTCAGATTGATGTTTCCTCCCTCAGTAATACTGAAAAATAATTGTGTATGCTCATGTAATCATCAGCCAAACTTGAATACAGAACATTTTTATCATCTCATGGAAATATCTTCATGCCCCTGAGATCTAGGCAATCCATGCTGCACTCAGAGAAAAAACACTGTTCTGATTTGTCTCTTTTTATTCTGGATAATTTCAAGATTTTCTCTTTATCTTTATTTTTTTTTCAGACTTAAATTATGATGTACCTATGTTTTGAATTCTTCACAATTTTTTTTTTTTTGAGGGGATTTGGTGAGCTTCTCAGGTCTGCATGGTTTTTTCACCAAATTTAGAAAATATTTATACATTATTTCTTCAAATAATTTTTGCTACATTTTCTTCTTTTCTATCGTTCTAAACCTCCTATGTGTGTTATACTCTGTGATATTAAACCAAAAAGTCATTAGTTATATACTGATTATTGATAATGTTTTTTGCAGATGGAATAATTTCTGTTTACATGTTTGCTGGCCCTTTCTCTTATCAACTTTAATTTATTCTTAATTTCATTCATTAAGCTATTCTAATTGTATATATTGTTCCTTTAACTTCTAGAACTTGTATTTGACTAGTAAAGTTTACATTTATCTGCTCAAATAACTTCTGTTTATTCATAATGGAAAAATTTTCCAATATTTGAACATGTATATAAGGGTTGCTTTAAAAATCTTGCCTGTTATTCCAAAAATTTCCATTGCTTGCTTTTTCTCTTGGCCATGGATCATATATTTCCTGTTTCTTCACACATCTAATAAACTTTCTTGTATATGAAACATGGTGATACATTAACTTTAGACATTCTGGACACTTCTCTTGTTCCTTGAAGAAATGATTTAAATAGGAACTTAACTTGACTGGATTCCATTCATAACTCTGGGTTTCTGCACAATATTTTCCGCCTTCCAACTATTGCTTTGTACTGTATTTTTGTAGCATTCTTCATGCATGCACAGTGCAAGGGTCAGCCAGTGGTTGGGGTTTGGTCCATGTGCAGATTTTAGGGATCTTTCCTCAGTGGCATCTTCCTCTTTGGACTTCACCCATCATTTTCCAGACATTCTGACAGCCCCACACTCTGTCCTCTGACTCCTTAGGTAGAGTGAAGCTTTATGTTTTAGTTCCAGATATCCTATAACAAAGCGACTTTGTTTCACACTTCACTAGCTTGAAACAGTGTATGTGTGTGTGTGTGTGGTTTGTGCTATGGTTTGAATGTTTGTACCCTCCAAAACTCGTGTAGAAATTGCTTCCCCAGTGTGGCAGTTTTGAGATTTGTGGCCTTTGAGAGGTGATTGGATCATGAGAGTTCTGCCTTGGTGATTGGATTAATTTAGTCTTGTATTAATGAACTTATGGGTTAATGAACTGGTGACTTTACACCAAAGGGAAACGAGATCTAAGATAGGGTGTTAGCATGTTCATCTCCCTAGCTATGTGATACCCTGCACTGCCCCTGGGCTCTTCAGAGAGCAAGCAAGAAGGCTCTCACCATGTGCAGCCCCTTGACTTTGGACTTAGCCTCCATAATTGTAAGAAATAAATGTATGTTCTTATAAATTACCCAGTTTCAGGCATTCTGATATAAGAAACAGAAAACAAACTATGGTGGCTTTCTCTTTTTTATATATTTTATCTAGTGTTAGTAATTGATATCTGATGGATGATAATACATTTCAGAACCAGTCCTCCCTCATCGTTATTGTTAGAAGATATTTCACTTATGTGGAATTCTAGATTGGCACTGATTTTTCTTTCAGAATTTTAAAGATATAATAGATTTGTCTCTTGCTTCCTCTAATTAGAACTCAATGAGAATATTTATCATCATTCATTCCTATGTAATATTTTATTCCCCTCTGGCTTCTTTTAATAGATTTTTCTCTTTTACTAGTTTAAGCATATTTGGCTTTGATATGTTGAGGTGCATTTTTAAAAAATGGATGTGTTTTACACAGATTCCAGCATCTTGAATTGATGACACTAATAAATTTGAAAAATTACATCTATGGACAAAATTGTATGCCTTCAAAATTCATCAGTTGAAGTCCTAATCCCCAATAGCTCAAAATGTGGTTTTAATTGAAGGCAGATCATTTAATTAGTTTATTAAAATGCAATTATTAGGGTTGTCCCTAATCCAACATGACTGATGTCTTTATAAGATAGAAACATTAGAACACAGACACAGACACAGAGGGAAAAGCATGTGAAGTCACAGAGAGAAGACAGTCATCGACACGCCAAGGAGAGAAGCCTTTCAAACAAACAAACAAAACTCTTTCAACCCTTGGATATCTGACCTCTAACCTCTAGAACGATGAGAAAGTAAAATTCTGTTATTTAAACCACCCAGTCTGTGCTGCTTTGTTATTGCAACACTAGCAAACTAATAGAAATACTTTAGGAAATCTATTCAAATATTCTTTCAGTCTGTTCTCCCTTCTCTCCTCTAGGCCACCAATTACGTAAAAATGTGGTACAATTCCTACTGATACCATGTTTACTAACCCTTTCCTCTTCGATTGAGATCTGTTCTTTTTATTTTCCTCCTAAAAAGGCTTTATTGAGACACAATCCAAAAATCACACAATTCATTAAGTGTACAAGTCCAGGTTTTCTTTGTATATTAACAGAATTGTGCAATCATCACTATAATCTAGAAAATTTCCACCCACTCCCAAATAAATCCTTTACCATTAGCAGCTATTCCCCATCACCCTCTCTGCCTTCTAATCCTGTGCTTCCTATCTCTGTATATTTCTCTTTCAGGACATTTCATATACACATATGAATAAAATATGTTGTCTTTTGTGGCTAACTTCTTTCAATTAGTTTGACGTTCTCAAAGTTTATCCATGTGGTAGCATTTATCAGTACTTTATTCATTTTTATTAATGTTTAATATTTCATTGTAGCAATATGCCACGTTATTCTGCACACGTTTATCAGTTGACAGAAATTGGCTTAATTTCACTTTTTGACTATTATAGATAGTACTGCTATGGACTTCCATCTTTAAGCTTTTATGTGGACATAGGTTTTTATTTCTTTTTCGTACATAACTGAGTATTGAAATGTTGGATTATAGGATAGCTTTATGTTGAACATTTTTCTGAAGGAGATGTACATTTTAAAATTTCTAGCAGTGATGTATTATGTTTCCAATTTTTCCTTGTCTACAACCTTTTCTACCTTTTATAGTGTACACATCTGAGAGATTGTACAGTATCTCTTTATGGTTTTTATTTGCATTTCCTCAGTGGTCAATGAGATTAAGCATCATTTTACAAAGTTACTGGACTCATATACCTTATTTGGGAAGTGTACATATTCCAATTTTTTACATAGCTTTTAATTGGAATATTTGTCTTTGTATAATTGAGTTGTTTATATGTTCTAGATATGATTTTATATGATATGATATATAATTTTCAAATATTTTATTTCTTTCTGTGTGTTCTCTCTTCATTTTGTAGATAGTATCAAATTGTAGATAGTATCATTTACAGCAAAAATATTTTTATTTTTGGTAGTCTATTTTTTATATTTTTTCCTTGTTGTTTGCTCTAAAAGGATTTCATCAGTCAAAGAACAAGAAATTACTCTGTTTTGTTCTAATGGTTTTGTGCTTTTAGCTCTTACATTTAGATCTTTGATCTATTTGGAGCTAATTTTTATATGTGGTATGAAGTAGGTGTTCAAATTTATTATTCTACATTTGAACATCCAGTTGTTCCAACACCATTTGTTGAAAAAAAGAACTATTCTTTCCTCATTGAATTCTGTGGCATGAGGTTTGCACTTAATTCTATCAAATGAATTCTTTATTCTTCTATTATAAGTTTTTATTTCCTGGCATTCTATTTATATCCTTTATAGTTGCCATTTTTTTCCACATATCTAAACATGGTGTTCTCATTGTCCAATTAATGCTTTGACATATCTGTAACAATTATGTTAAAGATCCAATATGTGAATTTTAATATCTGAGGTCTCTTTGTATCAGCTGTTTATTGTATGTTTTCTTTCTTAACCATGTATTAGATGTTCTTGCTTCTTCACATCTCATTATTTTTTAATTTATGGTAAATAAATTCATAAGCAAACAGCCAAGATTGAAGTAACATTTATCTCCACAAAATAACATGTTTCTTCTTGTAAGGCTTCTTGTATTGAGTCAAGGATTAATCTCATCTACATTTTTATTTTTCTTAGTTTGAACCATCATACAGCTTTAGATGGTTTTATTTTGACATTGGCTTCAGATATATTGAGAGATTGTACAGCACTATCCATTCAGATATGCTTGGTATCTAAGTACCAACAACACTCTGGAAATCAATTTATCTCTCTTTCTCTCTGTCTCTCTTTGCTTTGTTTTGTTTTAGTTCAGTTGCCAGCTTTTTGGATCATAGAGTTTTCTTTAACTCTGCTTTTTAACCACAAGAGATCTTACCATCCCTTGCTGCCTCATCCCCAGCTATCTGGAACTAATAACTTGCTTTCAGTCAGGATCAAAATTGCTTCAAAAGAATTTCTGGAAATTTGTTTTGTATTCAGCCTTCAGCTTTTCCACTAATTTGCACTTGAACAAGTCCCTACACATTTCATATGATTTCTTTCTCATCTCTCCTCTGCCCACAACCTTCGGTGTATACTTGGTGAAGACCTATGGGAAAGATCTGGCAGGTAGGTATAGATTTACTTTGTGACTGAAGTTAATTGGTGTTAATATCTATCAAACCCACCCCTACATTTCTGGTAATGTTTTGGTAGTTGTTTGTTTGGCTAGCATGTCTTATCTATTTATTTTTTAACAAATTTATTGGAGTATGATTTATATACAAAACAATATATTCAATGTATACAATTTCATCAGTTTGGACATATTCATGTACCCATGAAGCTGTCATTACAATCAAGGTAACAAATATATGGATCACTCCCAAAGTTTTCTCTTTTTTTTTTTTTTTTTTTGCATGTATGGTAAGAACACTGAACATGATATCTACCCTCTTAGCAATTTTTTAAGTACACTATATATCACTGTTAACTATAAGCACAATGTTGTTGAGCAGATATCTAGAAATTATTCATATTGTATAACTAAAATTTTATGCCCATTGGACAATCATTTCCTCTCCTCATTTTCCCTCCCCCAAGCCCCTGAAAACTATTGTTCTACATTGAGCTTCTATGGGTTTGACTATTTTAGAAAGCTTATTTGTATTTGGCTTATTTCACTTAGGATAATGTCCTCTAGGTTCATTTGTGTTGCAAATATCAGGATTTTCATATTTTTTAAGGTTGAATAATATTTCACTGTATGTGTATATCACAATTTCTATATCCATTCATCCATCAATGGACTCTTGGATTATGTCTGTATCTTGGCTGTTATAAATAATGCTGTAATGAACATGGGAATGTAGATATATCTTCAGGATTCTGATTCCAGTTCTTCGTGTTATTTAAAAATCTTTTTTATTTTTATTTTTTCTAGGTACATAGTAGGCATATATATTTGTGGGGTACAGGAGATGTTTTCACACAGGCATACAATGTGAAATAATTAGATCATGGAGAATTGGGTATCCGTCCCCTCAAGCATTTATCCTTTGTGTTATAAACAATACAGTTACACTCTTTTAGTTATTTTTAAACGTACAATTAAGCTCTTATTGAGCATAGTCACCATGCTATGCTCTTAAATAGTATGTATTATTCCTTCTCCTTTTCTTTTTTTACCCATTAACCATCCCCATCTCATTACCAGCTTCTCACTACCCTTCCCAGCCTCTGGTAACCATCCTTCTACTCTATGCTCATGATTTCAATTGTTTTGGTTTTTAGATCCCACAAATAAGTGAGAACATGTGATGTTTATCTCTTTGTGCCTAGCTTGAAATATTTATTTTTATTATGTTTTCTAATTGCATTAATAAATATTTTCAAGGTCAAATATTTTTTTTCCAGTGGATTGTTTCATGTGCTTCAAGTACAGAGCATATTACCTTGCTAAAAGGCACTCTATTTTTAAATTTCTTCTTTTAGTGTAATTATACTAGAATTACATAAAAAGAAGGTATCTGGTTTTTTTTTTTAATCCTAATTTTAAGAGTAATGCATTCAGCATTGACTTTGGCTGTATAATTACTCATAGCTTTTTAATGTTAAGAAAGCATTCCTCTAATCCTTGTTTTCTAGGATTTTGTTGAGGAATACTTGTTGAGTTTTACTGAATACCTTTTAAGCATCAAAGGTCAT
>NW_012106864.1:1293401-1296820 GCF_000951045.1 Mandrillus leucophaeus
TTGCTGCCTCATCCCCAGCTATCTGGAACTAATAACTTGCTTTCAGTCAGGATCAAAATTGCTTCAAAAGAATTTCTGGAAATTTGTTTTGTATTCAGCCTTCAGCTTTTCCACTAATTTGCACTTGAACAAGTCCCTACACATTTCATATGATTTCTTTCTCATCTCTCCTCTGCCCACAACCTTCGGTGTATACTTGGTGAAGACCTATGGGAAAGATCTGGCAGGTAGGTATAGATTTACTTTGTGACTGAAGTTAATTGGTGTTAATATCTATCAAACCCACCCCTACATTTCTGGTAATGTTTTGGTAGTTGTTTGTTTGGCTAGCATGTCTTATCTATTTATTTTTTAACAAATTTATTGGAGTATGATTTATATACAAAACAATATATTCAATGTATACAATTTCATCAGTTTGGACATATTCATGTACCCATGAAGCTGTCATTACAATCAAGGTAACAAATATATGGATCACTCCCAAAGTTTTCTCTTTTTTTTTTTTTTTTTTTGCATGTATGGTAAGAACACTGAACATGATATCTACCCTCTTAGCAATTTTTTAAGTACACTATATATCACTGTTAACTATAAGCACAATGTTGTTGAGCAGATATCTAGAAATTATTCATATTGTATAACTAAAATTTTATGCCCATTGGACAATCATTTCCTCTCCTCATTTTCCCTCCCCCAAGCCCCTGAAAACTATTGTTCTACATTGAGCTTCTATGGGTTTGACTATTTTAGAAAGCTTATTTGTATTTGGCTTATTTCACTTAGGATAATGTCCTCTAGGTTCATTTGTGTTGCAAATATCAGGATTTTCATATTTTTTAAGGTTGAATAATATTTCACTGTATGTGTATATCACAATTTCTATATCCATTCATCCATCAATGGACTCTTGGATTATGTCTGTATCTTGGCTGTTATAAATAATGCTGTAATGAACATGGGAATGTAGATATATCTTCAGGATTCTGATTCCAGTTCTTCGTGTTATTTAAAAATCTTTTTTATTTTTATTTTTTCTAGGTACATAGTAGGCATATATATTTGTGGGGTACAGGAGATGTTTTCACACAGGCATACAATGTGAAATAATTAGATCATGGAGAATTGGGTATCCGTCCCCTCAAGCATTTATCCTTTGTGTTATAAACAATACAGTTACACTCTTTTAGTTATTTTTAAACGTACAATTAAGCTCTTATTGAGCATAGTCACCATGCTATGCTCTTAAATAGTATGTATTATTCCTTCTCCTTTTCTTTTTTTACCCATTAACCATCCCCATCTCATTACCAGCTTCTCACTACCCTTCCCAGCCTCTGGTAACCATCCTTCTACTCTATGCTCATGATTTCAATTGTTTTGGTTTTTAGATCCCACAAATAAGTGAGAACATGTGATGTTTATCTCTTTGTGCCTAGCTTGAAATATTTATTTTTATTATGTTTTCTAATTGCATTAATAAATATTTTCAAGGTCAAATATTTTTTTTCCAGTGGATTGTTTCATGTGCTTCAAGTACAGAGCATATTACCTTGCTAAAAGGCACTCTATTTTTAAATTTCTTCTTTTAGTGTAATTATACTAGAATTACATAAAAAGAAGGTATCTGGTTTTTTTTTTTAATCCTAATTTTAAGAGTAATGCATTCAGCATTGACTTTGGCTGTATAATTACTCATAGCTTTTTAATGTTAAGAAAGCATTCCTCTAATCCTTGTTTTCTAGGATTTTGTTGAGGAATACTTGTTGAGTTTTACTGAATACCTTTTAAGCATCAAAGGTCATAAAGATAATAGTCTCCTCCTGTGTTATCTTACACTCTTTGGTTTCTTGGAAATATATTTTAATACACTCTACATATTACTCAGCATACATGCTGAGTAAGTGTTAAGGATGAATGAAGATGCAATTCTTGCTCTCACCAGTAAGACTGAGAGTGTCTCTTTCTCCCATATCCTCTCAAGGTCATTTTAATTTTTCTTATGATTAAAAAGAAGTTTAAACAGAGACAATTTGATTTCATCATGTTTTCCTATGTTAATACCCTTTATTTCTTTCTCTTGCCTGATTGCCCTGGCCATAACTTTCAATACTATGTTGAACAGGAGTAGTGAGAGAGGGCATCCTTGTCTTGTGCTGGTTTTCAAAGGGAATGCTTGCAGTTTTTGTCCATTCAGTATGATACTGGCTGTGGGATTGTTGTAAATAGCTCTTATTTTGAGGTATGTTCCATCAATGCCTAGTTTATTGAGAGATTTTAGCATGAAGGGCTGTTAAATTTTGTCTAAGGCCTTTCTGCATCTATTGAGACAATCATGTGTTTTTTGTCATTAGTTCTGTTTATGTGAAGGATTACGTTTATTAATTTGTGTATGTTGAACCAGCCTTGCATCCCAGGAATGAAGCCGACTTGATCATGGTGGATAAGCTTTTTGATGTGCTACTGGATTCGGTTTGCCAGTATTTTATTGAGGATTTTTGCATTGATGTTCATCAGGGATATTGGTCTGAAATTTTATTTTCTTGTTGTGTCTCTGTCAGGTTTTGATATCAAGATGATGCAGGCCTCGTAAAATGAGTTAGGGAGGATTCTCTTTTTTTATTGTTTGGAATAGTTTAAAAACGAATGGTACCAGCTTATCTTTGTACCTCTGGTAGAATTCGGCTATGAATACGTCTGGTCCTGGACTTTTTGACACAACTGTATATTTAGAAAACCCCATCGTCTCAGCCCCAAATCTCCTTAAACTGATAGGAAACTTCAGCAAAGCCTCAGGGTACACAATCAATGTGCAAAAATCACAAGCATTCCTATACACCAATAACAGACAAACAGAGCCAAATCATGAATGAACTGCTACAAAGAGAATAAAATACCTAAGAATACAATTTAAAAGGGATATGAAGAACTTCTTCAAGGAGAACTACAAACCACTGCTCAAGGAAATAAGAGAGGACACAGACAAATGGAAAAAGATTCCATGCTCATAGACAGGAAAAATCAATATCGTGGAAATGACCATACTGCCCAAAGTAATTTATAGATTCAATACCATCCCCATCAAGCTAACATTGACTTTCTTCACAGAATTGGAAAAAACTACTTTACATTTTATCTATAACCAAAAAAGAGCCCACATAGCCAAGACAATACTAAACAAAAAGAACAAACCTGGATGCATCAAGTTACCTGACTTCAAACTATGCTACAAGGCTACAGTAACAAAAACAGAATGGTACTGGTACCAAAACACATATATAGACTGATGGAACAGAACAAAGGCTCAGAAATAATGCCACACATCTACAACCACCTGATCTTTGACAAACCTTAAAAAAACAAGCAATGGAAAAAGGATTCCCTATTTAATAAATGGTGTCGGGAAAACTGGTTAGGCA
>NW_012106864.1:1298000-1299239 GCF_000951045.1 Mandrillus leucophaeus
TGGAAACCATCATTCTCAGCAAAATAACACAGGAACAGAAAACCAAACACCACATGTTCTCACTCATAAGTGGGAGTTGACAATGAGAACACATGGATATAGGGAGGGGAATATCATACACTGGGGCCTGTCACGGGGTGGGGGGCTATGGGAGAGATAGCATTAGGAGAAACACCTAATGTAGATGACGGGTTCATGGTTGCAGCAAACCACCAGTGCACATGTATATCTATGTAACAAACCCGCACATTCTGCACAAGTACCACAGAACTTAAAGTATAGGAATAAAAAAAAGAATTTTAAATTTGCCTTTGGATACCATTTGCATTTCCTTTTCAGAAAAATGACTGTTCTTCCCTTTGTCTATTTTTTGCAAATATCTTCTCCCTATATATATCTTTTAACTTTTCTTATGGTCTACATTTTATAGTCAAGTATTTTATTTATTATTTGTTCAAATCTATTTCTTCTTCCTTTATGGCTTCTGGGTGTTTTGACTTAAGAGGGTCTGCAACATCCTAAGAGTAAACAAGTATTCTCTTAAATTTGCTTTTTATATTATAAACTTATAGATTATTTTGAAGATATATGAAGTAGAGATTATGTCAATTGCATGATCGTACATGCCATCTTTTCTGTCTGAATTGAATTGCTACCTTTTAAATTATAGTTTAAGTGCTGTGATACATGTGTAAAATGTGCAGGTTTGTTACATAGGTATACAGTTGCCATGGTAGTTTGCTGCACTCATCAAACTGTCATCTACATTAGGTATTTTTCTTCTAATGCTATTCCTCCCTTAGCCTTCCACCCCGTGACAGGACCCAGTGTGTGATGTTCCCCTCATCATCAGAGTGAACAGGCAACCTCTAGAATGGGAGAAAATTTTTGCAATCTATTCATCCAGAATCTACAAAGAACTTAAACAATTTTACAAGATGAAAACAACCCCATCAAAAGTGGACTAAGGATATGAACAGACACTTCTCAAAAGAAGATATTTATGCAGGCAACAAGCATATGAAAGCTCATCATCACTGGTTACTAAAGAAATGCAAATCAAAACCATAATGAGATACCATCTCATGCCAATTAGAATGGTGATCATTAAAAAGTCAGGAAACAACAGATGCTGGAGAAGATGTGGATAAATAGGAACACTTTTACACTGTTGGTGGGAGTGTAAATTAGTTCAACCATTGTGGAAGACAGTGTGGTGATTCCTCAAGGATCTAGAAC
>NW_012106864.1:1299289-1303359 GCF_000951045.1 Mandrillus leucophaeus
GAGTGTAAATTAGTTCAACCATTGTGGAAGACAGTGTGGTGATTCCTCAAGGATCTAGAACCAGAAATACCATTTGACCCATCAATCCGATTACTGGGTATATACCCAAAAGATTATAAATCATTCTACTATAAAGACACATGTACACCTACGTTTACTGCAGCACTATTTTCAATAGCAAAGACTTGGAACCAACCCAAACGCCCATCAATGAAACACTGGATAGAGAAAATGTGGCACATATACACCATGGAATACTATGCAGGCATAAAAAAGGATGAGTTGATGTCCTTTGCAGGGACATGAATGAAGCTGGAAACCATCATTCTCAGCAAACTAACACAGAAACAGGAAACCAAACATCATATGTTCTCACTCATAAATGGGAGGTGAACAATGATTTCAGTTCTTTTGGGTATATATCCAGAAGTGGAATTGCTGGGTCATATGACTATTTTTTAAAGTTTTGGAAGAACCTCCATTCTGTTTTTAATGGTGGCTGCACCACTTTACATTTCTACCAAGAGTGTAGAAGAAATACATATTCTCCAGTTTCTTACCAATATTTATTGTCTTTTGTTTTTTCGATAGTAGCTACTATGGTTTATATATAGTGATACCTTATATTGGTTTTGATTTACATTTACCTAGTGATTTGTTAATTTGAGTACCTTTTAATTTACCTGAAACAATTTATCTGTCTTCTTTGCAGAAACGTCTATTTAAGTTCTTGTTCCATTTTTTTTGTAATTTGTTTTTCTGCTATTGAGTTGTAGGAGTTCCTCATATATTTTGAATACTAACTCCTTATCAGATATATAGTCAGCATTTTTTTCCATTTCATAGTTTCCCTTTTCTTTCTGTTGATTATTTTCTTTGCTGTGTAGAAATGACTCAGTTTTGCATAATACCATTTGTCTATTTTGTTGCTGTTGTTGGCTGTGCTTTTGGTGTCATATCCAGGAAACCAAGGCAAGACCAATCCCCAAGAAGCTTTCCCCCTAGGTTTTCCTATAGGAGTTTTAGAGTTTTAAGTCTTAGATGTAAGGCTATAATTAACTGTGTCTTAAGGTTTGTGTATGCCATATGATAAGGGGCAATTTCATTCTTTTGAATGCGGATATCCAGTTTTTTCTAACACCATTTATTGAAGAGATTTTATTTCTCGATTGTGTATTCTTGCTAACCATGTTGAAGATCAGTTGACCATTGTGTGTACGAGTTTATTTACAGGATCTCTATTCTGTTTCACTGGTCTATATGTCTGTCTTTATGTCAGTACCATCCTACTTTATTTACTGCAACTTTGTAATATATTTAGATACCAGAAAGTTTGATGTCTGTACCTTTTTTCATTTTTCTCAAGATTGCTTATGCTATTTTGGGTCTTTTGTCATTCCACAGGAACGTAAAATTATTTTTCTATTTCTGTGAAAAAGAAAATGTCCTTGGGATTTGGATGGGGGTGGCATTGAATCTGAAGATCTCTAGGGATAGTATGGGTGCTTTAACATTACTAAATCTTCCAATCCAGGAAAACAGAATATCTTTCCGTTTATTTTAGGTCTTTAATTTCTTTCACTAATATTATGCAGTTTTTCAGTATACAAGTCTTTTATTAATACTTTTTTGCTTAAGCTTACACCTAAGTATTTTATTTTATATTTTATGCTGTTGTAAATGGAATTGTTTTATTAATTATTTTATTACTATTATTATTTTTCAAGATAAAGTCTCAGTTTGTTGTCCAGGCTGGCTCAAACTCCTGGGCTCAAGCCGTCTTCCTGCCTTAGCCTCCTGAGTAGCTGAGACTATAGGGATGAACCACTGCTCCTGGCTGGGGAAGGCTTTGTGAAGACAGGGTTCTCACGTTTGCATCTGTTATAACATAACTATCACAGAAGATTGCAAAAACTGCATCCTTTCTCAAAGCCCATCGCAAACTTACGCACAAAAAAAGTCTCCTTCAAGGACATTTTCGGAAAAACTGCATGTCCAGTCTTGGATTCGTATTATCCTCATTATTGATCCTTGTAACCTGGGGTAATTATCTCAAAATAACTATGTAATCCTCCTGAATTTTTTCTTTAAATTCTTTTCTTCTTTTACCCTCCTGAATACGTAGGTGGTTTACTATAGCACCTGCAATTGGATTGCAATGTCCTGTTCTGGAATAAAAATCATTTCCTTTTAGAGAGTATCTATCTGTTTATTATTTGTGTTTAAAATGGTGTCTAAAACGAAAACCTGAAGAAAGATTACTCTCAGAAGGAATCAGTGATTCTTTGTGCTGAGACCAGCTCCATCAGGGACACCCTAACCCAGCAGCGCTAGAGAAATTAAGGACACACACACAGAAATATAGAGATGTGGAATGGGAAATCAGAAGTCTCACAGCCTTCAGAGCTGAGAGCCTCGAATAGAGATTTACCCACATATTTATTGACAGTAAGCCAGTGATAAGCATTATTTCTATAGATTATAGATTAACTAAAAGTATTCCTTATGGGAAACAAAGGGATGGGTGGAAATAAAGGGAAGGGCTCTAGCTAGTTATCTGCAGCAGGAGCATGTCCTTAAGGCACAGATTGCTCATGCTATTGTTTGTGGTTTAGGAATGCCTTTAAGTAGTTTTCCGCCCTGGGTGGGCCAGGTGTTCCTTGCCCTCATTCCGGTAAACCCACAACCTTCCAGCCTGGGAGTCATGGCCATCATGAACATGTCACAGTGCTGCAGAGATTTTGTTTATGGACAGTTTTTGGGTCAGTTTATGGCCAGATTGTGGGGGGCCTGTTCCCAACACTTGGAACTGGTGTGCAGTACACACTTGAACGCTTTGACCTCTCTGCTTCCATGGCTCTTTTTTTTTTTTTTTTTTTTGCCCTGGTGAGTCTTCTCTCAGGCTAAGCCTTTCTCTTTTTGATAGATACTTTTTGTTGGTATTCGGTATGGTTGTAATTTGGGATTTAGGATTTGGTTTGGTTATAAGCACACCTTAATAAAATACTTTACATTTCTCCTTGGGTCATAAAAGTCTTTTGTCTTTTCTGTGAAGTCCTTTTTGGTATAAAGACAAATGTCTTTCTGGTTTGAGTACTCTGCTTTCTACAGAACTTTAATTCTTTCTCTGAGACATGCCTTTTCTGCTGAATTCACTTTTGGTTTGCATGCCTAGTTTAATGTTACATTTGATCTGCATACTTTGATAATTTTTTTGTGAATATTCATATCTTGTTTTCTTTTGGTAACACACATCTATAAATAATATGTTTTTTTTATTTGCTTGTTCCTGAAAATCGTCCAATAGCAAAATCAGACATTCTAAACAGTGAACGCATGGTGATTGATTAAAACCATTAGCACAGTTGCCACCATCTATAATATATATCCAAACTTCTAACCATTATCTAATGGGACTTATAGGCTCTTTATTGCTCTCAAAAAACTTATAAAAATGAAATAAGATTCTCAGACATCAAGGCATGCCAAGTTATCTGAGATTTTAGCCACCTATGTTGTGCCGTATTCTCATGAAAATTTTAAAACTGATGGACAAAGTACATCAATATAAATTTAGAGCACAAATGGTGCTCATTTGAAACTTCTAAAAACAACCTGCAACTACAGATTTAGCATGTAGAGCCTTCTAAATTATCTGTTTAACTCCATTTTTTTTCCTGCCTACTTTGAATGTGGTGACTTTTCCACTAATGTTGAAAACTTACTGGTTATGGCATTCCAGGCAACATTATAAAAAGGTTTTAAAGTGCTTTCTAATTATCGACTTTACAAATTACAACAGCTCCATGGTAACCAACAGCCTAGACACCTTTAGGGAACGCAAATTTAGATTTTTCTGAATAACAATTACTTATGGTGATGAAACAGTTAATTGAAGAATTTATAATCTAATAGAAAAAAATGAAATAAATGTTTATAAAGATTAGACTTTCAGATCAAACAGATCAAAATCTTGACTTTCTAAATTTTACAAAAAGACTAAATATATTTGGGCTTATTAATAAACGTAAGTATATATTACAGGAAAATGAGTTTCTAAAAAAATATAA
>NW_012106864.1:1303409-1305198 GCF_000951045.1 Mandrillus leucophaeus
AATATTCATATCTTGTTTTCTTTTGGTAACACACATCTATAAATAATATGGTTTTTTTATTTGCTTGTTCCTGAAAATCGTCCAATAGCAAAATCAGACATTCTAAACAGTGAACGCATGGTAATTGATTAAAACCATTAGCACAGTTGCCACCATCTATAATATATATCCAAACTTCTAACCATTATCTAATGGGACTTATAGGCTCTTTATTGCTCTCAAAAAACTTATAAAAATGAAATAAGATTCTCAGACATCAAGGCATGCCAAGTTATCTGAGATTTTAGCCACCTATGTTGTGCCGTATTCTCATGAAAATTTTAAAACTGATGGACAAAGTACATCAATATAAATTTAGAGCACAAATGGTGCTCATTTGAAACTTCTAAAAACAACCTGCAACTACAGATTTAGCATGTAGAGCCTTCTAAATTATCTGTTTAACTCCATTTTTTTTCCTGCCTACTTTGAATGTGGTGACTTTTCCACTAATGTTGAAAACTTACTGGTTATGGCATTCCAGGCAACATTATAAAAAGGTTTTAAAGTGCTTTCTAATTATCGACTTTACAAATTACAACAGCTCCATGGTAACCAACAGCCTAGACACCTTTAGGGAACGCAAATTTAGATTTTTCTGAATAACAATTACTTATGGTGATGAAACAGTTAATTGAAGAATTTATAATCTAATAGAAAAAAATGAAATAAATGTTTATAAAGATTAGACTTTCAGATCAAACAGATCAAAATCTTGACTTTCTAAATTTTACAAAAAGACTAAATATATTTGGGCTTATTAATAAACGTAAGTATATATTACAGGAAAATGAGTTTCTAAAAAAATATAAAATGGTTCTCATCTATAAAATACTGCTGTGTGACAAATAGTTAAGAATTGGTTGTTAAAATTAATGTTACTAAAAGATAAAATTCTAATTAATACATATAAATCTTTAGATAAAATGTGCCAAAAAAAGTAAGATGTGTTTTTGATTAAAACATACATAAATAAAAAGGTACTTTTTTGATACAAAATAATAATTTTGCTTAATGTGGAGGTTACTTAAAAATTGTTTCAAAAATGAATTTAAAAAAGAATAAAAACAGGATATAAAGGAATCAGTAAGTATCAGAGAGAAATTTGGAGAAATAGATATAAAGATATCCATTTGGCAAGGAACGTTGAAAATAAAAGAGATTAATTTTGTGTGAAAAGCTTGTGTGATCCATTGTTGTCCTAAAGTAAAACGACTTGTTAAGAAAGGAAAAGCATAGGACAAAGTAGAAAGTCTAAGCATGGCATAAAAGGTCTAAGCAGGTAAAGAATGGTTCATAAAGGGTAAATTTATGAAAGGAATTTTGTGTGTAATCAAGTTAGCTATAATTAAGAGAGATTTTAGGACTCTAAAGATTGAGCTTTGATATTAAATTATACTAACACATAAGTAAAACTTTGATCCCCTAAGCTACAGCAAGATATTTTTGAAATACTAATTTTCTTTTAGTGAAATTGAAAAAGGTTCTGATTGTTAACTCTGAAATCTGTTTTTTTAAAGCCGTCTCCTAAACTACAGTTTCTTTTTCTGCCACATTTCTTCCTGAGATTCACCTAATTTCTTTCTTTTTTTTTTTTTCTTTTCTTTTTTTGAGACGGAGTCTCTCTCTGTCACCAGGCTAGAGTGCAGTGGCGCGATCTCAGCTCACTGCAACCTCGGCCTCCTGGGTTCAAGTGATTCTCCTGCCTCAGCCTCCTGAGTAGCTGGGACCACAGGCATGTGACACCACG
>NW_012106864.1:1306366-1310253 GCF_000951045.1 Mandrillus leucophaeus
TGTTTGAAAAGTTAGGCCATAAGGTAAAATAGGCTTGCTCCTTTTTCAGATCTATGTTAAGTCTGGGCAAGGAAAATGTTTTCTTTGCCCTGTTCCTTGATGAGTTCCACTCTGAACTCTGTAAATTCAGATAAGTTAAAAAAAAAAAAAAGAAAAAAAACTCCCATCAAACTAAAATACATCTTTTATTAATCTTTGGATGTAAAGATTATACGTCTACTCAACACAGAGCCACAATTTTTACACTGGCCAACCTAATGCTATAACTACTTGAGGCAGGCAAGTGTAAACTAAAAGCCTTAAAGTGGCACAATTTTATATAACTTCAATGTTTCAATAACAATATTTTTGTGGCTGAGTGCGGTGGCTCACACCTGTAATCCTAGCACTTTAGGAGACTGAGGTGGGCAGATTGCCTGAGTTCAGGAGATCGGGACCAGCCTAGACAACATGGTGAAACCCTGTCTCTACTAAAATACAAAAAGTCAGCCAGGTATAGTGGCACACGCCTGTAGTCTCAGCTACTCGGAAGGCTGAGGCAGGTGAATTGCTTGAATCCAGGAGGCAGAGGTTGCAGTGAAGCGCTACTGCACTCCAACCTGGCAACAGAGCAAGACACACAAACTAGAAAATCTAGAGGAAATGGATAAATTCCTGGAAACATACAACTGCGTGAGTTTGAATCATGAAGAAATAGAAATCCTGAGCATAACCATAATGAGTAATGAGATTGAATCAGTAATAAGAAGCCTCGCAATAACAACACAAAAAGCCCAGGACCAGATGGATTCACAGAAGAATTCTACTAGACATTCCAAAAAAGCTTCCCAATCCTATTGAAACTGTTTTGAATATCCAGAAGGAGGGAATACACTCTAACTCACTCTACAAGCCAGTGTTATCCTGATTCCAAAGCCAGGAAAGTACACACAAAAAAGAAAACTACAGACCAATATCCCTGATGAATATTGATGCAAAAAAAAAAAAAAGAAAATCCTCAACAAAGTACTAGCAAACTGAATTCTACAGCACATTTAAAAGATTATTCACCATGATCAAGTAGGATGACAAAGATCCCAAAAGCAAATGCAACAAAAAGAAAAATAAATAAATAGAATTTCATTACACTAAAAAGCCTCCACACAGCAAAAGAAGTAACAGTCAACTTACAGAATTGGAGAAAATATTTACAAGCTATCAATATAATAAAGGACTAATATGCAGAATCTACGAGGAACTCAAATCAGCAAGAAAAAAATGAAAAAATCCCATTAAAATGTGGGCAAACAACATGAAAGATAGTTCTCAAAAGATGATATACAAATGACTAACACACATAAAAAGAACTTTCAACATCAGTACCCATCAGGAAAATGCAAATTAAAACCACAATGGTGTCACAGAATCCTTAGAATGTCACTCTTCCAGCTCTAATCCTCTGTGGCCAGTGGTGCTTTTGCCCGAGTTTTGCTTGAGGCTGCTGGGCTCTTTCTGTCCACTTGGCCTACCAGACTGTGCTCAGTTTGCTCTACTGGCCTGGATCCCATGGCTGCCTACAGTGAACAAGGCACAAAATGGCTAGAAGTGTGTGAACAAGCATGGGGTCTGGCCACTGCGCACAACCAGGCATGCTGGCTGCAGTAGGCCAGACAGCTCCAGGTGCAGGCACAGGAACAGGCTCCCTGCGAGGCTGTGGCTGTGGCTGGACCAGGCATAATACAACGGCTCCCACTGCAGGCACCGAGGAACACGGTGGTGCCTGAAAGCTTGGGGATGCCAGGAAACACAGAGCCACAAAGAGGGTGTCACAACCCTGGCTCGGGGAGCTTCTAGGTCTGGGTTCCCCAAAGGGTTGCAGCTCTTTTCTCCTCTCTTCCCTCCTTCTCATCACCTGGAACATAGCAAGAGAGCATGGGCAGTGGGGAAGGGGAGAGAGGAATGAGTGTTTCAGTCCTATTTGTGTTACAGCTCTTTCAGTCCCACCATTTAGTGGGTCCTGAGTTCTTGTTCTGCATCCAGGAATAATGAGGTATGCAGACAACTGGAGGATGAGCAAGGTGGAGAGGAGCTTCATGGGGTGACAGAACAGCTCTGAGGACACCTGAAGTGGGTAGCTCTTTTCCATTGACAGGTTGTCCCAACTTTGAGGAGACCCAAAGTGGATAGCTCCTTCCCATACAACTGGTAGCTCCAACGTCTGTGTGAGTTTGGGTGTGTCTGGGGTTTTTATGGGCGTAGAAGGGAGGAAGTACTTGCTGATTGGTCCATGAGTGGCCATGTGCGGCCAGGAAAAAGCACCATAAATTCTCACTCCAGGCTACAAACTCAATCCTGAATTGGCAGCCCGGCTCCTAGGATTCAGGCTGTCCCTGGCTTGAAAGTGCAGTTTCACTGGGGACCTGCCCCTTTCTGCCCAGAAACCTGTCTCCTGCCATCAACATGCTGTCCATGGCACTCAGGCTATTCCTGCTAAGGGGTGCCTGCAGGCCCAGCTGAACTGCCCTCATCACTTTCCCAGCCTCCCTTCCACACTCATCCATGCTCAAAGTCTGGAGGGAGCCAAGGTGGTGATGGGGGCTGACGTGTCAGTGGTACCTCGAGTGTGCACACCCAGCTGAGTTGCCACAATGCCCAGGCTTGGGCACATCTTTGCTGTAAAATTGGAGCAGGTGCTAGGAGTGTGGAGAGGCCAGGGTGTGGGAGCAGGCACTACTGAGCCTATGGGGGTTGGGGGACTTCCTGGAGCCCCTGAGAGAGCAGGGATGTCTTGGGGATGGAGTCCCTGCTGTTTGGATGCAGCTGCCCCTGGGAGCACGAGATTCCTTCCCTGACAACTCTGTAGGGGATGCAGCTCCCACCTATTTCTGGCTCCTGCTGGCTCATGGAGTGCACAGACCCTGCTGTCACCATCAATGAGATACCACCTTACCCCCTTCAGGATGGCTTATACATTGTTGGTGGGAATGTAAATTAGTGGCTTTATGGAAAACAGTATGAAGATTTCTCAAAGAACTAAAAGTAGATCTACCATTCGATCCAGCAATTCCACTACTGGGTATCTACCCAAAGGAAAAGAGGTCATTATATCAAAAAGACACCTCAACTCATAGATTATTGCAGAACAATTCACAATTGCAAAGATATGGAATCAGCCTAAGTGCCCACCAACTGAAGAGTAAAGAAAATATAGTGTGGAAAAAAAATACATGTCTATGAGAATGTATATATGTGTGTGTGTGTGTGTGTGTATTATATGTGTATGTATGTGTAAACATACACCATGAAATACTATACACACAGCATGGAATACTATATGCATGCCATGGAATACTTCTCAGCCATAGAAATGAAATATGTCTTTTGCAGCCACTTGGATGAAATTGGGGGCCATTATCCTAAATGATGTAATTCAGTAATGGAAAACCAAACATTGCATTTCTTCATCTAAAACCAAGAGATAAATTATGGGTATATAAAGGCATACACAGTAGTAAAGTGGACATTGGAGACTCAGAACGGGGAAGTGGGGAATAGGGGAAAGGGATAAAAAATTACCTATTGAGTACAATGTACATTATTTGTGTAATGAGTACATTAAAAGCCCAGACTTCACCACTATACAGTTAATGCGTGTAACCAAAAAACACTTGTGTCTGGAAAGCTATTAAATTTTTTAAAAAAAATTCTCTAAGAGAAAAGGAAGGGTGGGGGTGGAGAATAGTGAAAATGGTCAGCTATCCAGGAGAAATTTTTACTGCATCATAATAATTTCAAATAAAACAGGTAAAAGGCCATGATGGTCATTTTTAAAAATACCATCATCATCAAGAATATTTTAAAAGCTTTAACCTAAAAAACTATTTTTGTATTGTTTATTGACTGTGTAT
>NW_012106864.1:1311658-1313827 GCF_000951045.1 Mandrillus leucophaeus
TTTATTTATTTATTGAGATGGAGTCTTACTCTGTCACCCAGGCCAGAGTGCAGTGGCACAATCTCGGCTCACTAGAACCTCCGCCTCCTGGGTTCAAGCAATCCTGCCTCAGCCTTCTGAGTAGGTGGGACTACAGGCATGTGCCACCATGCCTGGCTAATCTTTGTATTTTTAGTAGAGATGAGGTTTCACTATGTTTGCCAGGCTGGTCTTGAACTCCTGATCTCAGGTGGTCCACCCGCCTCAGCCTCCCAAAGTGCTGGGATTACAGGCATGAGCCGCCCGGCTTTCATATTGTATTTAAATATTATCTGTGATCAGCAGCCCAGATTACAGATGGGAATTATTAATAAATTATACTTTTGGAATCTTAAGGAAGAAGAGCAAGCAATTTGAGAATAATCAAATAAACGGTTCAAGTCTCACAGTTTACTATGGTCATGCATAACCATCTATTGAGCAAATGAGAAACCACCCAGCTGAATTTTAGAAACTCATATTCCAGATATACATGGCTGCTTCAACCTTATCCAGACCAGCTTAATGACCATGTGATGTGGGCAATAGCACAGGGCTCTGTGCTCAAAAGGGTCCTATACTTGGTTTAATGCTCTACTTTCACTATTTTGAACTTCTTAATAATTTAATCTTTGAACGGTTTTTTGCCAGTGCAGTCTATCTGGATGATGAAACAAGAACATGAGTACAAGAGATAAGTGCAAAATGTGTCAGCCACATATAAAGTAACTCATATTTCCTTTTTCTTTCAGCCTTTCCATACTCATTAATATAATGAAGGTAGACTATGAATGTTTAATTGAGCATAAAAGACCCCCAGCATGTGCTTTATATTTAAATGATTCAGGTGTATATGGTTTTTTGACACTTCTATAATTACTGAAGTCATTTAGTCAAGAATAATGCATTGTGAAATTTAAATTGGCAAATAGAGAAAAATTTTGGAAGCAAAGTAAAAAGATTAAATCCATTGTTTTCTACAACCAATATGCCTATATTATCAGCTAGAACACAGCACAAATTTTGGTCATGTGTTTTAAATAATAGCTGTTACAATTCCTATGAATCTTACTTGCTTAGCTACAGAAATAGGTTTAGAGTGGTCTTCTGGCCATTCATAGTATCCTGGCAACTATTATTTTAATTATATCATATCTAAGGGTTTTTTAAATATTAATACAGAGATAACCAGACAGCTCCTAGCTGCCAAGTGAAAGAAACCTATCGAAGAGAAGGAAGCCAATACACCAAGAGAAGATAGAGAAATGGAGGAAACCTTGCATGGTAGTGTGCAGTTTCTACCAGTATTATCTGAAGTCCAGTTCCAATACTCTACTTAGCAAAATAATTCCGTGATATTTACTTTTAACTGTAGTTCTTGATAAGAATTTTCAAACATATAAATGTAGAGTGACTTAATAAAGAGAGTACTTTGTATATCACAGGATGAGGTCAAATGGAGGTAACCTAAGAAAATTGGGTGAGCATTAGCTATGAAGTCAGACCAACTTGAATTTATATCTGACTAATTTACTTATAAGCTATTTGAGCTCATTTAGGCTTATGTCATGTTAGTCAGTCTCTAAGTTGCATCTCCCCTTATTCTCAATGATAATCCCCTTATTCTCAATGATAATCAGCTCATACCTCTCCCACCCTTATATAGTCTTATCTCAATTTGGACATAAAAACTTGTGTGGTCATAGAATATTGTAGAATGATGGTGTATGGATTCTAAAATTCCTTCAGAAAATACATGTGGTTTCTGTCTTGGTCCTTCTGACAACACTGACGTGGGGTAAGCTAATTGTTACAGTGAAATTGAACACCCCTATAGAGAGGCTCATATAGTGAAGAAATGAGAACCTCTTTCGGTGACCAGCAGCTGAAGCCTATGTCAGTAGCCATGAGAGTGAATCAACTAAGAAGTGAATTCTTCAGCCCCAGTCAAGTTTTGAGATGACTAAATTTATAGCTGACAACTTGATTACAAACTCCTGACAAATCCTAGAGCCAGAACCACCCAAGTAGGCCATTTTTAACTTCTGACTCAAGGGAACTTTGACATAATATGTGCTTATTGTCATAAGATGACACATTTAGGGGTAACTTGTTAGGAAATAATAGGTAACTGGTATACAAATTATTTAT
>NW_012106864.1:1315722-1317209 GCF_000951045.1 Mandrillus leucophaeus
GTGGAATCTCATACTTTCAATATACTGTACTTTTAACCCTTTAATAGTCTTTCAATTTATTTTTAATTATAATAAAACTTCTGTAGTGTGACAGTGTTTTGAGGATGCACCCAGTATCACATTATTTACCAGGAAGTCAAGGGTCAGGAGCTAAATGAGTTGAATGCCAGTCTTATGTGAGATTGTGGTCGCCCTTTAATGTTTATGTGATGAAAGTGAGTGTGGAAAAAGGCATCACTCACCAACTGTACTGTCGATATTTTAGAAGTTGGAAACAAGAATTTGGTCACAAAAAGACAGGTTTACTACTACCAATTATTAATTACTAGTAGAGAATATAATTTATACTAATTAAATATCAAAATATTTATTAATATTTGTAGAAAATCAGAGTATAACATGTTACATTTAATCCCTCAGATATATAAGGCTATATTTGTATATCGAATGTTAAATAGCAGCAGAAATTATAACTGATCCCTAGATTCATTGTTACTCTCTTAATGCCTAGGAGTATATTATACAAGTTCAGAAAACATGTGGATACCTGAAAATCTTTTACCTCAGCATAAGGACATAAATATGTTATTCAGTCACAATTTGAGCTATGTTGGTGCACTATCGGGTACGCTAAACAAGGTCAAAGGAAATATAAATTCAGCTAAAAATCTTTATGTAATAATATCAGGAGTAATAACCTTACCTAAATTTACATGGATATGCAAAAAGTGCCATAACGCAAGTATATTTTGCTTTCTCATTTCTAGTTTTCAATTTTAAAAAAAGCATAAAATCTGATAGTCTAGCTTCCTCTTGCACTTGTTTTTTTATCTTTGCTAAGTTTAGGATATTTATTCCTACTAGTACATTTATAAAATATAACTATGTGTTTGTGTGGGTTTCAGGCTTATTTGACAGACAAGTTTGCCATTCTTGGCTTTCTAAGTTTATTTCCCTTCCTATTTTCCTACTACAGTGCAGGTTCACCAAAGCTGTAAGGCAACAAATGTAAATACATGAAGACTGATCTTTAATTACTATTAGAAACACAAGGTTCTTAAGAGCATCTTTTTTTTAAAAGCAGACAACATTAAAATACATAGATACATGCACCTGTGCAACATCTGTAAGTAGCCCTAAGTCTCAAAGAGGCTTGCATTAATATTAATCCCAAAGAGTCTCAGAATAGCTATAAAATTTCCATGGATATATTTACATATGGATATATACGGCTCTCTGTTAAATTCCCCAGAATTTACCTGGTGGCTTATATTGGTACAAGAAAGTCCCAAAGTCATGATTTTGCAGTTGCTGATGGTTTAGTCTCCATTGAAGTTAAAAAATAACTTATACATATTAAATTCTACAGAACAATTATATGAAATATTCATATGATATTAGTGTGGCTACCAAAGCTTTATTTTAGTTATGACATCTTCATCCTTTAAATTCTGACATTTTTATGGCCATATATTTAAAGTTGGTGT
>NW_012106864.1:1320434-1321944 GCF_000951045.1 Mandrillus leucophaeus
AAAATTATGGATTTGACAACAGAGTGTATGACAGTGTGTTAATTATACTTTTGTTGGTAAAAGGATAAATTTTGAGAGTATCATTTACACTTTCTTTCTTCACCCAAATATTTTATAAGATTTAAACATACTTTATGTCATTTAATAAATGATTTATACAGTACATATTCATTATTTTAAAACACATAGTATACATTTTATGTACAATTAGTATGTAGAATACTACAAAGAATGTCACTCCCACTTCAACAATGAAAAAATTGAGACAAGCTAACATGTTAAATGAACCATCTTAACTATAGTAGAACATGGGAGGAAATGGTATCATGTGAGTCTGTAAGAAAAAAGTAGCTAAAATTGTATCAAACTACCAAAGGCCGAGTTTGGGCTACTGTGCAATAGCTGGAGACCCAGACAAATGGGATGTTGACCCTCATTCACAACTCTTCCCTATCGGCCTATGATAGATGCTAATGAGAAAGACTGGGAACAAGGAAGGCAAGCAGAGGGACCCACCCCATCAGTGTAGGCTGTAGGCATTAAAAGGGAATAAACTAACATGTGCAACAACATGATAAATCTCATGTGCATTAAAAGAGAATGAAAAAGCTAAACTGAAAAGGATACATAATGTATGTTTTTATTGATATGGCATTCTGGAAATGGCAAAATGATGAAGATAGTAAGTAAGTCCATAATTGCCAGGAGCTTAGGCTGGAGCTGCCGGGATTGATTAATTGGAATGAGGTATAAGTGAAATTTCTAGGGTAAAGAAAATATGCCCTATCTTGATTATAGTGGTGGATACTGAACTATATATTTATTAAAGTTCATAGAAGTGTAAAGCTAAGGGTAAGTTTTAGTGTATGTGATTTGTACCCAATAGATTTGATGATCTTTCTGTACATACATATATGTCTATATGACACTACCTGGACATCATATATGTATATATGAAGCTCTCTGTACATACATATATGTATAACAAAAATATACATATCTAATAAATATAACATAATAAGTAAAATATGATATAACTTATAAAAATGGAAAAATTTACTCACTGTTGAGTGCCCTTAATCATTGGCATGTCATTGATATATCAACTCATTTATTTATGAAATACATTTCCAAGACAACATTTGAAAGTTATATGTGATGACTCTCATATATTTTTTAAAATAATTCTATTCCTCGATGATTTAAATGGGAACGATGATTTGCAGTTCTACTTGTTTACGATTATATCTGGATGACTATAATTTAGGATCAAATAGGGCTCTGTCTTAAATGGGTCTGCAAATTATTAAGGTATTTTCTCTCAGCATCAAACCCACCCTTGTATCCTCTGGTTGGTGACGCTGGAGGTAGAGATCTTCAAGCCTGTTTTTCCTTTACCACCTGATTACTAAGTGAAAAGAGGAGACAGTGAAATTTGTAGAGGACTGAGATTTCATTTCCTGCTTTTGTCATCATTCCTGTAGCCATGGTTTTTTATCCTGGTAAGGAT
>NW_012106864.1:1324044-1329069 GCF_000951045.1 Mandrillus leucophaeus
GAAACACAAGGTTCTTAAGAGCATCTTTTTTTTAAAAGCAGACAACATTAAAATACATAGATACATGCACCTGTGCAACATCTGTAAGTAGCCCTAAGTCTCAAAGAGGCTTGCATTAATATTAATCCCAAAGAGTCTCAGAATAGCTATAAAATTTCCATGGATATATTTACATATGGATATATACGGCTCTCTGTTAAATTCCCCAGAATTTACCTGGTGGCTTATATTGGTACAAGAAAGTCCCAAAATCATGATTTTGCAGTTGCTGATGGTTTAGTCTCCATTGAAGTTAAAAAATAACTTATACATATTAAATTCTACAGAACAATTATATGAAATATTCATATGATATTAGTGTGGCTACCAAAGCTTTATTTTAGTTATGACATCTTCATCCTTTAAATTCTGACATTTTTATGGCCATATATTTAAAGTTGGTGTGTTAAAAGCAATGTGTGTGTTTGGGGGTACCAATATTTTATCAATATTCTTTTTATTTTGTGTATTAGGTCTATTTTTATTTAATGTATGTTCTAATGTGGTTGATTTATATCAGTTTTATTTTCCATTTGAATCACATTATATTTTTCTTCATTTTTTGCTTTATTTTTAATAAAAGGATATTTTTTGTTACTCCATTTTGCCCTCTACTAAATTATTAATTTTATATTATTTCATCACTTTGAGTGGTGATACAAGTAATTATAACAGCACACTTGACCTATTATTAAGATGCATTACAAATTATTTTTACCATTTCCCCAGTAATGCTCAAATCTTTGTAGACTTCCATTTCATTTATTCCTCTCATAACTTTCCTGGATATTCACATGAATCTCAGTGTACCTGTACTCTGAATTATATAAAGTGGTACAGTTAAAGTTTGGTGTAATTAATTATCATTGATGATTAATGGCCTATTTATACCTTTGTGGTATTTGTCATTTCCTCCTACATTTCTGTGTTTCTCTCTGATATAATTTCCTCTTCCCAAATAATTTCTTTTAGCATTTCTCTTAAGTCAAGACTGTTGGTAACAGTCTTTATTTTGTTTGTCTGAAAATGCCTTTATCAGTTCTTTATTTGGGAAATATATGTTATTCTAGGTTGGCAGGTATTTTCTTTTAACAATTTAAACGCTTCTATTGACATCTGGCTTTCAATGTTTATTATAAAGTAAGCTACCAGTCTTATCTGAGCGTCTTTAAATGTAATGTGTAGTTTTCCTCTGGCTGATTTTAAGATTTCATCTTTCTAATTTTGTTTTAAATGATCTCCCTGTGAAGTACCTACTGAAGTAACATAACGAAGTGTGCTATCCAGTAGAGCAAGGAAATATTATTTTCCCCATTGGAAGGGAGAACTAATAATTGGCAGTAACAGTACAATCTAAAAGATCCCATGCTCTTTATCGTATTCACTTTCTTCCATTTTGCAACCCAAATTTATTTATTCCCTCACCAAGATGATATACCAAATGGCCTGTGAAATCTTATCACCAGGCTTAAAGTTCAACATCACATTACAATTCTTTCACATAGCCAACATACAGTGGTGGAACTAAGGCAGGGAAACAGAAATAACATTCTAATTTGGAAAAGGGAAAATAGGCGGCCAGTGATCTATAATGATGCTTTAAACAAACTGGGCAGGTAACCTAGGAATATAGAATGTTCCTTGATTAGGTTTTGGTAATGTTCCTTAGCAGTGACAACAAAGTTGATTCTTCTAAATGTTTGCTCACTCCTTCTTTTAGGCCATTCCTGTTCCATTTTCTTCTGTGGCCATATCTGAATAGGACATTGGAGAGAGTATCCTCTTTATCAG
The DNA here is from genome assembly GCF_000951045.1 of Mandrillus leucophaeus. Classification (NCBI taxonomy): domain Eukaryota; kingdom Metazoa; phylum Chordata; class Mammalia; order Primates; family Cercopithecidae; genus Mandrillus; species Mandrillus leucophaeus. Next base: position 1,325,875 of record NW_012106864.1, read on the forward strand.
GTGAGTACATTTCTCATTCTTCTTATAGCTTTTATTTTCATTTTTTGGTTATTTTTCCCTCCTTTTTTATTTTTTAAAGGTTTCTTTTTTTCCCATAAATTATTGGGATATGGGTGGTATTTTGGTTATATGAGTTATTTCTTTAGTGGTGCTGTGTGAGATTTTGGTGCACCCATCACCTGAGCAGTATATACTGTGCCATATTTGTAGCTTTATATCCCTCGCCCCCGCCCTCTCATTTTTCCCCCCAAGTCCCCAAAGTCCATTGCATCACTCTTACGCCTTTGCGTCCTCATAGCTTATCTTACAGCACTTAGAAGGTTAGGCCCACCCATCCTTTTAAGGTTCAAAGAGTCACAGTTTTTTCTAATGCAGGTTTCAGCCTCTTTTGGAATAAACACTTTCAAAAATTCAGTTGTCTTCTCATCTTTTTCCCATGTCATAATAGCTATGCTTATAATTCTTTTTGAGACACACCTGTCCCTCTTAATTTGATTTTCAGTATATTTAGCTTACAAGATTTCCAAAAGAGAGCTATGGTTCCAGTCTCTTTACTCTGAGATGTACTGTTAAAATAAAAATATTTGATGGGCAACTTAGTAATTGATTCAGAGATTACAGTAAGGTTATTATTTTTACCTACATTGCTGATTTTGCCATAATCATAAGGCGGAATTTACTTAGCTTTTGTCACAAAAAGCTTTTTTAACTGATAGGAGCTGAGAAATACTCACATCAGTTACAGTACTTGCACAACAGCCTATTGTTTTCTGAGCTCACTGTTTCTTGCAGAATTTATTCAAAGAGGCCATTAGAGATAAAAATCTAATAGCAGTCAGGTTTCGCATTATTTTAATTTTTTGAAAAATACATTCATTTATAAGCTTTATTTGTTGTATTTCTAATGATATCATTATATAATGTTATCAAATATGCTCTAACTGCATAACTTGGGTTATTCTTTTTCAAGCTAAATTGTAAGTCTTATTAAGCTTTCTACCAGAAGACAAAGTCACATAATTTAGGTTTTATATTACCCAAACACTCCACTTCTACATATTACTTTCTGTGTTAGTTTTTGCTAGATTATGCTGTAGTAGCAAAACCTTTCTCAGGGAGGAACGTGTTTATCTCTCACTTACATGTACATGTTAGTTTTGAGTGAGTTGTGGTTTGCTCCATTCAGAGCGTTAAGCTGAAGAGGACAACCCCGTTTGGGACATGGTGTTCTCATCAAGGAGGGAAAACAGAGATGGTAGAACCATGTGATACTCTTGAAGCTTTTCCTCACACAACGCACAAGTCACTTCTGCTCTTGCTGTTTTGGCCAAAAGAAATATGACCATTTAGAAAGAAAAGAAATACAATTATCTCCTGGAGAAAAGCAGCAAGTAACTGAAAAATAAACAATCAACCAAAATTGAGAGTGTATATTTTTGCACTATAATTCTGGCTAATGTAGAATTTATTGGTGAGATACATTTAGATCTTAAACTAATTTCTGCTGGGACACAATAGACTAAATTTAATCTATGGCAGAGGCCTTATCTAATATAATGAGAGAATTCTTCTACGTTAATTCACTCAGAAGTTATTCATTGCATTCATATGTTTGACAATCAAAATTATTCATACCATGCTTAAGAGTGATTCCAAAGTAAAGCACATGGACATTATTCCTCACTTGTGAAGCCTGCATTTGTTTTCTATTGTTGACATTACAAACTACCACCAACTTAATCACTTACACAACTTAAATGCATTATCCTACACTTCTGGAGGTCAGAAGTCTCACACGGATATCAGTAAGAAAGAGATCAACAGGGCTCCATGTTCTTGCCCTTCTAGGGGAGGATATGTTTCCTAATACATTTAAGTTGTTGGAAGTATTTACTACCTTCTACTTGTAGCCATTTTCTTGCTGGCTATGATCCTGGGGCCTTTCTCTTTTTCTAGACCCACCCGTAATTCTGGACTCTCGGCATTTTTTTCTCCGTCATAAAATCAAAACTAAACAAAGACTTCAAAGCCACAAACAGGAAAGAATATAATTTACTGAGTACTCACTTTATCTGTGCCAAAGAACTGTACCTGACATTTCACATCAACTATTTTTATCTGGTTCTTACTCCCATTTATTGTGACATGCATTTTTTAATTTGCAGATGAAAAAAACTGAAACTTAACATGGATATATGACTTGATTTAGGACTTTTTAGCTTCTAAACAGATGCAATCACGTTGAGACTCCAGGTCTGATTCACATCTGGGCTCTTTCCATTTATTACAGGGTTTCCATTCTCTCTAGAAAGTTTTTGTTGTTATTGAACTATTTCTGCATGTGAAATAAAGCCATGATAATCATGCTTGTCTTTTAGAATGTTGAATTGTTACCTATTATTTCAGTCAGATATGCCTGATACAACAGCAAGAAGAGACAGGTGTACAATCTTTCATCAATACCTTAACTCTCAAATGGCTCTTTTTTGTAAAAGTTTTGGAAATAGTCTTAGAGGAACAAAATTGTTCTACTGGACTATCTTGTAAAAGCATCATTATAGACCTCCAATGTCACAGGGTGCAGATGTGGCATAGAGTTTATTAGGGACATTACAAGAAAGAAAGTGGAAGAGTACAGGCTCACCCTCCAAACTTTCAACACTGTATAGTATAGCATGGATATAGATGTTCTGTATGGATGTCCAGAATTCCAGAAGGTAGGGGCCTGCCTGAATGGCATGCCTGACATGAAATTAAAAGCACTCCAAGAGAACAAGTTCTGTACAAACACTGTTACATATGTAGATGTTAGCTTGAGAGGAAAGGGAGCAACACAAAGTTTCTATAAGAAACAAAAATTTTTCAGTACCAGTAACTAAATAGAAAGTATGCATACTGAGAACCAAGGTTTACATATGGAGATGCTAGGAATAGCCTTGTAAGTCAAGAATGTTGACATCAATCTAAGGATTTGCTGTCTCTCAGCAGACTGGTTTAACCCAGCTCATTAGCTTTTTACTAAGTTAGAACAAAAAAAGAAAATGATCCTCCCAGGCCATATGAATTTTTATCTCTTCAAAAAATATAATTTGTCATAAATATACCTATTTATAATGTATACATGAATAATTCAAATATGCATATTTGGATTGATACTTGGTAATACCAAGTAATTCTTAATTATCTAAATTGTCT
>NW_012106864.1:1329879-1333099 GCF_000951045.1 Mandrillus leucophaeus
ACAACGCACAAGTCACTTCTGCTCTTGCTGTTTTGGCCAAAAGAAATATGACCATTTAGAAAGAAAAGAAATACAATTATCTCCTGGAGAAAAGCAGCAAGTAACTGAAAAATAAACAATCAACCAAAATTGAGAGTGTATATTTTTGCACTATAATTCTGGCTAATGTAGAATTTATTGGTGAGATACATTTAGATCTTAAACTAATTTCTGCTGGGACACAATAGACTAAATTTAATCTATGGCAGAGGCCTTATCTAATATAATGAGAGAATTCTTCTACGTTAATTCACTCAGAAGTTATTCATTGCATTCATATGTTTGACAATCAAAATTATTCATACCATGCTTAAGAGTGATTCCAAAGTAAAGCACATGGACATTATTCCTCACTTGTGAAGCCTGCATTTGTTTTCTATTGTTGACATTACAAACTACCACCAACTTAATCACTTACACAACTTAAATGCATTATCCTACACTTCTGGAGGTCAGAAGTCTCACACGGATATCAGTAAGAAAGAGATCAACAGGGCTCCATGTTCTTGCCCTTCTAGGGGAGGATATGTTTCCTAATACATTTAAGTTGTTGGAAGTATTTACTACCTTCTACTTGTAGCCATTTTCTTGCTGGCTATGATCCTGGGGCCTTTCTCTTTTTCTAGACCCACCCGTAATTCTGGACTCTCGGCATTTTTTTCTCCGTCATAAAATCAAAACTAAACAAAGACTTCAAAGCCACAAACAGGAAAGAATATAATTTACTGAGTACTCACTTTATCTGTGCCAAAGAACTGTACCTGACATTTCACATCAACTATTTTTATCTGGTTCTTACTCCCATTTATTGTGACATGCATTTTTTAATTTGCAGATGAAAAAAACTGAAACTTAACATGGATATATGACTTGATTTAGGACTTTTTAGCTTCTAAACAGATGCAATCACGTTGAGACTCCAGGTCTGATTCACATCTGGGCTCTTTCCATTTATTACAGGGTTTCCATTCTCTCTAGAAAGTTTTTGTTGTTATTGAACTATTTCTGCATGTGAAATAAAGCCATGATAATCATGCTTGTCTTTTAGAATGTTGAATTGTTACCTATTATTTCAGTCAGATATGCCTGATACAACAGCAAGAAGAGACAGTTAGGTGTACAATCTTTCATCAATACCTTAACTCTCAAATGGCTCTTTTTTGTAAAAGTTTTGGAAATAGTCTTAGAGTAACAAAATTGTTCTACTGGACTATCTTGTAAAAGCATCATTATAGACCTCCAATGTCACAGGGTGCAGATGTGGCACAGAGTTTATTAGGGACATTACAAGAAAGAAAGTGGAAGAGTACAGGCTCACCCTCCAAACTTTCAACACTGTATAGTATAGCATGGATATAGATGTTCTGTATGGATGTCCAGAATTCCAGAAGGTAGGGGCCTGCCTGAATGGCATGCCTGACATGAAATTAAAAGCACTCCAAGAGAACAAGTTCTGTACAAACACTGTTACATATGTAGATGTTAGCTTGAGAGGAAAGGGAGCAACACAAAGTTTCTATAAGAAACAAAAATTTTTCAGTACCAGTAACTAAATAGAAAGTATGCATACTGAGAACCAAGGTTTACATATGGAGATGCTAGGAATAGCCTTGTAAGTCAAGAATGTTGACATCGATCTAAGGATTTGCTGTCTCTCAGCAGACTGGTTTAACCCAGCTCATTAGCTTTTTACTAAGTTAGAACAAAAAAAGAAAATGATCCTCCCAGGCCATATGAATTTTTATCTCTTCAAAAAATATAATTTGTCATAAATATACCTATTTATAATGTATACATGAATAATTCAAATATGCATATTTGGATTGATACTTGGTAATACCAAGTAATTCTTAATTATCTAAATTGTCTATCCTTTGATATTAAGATGATGTTCAGTAAGCACTAAATTAGAATGAGAACACCAGATGGAAAAGAATTGGACAAGTAAAGCAAAGTAATTTGTATGTGTGTGTTTGTGTGTGCGTGTATGTTGGTATTTCATATTTATAACATGTTTGTACACTGAAACACTGCCAGATCCCTTGAATATGGCACATCAGGAAGCAATCCAGATTTCTATTCTCTTTCTGTTTTCTATAGTTTTCCTTCCTCTTTTCAAACATACATCTATCTCCTGATTCAATACTCACCGTTTTTTATTTACATTTTACTTTTTCATAATCTTTCTTATTACTATCATTTATCAATTAATTTACATATGAAACAGTGTTTTGTACATAATAGAATATTAAAATTTTAATTTAATACTCTTCCAAATTTAGATATAGAATTAATGCAGTCAAAATACAAGTGGGTATTCTGTGGGCACTGTCTAGCTGATTCTAAAATTCACTTGGAAACAAAATGATCCAAAAAGAGCCAAAGTGATCTTAAAAATGGAAAATAAATCCATGAAATTTAGCTTACCATATATGAAGATTAATCATAAAGTTCCCAATTCCAGTGTCAGTGAGTGAATGTATTTTCTAAGTGGAAAGAAGGAACCTTGGCCTCCATTTTACTCCATATACCACAACACCAGATGAATAGTACTTCAAAATTAATAATCAAACTTTCTGAAAGAACACATTAGGAAACCACCATCATGCCCTTAATTTAGAAAAAATTGTCTTGTGCAAGTGAAACAAAGCTCTAAATATAAAGGGATACATGATAAAATAGACTCTCTTAAAATTTGGAACTGTTCATCAAAAGGCACAACGAAAAGAGTGAAAATGAACTTCAATGAAGTAAATGTATCTTGAATAAATATTCAAGAGAAGATTCATATACTGGGACATAAATAACTCTTAAAGGTGATAAAGAGAAATCAATAAATTGTTTATCTTTAATGCATGGTGGATGATTGTCTTAGAGCTATCTCTCAGTGACCTACCCTAACTCGAGAATGAGTTAGAATTAGCCATGCCTAAAAAGAGAAGCAGATTAGGTAATCTATGAAAATTAATAGATGTACAGTGTAGATCAGTAAATAGGTAAATACACATAAAGGTAGAAAATGACTTTATTAATAATTCACCATTAAAAAAACATATAATTAATTATAAATAAAATTGTTGACAATTATAAAGCCATTACTTATTCTTATACCTTCTCTCATGTGCATTAAAATATATCTTCTAATAATTAAAAGCTTGAATCCAGTTTCTATATGGCACCC
>NW_012106864.1:1333149-1335633 GCF_000951045.1 Mandrillus leucophaeus
TCATAAAGTTCCCAATTCCAGTGTCAGTGAGTGAATGTATTTTCTAAGTGGAAAGAAGGAACCTTGGCCTCCATTTTACTCCATATACCACAACACCAGATGAATAGTACTTCAAAATTAATAATCAAACTTTCTGAAAGAACACATTAGGAAACCACCATCATGCCCTTAATTTAGAAAAAATTGTCTTGTGCAAGTGAAACAAAGCTCTAAATATAAAGGGATACATGATAAAATAGACTCTCTTAAAATTTGGAACTGTTCATCAAAAGGCACAACGAAAAGAGTGAAAATGAACTTCAATGAAGTAAATGTATCTTGAATAAATATTCAAGAGAAGATTCATATACTGGGACATAAATAACTCTTAAAGGTGATAAAGAGAAATCAATAAATTGTTTATCTTTAATGCATGGTGGATGATTGTCTTAGAGCTATCTCTCAGTGACCTACCCTAACTCGAGAATGAGTTAGAATTAGCCATGCCTAAAAAGAGAAGCAGATTAGGTAATCTATGAAAATTAATAGATGTACAGTGTAGATCAGTAAATAGGTAAATACACATAAAGGTAGAAAATGACTTTATTAATAATTCACCATTAAAAAAACATATAATTAATTATAAATAAAATTGTTGACAATTATAAAGCCATTACTTATTCTTATACCTTCTCTCATGTGCATTAAAATATATCTTCTAATAATTAAAAGCTTGAATCCAGTTTCTATATGGCACCCAAGTCACTTGTTGTCTGATTTTCTAGTCTCCTCTTGTACCTCCCTGTTATCAAATTAGTGGTGTTTGATTTCTGATTATAGAATATGGAATGTTTATTACTAAAAATATGTGCATGACATTTTTCCTTAGGCTAAATTTAAAAAATTTCAACATGTGAACTTTTATGAAATATTCTTCACAGTGTTTTCTATATTCATTGAAATTTTTTTTAAAAAGAGGGAATCTTTCCAATGGACTAAAGGGATTGAATTTTACATGCAATTCCACATCTGCATACATACCCTAGTATTCCTTATTTTGTCACATTTTTTACTTTCAATGTCTTTGGTAGTATAGTGTCTGACAACTCGATTGTTCCTATCCTACCTCACCTACACTTATTATAGTGGAAGCCAGCTCACATAACTGTCAGATGAAAACCTTAGTGCTCCTTTGTTCTTATACTCCTAAAATTAATAGTGGTATTAACCTTGCACTATCCCAAGGACCCTCCAGCAATCATGTTTATTTAGGAACCATTGGGTCCAGAGAACCTTTCACTAAGTGCCATTAAAATATACATTTAATGGAAGTCTACCTGGAAGCTGTCTCAGATTAATTCACAAGTAATACAAATATCATACTATTTTAGTAAAATTTGATCAATAGATTTTTAAAATATATTTAATGTTAATAAGAGCTTTTCCAGCTGATTTTATCGATTTTTATCCATTTTGAATTTCATATTTTTATTTTTATTTCTCATTTCAGGGGAAAATAATCTTCTGAAATATGCCTCTGTGGTAATATACTTTTTTGTCTGTTTTCAGCTACAGACATGTAGCTTTAGACTCACACAGTTGTGGGAAGTCAGGGACCCCAAATGTAGGGACAGGCTGAAGCTGTGGCAGAACAACATTGTGAAGATTTCATGGACGTTTATTAGTTCCCCAAATTAATACTTTTATAATTTCTTATGCCTGCCTTCACTGCAATCTCTGAACATAAATTGTGAAGATTTCATGGACACTTTTCACTTCCCCAATCAATACCCTTGTGATTTCCTATGCCTGTCTTTACTTTAATCTCTTAATCCCATCATCTTCTAAGCTGAGAAGAATGTATGTCGCCTCAGGACCCTGTGATTGTATCAACTGCACAAATTGTTTCTAGAGCATGTGTGTTTGAATAATACAAAATCTGGACACCTGGAAAAAAGAACAGGATAACAGCAATGTTCAGGGAACAAGGAATATAACCTTAAACTCTGACTGCTGGTGAGCCAGGCGGAACAGAGCCATATTTTTCTTCTTTCAAAAGCAAATAGAAGAAATATCAATGAATTCTTTTTCTCAACAAGGGACATCCCTGAGAAAGAGAATGCACCCCTGAGGGTAGGCCTCTAAAATGGCTGCTTTGGAGGCAGCTGTCTTTTACGGTTGAAGAATAAAGGGTGAAATAAGCCCTGGTCTCCTGTAGCGCTCCCAGGCTTATTAGGACAAGGAAATTCCCGCCTAATAATTTTGGCCAGACAGGTTGTCTGCTCTCAAACCCTGTTTCCTGATAAGATGTTATCAATGACAATGCATGCCCAAAACTTCATTAGCAATTTTAATTTTGCCCCATCCTGTGGTCCTGTGACCTTGCCCTGCCTCCATTTGCTTTGTGATATTTTATTGCCTTGTGAAGCATGTGATCTCTGTGACCCACACCCTATTCATGCACTCCCTCCCCTTTTGAAAATTGCTAATAAAAACTTGCTGGTT
>NW_012106864.1:1335683-1344175 GCF_000951045.1 Mandrillus leucophaeus
ACCTGGAAAAAAGAACAGGATAACAGCAATGTTCAGGGAACAAGGAATATAACCTTAAACTCTGACTGCTGGTGAGCCAGGCGGAACAGAGCCATATTTTTCTTCTTTCAAAAGCAAATAGAAGAAATATCAATGAATTCTTTTTCTCAACAAGGGACATCCCTGAGAAAGAGAATGCACCCCTGAGGGTAGGCCTCTAAAATGGCTGCTTTGGAGGCAGCTGTCTTTTACGGTTGAAGAATAAAGGGTGAAATAAGCCCTGGTCTCCTGTAGCGCTCCCAGGCTTATTAGGACAAGGAAATTCCCGCCTAATAATTTTGGCCAGACAGGTTGTCTGCTCTCAAACCCTGTTTCCTGATAAGATGTTATCAATGACAATGCATGCCCAAAACTTCATTAGCAATTTTAATTTTGCCCCATCCTGTGGTCCTGTGACCTTGCCCTGCCTCCATTTGCTTTGTGATATTTTATTGCCTTGTGAAGCATGTGATCTCTGTGACCCACACCCTATTCATGCACTCCCTCCCCTTTTGAAAATTGCTAATAAAAACTTGCTGGTTTTACGGCTCAGGGAGCATCACGGAATCTGCCCACATGTGATGTCTCCCCGGACACCCAGCTTTAAAATTTCTCTCTTTTGCACTCTTTTCCTTTATTTCTCAGACCAGCTGATGCTTAGGGCGATAGCAAAGAACCCACATTGAATATTGGGGGTGGGTTTCACCCAATATCACACAATTTACTTATTTATTTTTTCCTTCAAATTTTCAGTTACTTTTTAAAAGCTCTTTGAGATATGACTCATCTTTTAAAAACTAATTAAAATATGATGCTTTGAAAAATTCAGTGAATATGCAATATGGCAAGTTATACTTCTGATTATTTAAAATGACTGTTTTATGGTTTTAACTTTTATAATAATGTAGATGATTGTTATGGATCAAATACATATAATATAAAAAAAACTACACTAGACATTTATATAAATATTTTACTTAATGATCAATTAATGACTCAGGGAAAATCAAGATAAGGCAACTGAAGAAAATTTCCTATCTCACATTACTAGAGAGCTGAGCTGAGATTAAAATCTAGGTCCTTATTAATAAAAAATATTATAAGCTTAGCTTCTACAGATGATTGTCTATTTTTGAAATCATGATGGTAATAATCTAATGGAATTGAAATTTGTATTTAGTGTTAAATACTTTTATAATATAGCTTGAGCAGTGAAGAGATATTTCTTGTGACTTGAAGCAAAAATCTGGAGGAGTGTACAACCAGATGTTTCAGTGTAAGTATTACAGATATTAGTAAAGTGGAATGTGTACTCTAACAAAATTGTAAAAAAGGAAAATATTTAAGCATTTTAATTAATACTTATTTGAATCTTTGTGCTGTAGCTTCTTTGCAGGAATAGTAAATGTGCCTAGAGAAAGGAAGTGCCATTGAAAAAATTACTCTGATAGAGTCTTAAAGGGAAATGTATTAGATGGAACATACAAAATGAAATATATTTTTAGAGCATGTTCATGGAAATATTTCTAAAGTAAAAATGCAGGCTCCTTCATTTAAAATATAGCAAGATAAGGTTTTGGAGTAGATCTTGTATCCAATATTATTTGTTAATAGTTTTTCAATTTTGACAAATTTTAAACATATCCCAAAATAAAAAACAATTACAATGAACAAGTGCATGGACACCATCTAGTTCTACCATTAATGGTTTATCTGTTTTATTACGTAGGTATCCATATATCCATTTTCATGGACATCTATTTATTTTATATCATGATGCATTTAGAGACATGTTACAGAAATCTGTACAACACTCCATGCATGCATATTATTAACATAGTTCAGTATTCATTTACTTTTACTTTTTTATTTTTAAAAATGTTTTTAGAGATGGGATCTTCCTGTGTTGCCTAGAAGTTTTCAAACAGCTGGGCACAGTTGATCTCTTACCTCAGCCTGCCAAATTGCTGGCATTATAGGTGTGTGCCATAGCACCCAGCTCACTTACTATTTTGATGTAAAATTTTTGTTGAAAATGTGCAGAAGTGACAGGTGTGCATGCACTGAGCTCTAACAAATGCATACGTCTATGTAACTCAGATGTAAATGGAGATATAAAAAATTGTCACCACCCAAAAGTTTGCTTATGCTGCTTTCCAATCTCTACTCTAAGAGGCAATGATTATTTCATATTTATCCTCCATAAAATAGTTTTCACCTTTCTATATCTTCATAGAAAAATACTCATTTTATAAAAATTCCTTCATTTATCATTTTTCTGAGATTCATCAGCGCTATGTATCAACAATTTATTCTTTTTTATTGTTGACCAGTATTCCTTTGTAGGAATATACTACAGTTAATCTCTTATTACTGACGGGTACCTGGGTTATTTCCACTTTGAGACTTTCATGAATAAACTTGCTATGAACATTATCATATTAGTCCTTCTAAAGATATATGTTTTCCTTTCTCTTGGGTAAATACCTAGCATTGAAACTGCTATAAAATAGGTGAATGCTTAGATTTATAACAAAGTAAAATTTTCCCACTATAATTTTTTCATTTTATGGTATCATCAATAATGCATCAGAATCTTAGTTACTCCACATCCTCACAGATATTTGTTGTAAGTTTTTTTTTTTTGGACATTTAGTGAATGCTATTCTACTGCACTGTGGTTTTAATTTGCATTTCACTTATGAGTATTTTTATGTGTTTATGGACCATTAATCTATTTACTATTTATTTTTTACAAAACATTCAAGTTTTATTTTAGGTTCGGGGGTACATGTGGAGATTTATTACATGCATATATTTTGTGTTGCTAAGGTTTGGGGTATGAATGATCCTATCAGCCAGGTAGTGAGCATACTATCTAATAGGTAGTTTTTCAACTATTACCCACCTCTTCTGTACTCCATCTAGTAGTCCCCAGTGTCTATTGTTTTCATCTTTATGTCCATGTGTACTCAATGTTTAGTTCCCACTTATAAGTAAGAATATATGGTATTTAGTTTTCTGTTCCTGCATGAATTTGCTTAGGATTGTGGCCTGCAGCTGAGTCCATGTTGGTGAAAAGGACATAGTTTCATTCTTGTTATGGCTGCATAATATTCCATGGTGTATATGTACCATATATTCTTTATATAGTCCACCATTCATGAGCACATGAGCACGTAGATTGATTCCATGTCTTTGTTATTGTGAAAAGTGCTGTGATGAATTTATTAGTGCATATATTTTTGGTATAAAGATCTGTTTCCTTTGTGTATATACCAATAATGGGATTGCTGAATTAAATTGTAATTCTGTTTTAAGTTCTTTGAGAAATCTCCAAATTGATTTCCACAGTGGCTGAACTAATTTGTATTCCCAATAGCAGTGTATAAATGTTTCCTTTCTCCACAACCTCATCAACATCTGTTATTTTTATTTTTTAATTTTTTTTTTTTTACTTTTTCATAACAGCCACTCTAACTGGTGTGAGACAGTATCTTGCTGTGGTTTTGATTTGCATTTCTCTGATGATTAGTGATGCTGAGCATTTCTTCATATGTTTGGTGGCAGCTTGTATGTCTTTTTATTTTGTGGAGACAGATTGTTGCTCTGTCACCCAGGCTGGAGTGCAATGGCATGATACTGGCTCACTGCAACCTCTGCCTCCAGGGCTCAAGCAATCATCCCACCTCAGTCTCCCAAGTAGCTGGGACTACAGGCACACACCACCACACTCGACTAAATTTTGTATTTCACTAAAAGTGACAGGGTTTTGCTGTTGACCAGGCTGGTCTCAAATCATGGGCTCAAGTGAACTGCCCGCCTCAGCTTCCCAAAGTGTTGGGATTACAGGCAAGAATTACCATGCCTGTACCCTGTATGTTTTCTTTAGAGAAGTGTTTTTTCATGTCCTTTGCCCGTCTCTTACTGGGGTTGTTTAATGCTTGTTAAATTGTTTAAGTTTCTTATAGATTCTGGAAATTAGACCTTTGTCAGATGCATAACTTGTGAATATTTTTCCCCATTCTGTAAGCTTTCTATTGTGTTGATAATTTATTTTGCTGTGCAGAAGTGCTTTAGTTTAATCAAGTCCCACTTGGTGATTTTTGTTTTTGTTGCAATTACTTTTTAGGACTTAGTCATAAATCCTTTGCCAAGGTCAATATCTAGAAAGTTATCTCCTACCATTCCTATCTGGGTTTTTTTCTAGGACTTTTTATAGTTTGAGGTCTTACATTGAAGTATTTAATCCATCTTGATTTAATTTTTGTAATGTTAAAGGTAGAAGAGTTTCACTCTTCTGCATATGGCCTGCCAGTTATCCCAGCACCACAGAAATGGAAAAACATTCCATGCTCATATATTGGAATAATGAATATCACTAAAATGGCAACACTAGGAACAAAAAAAGAGTCCAAATAGCCAAAACAATTATAAGCAAAATGAATAAAGTAAGATACATCATATTATCTGATTGCACACTGCACTACAAGGCTACAGTAACCAAAACAGCATGGTACTTGCACAAAAACAGACACAGACCAACGGAACACGATAGAGAATCCAGAAATAAAGCTGCACATCTAAAACTATTTGATCTTTGACAAAGTCAACAAAAACAAGCAATGGTGAAAGGACTCCATAAATTTATTTTTTAAAGTGACTATCTAAAAGGTTTGCCCATTTTACTGTCTCTCCCACCTATTTTGTCTTTTTGTTATTCAATTGTATGAGTTCTTTTTCGCTTCCTTTTTCAACTTCCTACCTTTGGTTAAGAATTTTTTGTCAGATATAAATTTTGAGAGTCTAATTATTAAAGAAAGGTCTACTTCTTGCTATTTGTTTTGTTTCCTGACATATGTGTCAACTCTTAGGTCAGTACAATAGCTTTATAATAAAACTGGATGTCAAGTAATTTAAGTTCTCAAACTTTGCTCATTTTCAAAATGATTTCATATATTCTAGGTTATTTGTATTGACATATATTATTTATAACAACCTTGCCAACTCCTACAAAAAGTGCTCCTGGGATTTTTACTCAGATTGCATCACAGCTATAGATCAATTTAGAAATAAATAACATATTAACAACATTGAATATTTCAGTTCTTGTCTTTTCTTTTTAATTTGCCTAATACCAATACTTAAGATTTCCACTAAAATGTTAATATATGTGGTGAGAGTGAGGTTTCCTGCCCTTTTCCCCAAATTTATAGGAAATATGTTTAATACTTTGCCCAATGTATAATGTCAGCTACACATTTATTATAATGCCCTTCATGAGATTAAGGGTCAATCCTTCTGTTCCTAGTTTGCTTAGGGTTTTGTGAATGAATGTGTGTATATATACATAAATGTGTGTGTATATATATTTAGGATACATATATATATATACCTGTGTGTGTGTGTGTATATATATATTTAGGATCTACTTTTAATTTTTAAGTATACAATACAGTTATTAACTATAGTCACCATGCTGTATAATTGATCCCCAGAACTCATTCATTCGGCCTAACTGTAACTTCGTGTCCTTTGACTAACATCTCCCCATTCCTCCACCCCAGCGCCTGGGAAAACCACTATTCTGTTCTATGATCCTATACGTTCATTGTTTTGTAATTCCATGTATAGGTGAAATAATTTATTATTTTTCTTTCTGTGCCTGGCTTATTTCACATAGCACAAAGTCCTCCAAGTTCATCCATGTTGTCACATATGACAGAATTTCCCTTTTATAAGGCTGACAACTATTTCATTGTGTGGGTGTGTGGGTGGGTGTAGGTGTGTGTAACATTTTCTGTATATGCATTTATCTGTGGATGGACATTTATCTTGGCTATTATGTATAATGCATCAATGAACACAAGCTTACAGGTATCTCTTGGACATACTGATTTAATTTACTTTAGATATATGCCAGAAATGAGATTGCTGAATCCTATAATTCTACTTTTTAAATATTTTGAAGAATATCCATACTGTTTTTTATAATTGTTATAGCAATTTGCATTCTCACTAACAGTGCACAAGTGAGCCCTATTCTCCACATCTTTGCCAACAATCATCTTTTGTATTTTTGAGAAAAGTCATTCTATCAGGTGTGAGGTGATAACTCATGGTAATTTTAATGTACATTTCTCTGATAATTAGTAATCTTGAATATTTTTTCATATTCCTATAGGACATTTGCATGTCTTCTTTTAAAATATCTATCTAGGTCCTTTGACCATTTTTTAATTGGGTTATTTGCTTTATTCTTATAATGATATTTAAATTACTTACATATTTTGAATATTAACCCCATTTAGGATATATAGCTTGCAGTTATTTTCACTTGTTCTGTAGACTGTATATTCACTATGTTGCTTTTTTCTCTTGCTATGCAAAAACTTTTCAGTTTGATGCAGTCAATATATCTAATTCTGCATTTTTCCTATGCTTTTAGGGGAACATCAAAAAAAAAAAATCATTCCTTGGACTAACTTCAAGGAATTCTTTCCTCTATGGTTTCTTCTATGGTCTTATAGTTTTAGGACTTACATTTAATTAAGTCTGTAATAAATTTGAGTTGATTACTATATATGGTATGAGATAAGGATTGAATTCATTATGTATATGGATATCCAGCTTTCCCAACATCATTTATTAAAGGGATTGTATTTTCTGTCTTGAGATTCATGTTAACTTTGTCAAAGATCAATTGATCCTAAATGGATTGATTTATATCTGAGCTCTCTATTGTGTGCCATTGGTCTATGTAACTGGTAATGCCAGTAGCATGGTGTTTTGATTCCTATAGCTTCATATTATATACTGAAACAACATCGTGTAATGCTTCTAGCGCTGCTTTTCTTTCTCAAGACTCCTTTGCTATTTTCAGTCTTTGGTAGTTGCATAACAATTTCAAAATTGCTTTTTTGGGGCGTATTTGGTAGTTGCATAAAAATTTCAATATTGCCTTTTGTATTTCTGTGGAAAATGTCATTGGAATTTTTATATCAATTACATTGAATTGGTAGATTGCTATAGGTACTATGGACATTTTAACAATATCAATTCCTCAGTCCATGAGCAGAGAATAGCTTTCCACTAATTTGTGTTATCTCAAATTCTTTCCTCGATATTCCTCAGTTTTTATTTTACACGTCTTTCACTTCCTCGGTTAAACTTATTCTTAAGCATTTTTTTTTTTTTTGCAGTTATTGTAAATGGGACTGATTTCTTAACTTTTTGATGGTTGTTAGTGTATAGAAGTGCCACTGATTTATATGTTGATTTGTATCTTTCAACTTTATTGAATTTATTTGTTAATTCTTACAGTGTTTTGGTAAAGTGTTTAGGGTATTTTATGCATAAGGCTATGGATCTGTAAATAGAGACAATTTAACTTATTTTTTTCCAATTGGATTATTTTTATTTACTTTTCTTGTCAAATATCTCTGGCTAGGACTTTCAGTACTATGCTGAATGCAAGTAGCCAGAGTTAAGGAAAATAATAATTAAAAAAAGATCTATCCTGGGAAATGTTCTGTATGTGCTTGAGATGAATGCATATTTTGCTGCTTTTGGATAGAATGTCTGTATATGACTTTTAGGTCCACTTGTTCCATAGTGATATTCAAGTTTCCTGCTTTCTTAAAGATTTTTCTGTACAGAAGATATATCCATTGTTGAAAATGGGATATTGAAATCCCAAACTATTACTGTATTGTGTAATAACTTCAATCAACTTAATATTTGCTTTATAGATGTTTCAATGCTGGGTGCATATACATTTAGAATTGTTCTATCTTTTTGATTAATTGACCCCTTTATTATTTTAGAGTTACCTACTTTGCCTTGTGACAGATTTTGACTAAAAGTTTATTTTTTCTTTTATACATACACAATTATGTGTGTTATATGTAAAGCCATTTACATGAAATAGTTTTTCCGTCCCTTCACTTTCATTCTCTGTGTATACTTAAGCTAAAGTGAATCACTTGTGGGCAAAATATTGTTGGATCTTGGTTTTATACTCATTCAGTCACTCTATGAATTTTCCATTTTGATTTTCCATTAAATTGTAATCATAACTTAAGCCATTTACATTGCAACTAATTATTGATAAGTAAGGACTTACTGTTGTCATTTTGTTCATTGTTTCCTATTTTGTAGTTCTTTTGTTCTTTTCCTCCTTTCTTGTTGTCATCGTTTTCATTTGTTTAACAGTGTCTGCTTTGATTCTTTTCATGTTTTAAAAAAAATATTTCTTTTTGTTTTCTTTATTTTCAGATAGAGTCTTACTCTGTTGTCCAGGCTGGAGTGCAGTGGTGCAATCTCAGCTCACTGTAACCTCTGCTTCCCAGGCTCAAGGGCTATTCCCACCTCTCGTTTGTTTAGCTGGGACTACAGTAGTGCACCACCACGTCCAGCTAGATTTTTTTTTTTTCTTTTAGTAGATATGGCATTTTGCCATGTTCCTCAGGCTG
>NW_012106864.1:1344225-1346000 GCF_000951045.1 Mandrillus leucophaeus
CAGATAGAGTCTTACTCTGTTGTCCAGGCTGGAGTGCAGTGGTGCAATCTCAGCTCACTGTAACCTCTGCTTCCCAGGCTCAAGGGCTCTTCCCACCTCTCGTTTGTTTAGCTGGGACTACAGTAGTGCACCACCACGTCCAGCTAGATTTGTTTTTTTTTTTTTTTAGTAGATATGGCATTTTGCCATGTTCCTCAGGCTGGTCTCAAACTCCTGGCCTCAAGTGATCTGCCTACTTAGACTGGGCAAAGTGCTGGGATTACAGGTGTGAGCCACCATGCCCAGACTTTAGAAAGCATTTCTACTATAGGTTATTCTTTTTGATTGCCAGAAAAACTTATATTAAAAATCTTTTGAAGTTCATTCAGCAGAAGAAGGAATTAGTGAACTGTAAGACATGTTATTTAAAATTAGCCATTTGGGGAAACAAAAGAAAAAAAGAATGAAACAAGTGAAGAAAGCATGAGGGACCTATGGCTCACTATCAAGCATATAAACATACCTTTTATGGAATTTCCAATAGGAGAAGAGAGAGAGAAATGATAAACATCTTACTTAAAGAAATACTGGCTGAAAACTTCCCAAATGTTGATAGGGATATGCACGTACAAATTGATGTAGCCCAAAGACCCTTAAGTAAAATTTACTCAAAGGAGGACATTCCAACATACATTATAATCACATTGTCAAAAGTAAAAGACAAAAAACAACAAAAAAAGAATACCAGTGAAATTCTCAGGAGAAATCTTGTAAGGTAGGAAGAAATATTATTTGTTTGTTTGTACTAATATATATATGACACATCATTAAATTTCTAACAGATTCAGGGGCCATTAGGTATTTTATTTTATTTGTTTTAATTTTAATAAAATTTCAAAATTTAATTTGCAGAAATTGTTGATTTAAAGTTATTTATAGTGTTCTTTTATTAACTTTTTAACGTGTAGAATATTTAATTAATTGATCATATTCCCATAAATAGAATGAAGGACATATATTTTCAATAACAAATGAAAAGCTGTATCACTGTAGGATTATAAATATCCCACATATCTTAAGATGATAAAGAAATAGTATAAACAGCATTAGAAAAACAAGTTTGAAAACTTACAGAAAATGAACAATTTTTTTTGAAAGACATATATGACAAAAGTTCACTCAAGAGAAAATGCATAATCTGGACTACCCTATATCTCTTGAAAAGATTACACAAACTTTCTTGGAGTGAAAACTGTCGGTCCAGATGGTTTCATTACAGAATTCTACCAAAAAGTTGCTGAAAAAAATAAGACCAATTTTACACAATTTATTTCAGAAAATTGAAGAGGAGAGTACATTTCCAAATGAATCAAACATTACCCTAAAAACAAAACCTGGCAGATATATTACTAGAAAATAAAACTATAGATCAAGATTACTCATGCAGATCAATGCAGAATCTGTTAAATGTTACCAAAAGAAATCCAAAAATAAATAAGGATACTACATCACAACCCTTAGTTTAGCCTTGGAAAATGAGTATAGTTATAACAATTCAAAGTTATTTAATTTTAAGTTTACCAGTATAATACACTGTTAACATATATTCTTTATTTTTTTTGAGACAGAGTCTCGCTCTGTCGCCCAGGCTGGAGTGCAGTGACCGGATCTCAGCTCACTGCAAGCTCCACTTCCCGGGTTTCACCCCATTCTCTTGCCTCAGCCTCCCGAGTAGCTGGGACTACAGGCGCCCGCCACCTCGCCCGGCTAGTTTTTTGTATTTTTTAGTAGAGACA
>NW_012106864.1:1347450-1349700 GCF_000951045.1 Mandrillus leucophaeus
CTCACAGCAGCAGTGGCTTCTCTGCCTACAGTGGTGGTGCCAGCAGAGCCCTGGTGGAACATCCCATCTTCTGCTCAAACCTAAGCAGCAGCAAGTCTTCTCACCTTCTACTGAGACTGCAGCCAACTTAGCTCTTCACATATCAGCAGAAGGAAAACTAGTCCACAATACTCCCATACTTCCACCAACCCTCACTCACCACCAGCAAAAGGTAGCTCAGGTCAGTGGGTATGGTATTCCCACACTGGCATTGGTCAATGAGATAAAATGAGAATTCCATTGGCACCAGATGTCCGAAAAACAGGCCCGGGGAAATCTTCCTTTTCTCATAAGTCAGATATCCCACACTCCCTCCTCATACCTAGAAACAAGCGAAGTATCATCTACTGCTACAAACAAACACAACTAGAATTCAGCATGAGCTCCAGAAAAGCTGGATAAATATAATCAACCAGAGTAGCATAGCAAGAGATCAGCAAGCTATATTGTTATTGGAGCTACACTCCACAAATATTGGCCCAAATCAACATACCTAACATGTTTCTGGAAAAATAAATCCCCAGGCCACAAAAGCTTCACTGGAGAATTTAACCTAACATTGGAAGAATCTTTATACCAGTTTTATACAACCCATCACAGAAAATAAAAGAGGAGGGGACACTTTCCATTTTAGGTGACAAATATTATCCTAATAGGAAAACTTTACAAAGATATCACAAAAAGGGAAAACTGCAGACCATGATTTCTCATGAACTTAAATGCAAAAGCTTAAACATAATATAAAAAATTTGAATTTAGCAATGTATTAAAATGATTATATACCATAATAAAGTGAGATCTATTACAGGTAAGTTCAGTATTTCAAAATCAATCAGAGTAAAGCACCCTATCAACAGAGAAAGGGGAAAAATCATATGGTCATATCAATGAATGCAGAAAAAAATTTGATAATGTTCAACATGCATTCGTGATAAAAACTTTAGCAACTGGCAATAGAGGGGAACTTCAACTTGATAAGGCAATACAAAATATAAAAATCATGCAAACTGTTTTCAGATAGCATGATTCTTTGCACAGGAATTCCAGGGAATCTACAAAAATAAACTCTTAGTACTAATCAATGAGTTCAGCAATGTATACGAGAAAAACATACAAACACAATTGCATTTTAATGTTAATAATAAACATGTGGAAACTGAAATTCAAAATACAACACAAAACAAATAAAAAAAACCACAACATTTAAAATTGAATTGAACATAATGAAGTACTTTCATGTAAATTGAACAAGGGTAGAAATTATACTAATGGCCTAAAATGTCTTTCAGAGAATGGAGGCAGAAGAAATAATTATGTAAGGTGAACAGTACACAAATAACAGAACCAGATAAAGTCATAAACAGAAAAGACATCTACAGACCAATATTTCTCACAAATATAGATGCAAAAATCCTCAATAAAATATTAGCAAATTAAATCCAATAGTATATAAAAAGAATTATTCACCATGATGAAGTGAGATTTATCCTGGGTACATAAAGCTGGTTCAATATTTGAAAATCAAGTTTTAGAGTCAATTATATCAATAGGCTAACAAAGAAAGAAAGATACGATCATATCAAGAGATGCAGAAAGGGCATTTGACAAAATCCAACAGCCATTAATGATAAAAACTCTCAGTAAACTAGGTATACAGGGGGACTTTCTTCACAAAAAAAAGAATACCTACAAAAACTCTACAATTAACATGATACTTAATGATTAGAAACTACAAGTTTCCCCACTAAAATTAGAACTAAGTCAAAGATGTTCTCTTTATCATATTTTCATCATGTTAATGGAATTATTTGCTAGTGCAACAAAATAAAGTGAAGAAAAATGTATATGGATAAGATGAAAGAAAACTTTTTTCAAATATGACATGATTATCTATACAGAATATCTGAAGGAAATTTAAAAATTCCTAGCAATAATAAGTGATTATAGCAAGGTTGCAAGATAAAGGTTATTATATAAAAAGCAATTGTTTTCCTGCAAAAAAGTGGAATTTGAAATTAAAAACACAATATAATTTATGTTAGCACCAAAAAATGAAATGCTTAGGTATAAAACTAACAAAATATGTATAATATCTATATTCAAAAAACCTACAAGGTAATAAAATAAATGAAAAAATAAACAAAAGAAGAAACATTCCATGTTTATGGAAAGAAAGGTTCAATATTGACAACATGTCAATTTTTCCCAACA
>NW_012106864.1:1355890-1357882 GCF_000951045.1 Mandrillus leucophaeus
TGCCCGGCCTGTTAACATATATTCTTATCTCAGGAGATAGAGATAAGATAGAGATAGAGAAAAATCATTTGATCACATTTAAAAGCCACCATTAAGTCTTTCATTCCCAGGCAGGGCACGGCAACTCACGCCTATAATCCCAGCACTCTGGAAGGCCACGGCAGGTGGATCACCTGAGGCCAGGAGTTCAAGACCAGCCTGGCCAACATGATGAAACCTCGTCTCTACTAAAAATACAAAAATTAGCCAGGTGTGGTGGCACGCACCTGTAGTCCCAGCTACTTGGGATGCTGAGGCAGGAGAATCACTTGAACCCGGGAGGCAGAGGTTGCAGTGAGCAACCTGCAATCTAGCCTGGGCACCAGAGTAAGACTCCGTGGAAAAGAGGAGAGGAGAGGGGAGAGGAGGGGAGGGGAGAGGAGAGAGAAAAGAAGAAAGAAAAAGGCTTTCATTTCTGGACAAGATTGTACAGACTCACCTTTCCCTGTTCCTCCTCTTCCCCTCTAAACACAACCAAATACTCTGGGAATAATTAACAATAATAACAGGACTCTGAAAAGTGGAATGAAGTCATCCTGGTTAGAGATCTCAGAACTTAAAGCAGCAATATTGCTTTGAATTCCATAGGTTTTCTTTTAACCCTTAGTGATTCTCAGCTGTCCACCAGAGATCCCTGCAACCATCTACATACATACACAGCTCTCCCCACATCTCCCTCAAAAGAAATATAAATATTTTTAAAGCCAGATAAAGAACTGTGGACAAGAGAAATAGCACCAGTTATCTAATGGGAAAATGGAAAGACTCATCCCCTCCAATCACCTCACAGCAGCAGTGGCTTCTCTGCCTACAGTGGTGGTGCCAGCAGAGCCCTGGTGGAACATCCCATCTTCTGCTCAAACCTAAGCAGCAGCAAGTCTTCTCACCTTCTACTGAGACTGCAGCCAACTTAGCTCTTCACATATCAGCAGAAGGAAAACTAGTCCACAATACTCCCATACTTCCACCAACCCTCACTCACCACCAGCAAAAGGTAGCTCAGGTCAGTGGGTATGGTATTCCCACACTGGCATTGGTCAATGAGATAAAATGAGAATTCCATTGGCACCAGATGTCCGAAAAACAGGCCCGGGGAAATCTTCCTTTTCTCATAAGTCAGATATCCCACACTCCCTCCTCATACCTAGAAACAAGCGAAGTATCATCTACTGCTACAAACAAACACAACTAGAATTCAGCATGAGCTCCAGAAAAGCTGGATAAATATAATCAACCAGAGTAGCATAGCAAGAGATCAGCAAGCTATATTGTTATTGGAGCTACACTCCACAAATATTGGCCCAAATCAACATACCTAACATGTTTCTGGAAAAATAAATCCCCAGGCCACAAAAGCTTCACTGGAGAATTTAACCTAACATTGGAAGAATCTTTATACCAGTTTTATACAACCCATCACAGAAAATAAAAGAGGAGGGGACACTTTCCATTTTAGGTGACAAATATTATCCTAATAGGAAAACTTTACAAAGATATCACAAAAAGGGAAAACTGCAGACCATGATTTCTCATGAACTTAAATGCAAAAGCTTAAACATAATATAAACAATGTGAATTTAGCAATGTATTAAAATGATTATATACCATAATAAAGTGAGATCTATTACGGGTAAGTTCAGTATTTCAAAATCAATCAGAGTAAAGCACCCTATCAACAGAGAAAGGGGAAAAATCATATGGTCATATCAATGAATGCAGAAAAAAATTTGATAATGTTCAACATGCATTCGTGATAAAAACTTTAGCAACTGGCAATAGAGGGGAACTTCAACTTGATAAGGCAATACAAAATATAAAAATCATGCAAACTGTTTTCAGATAGCATGATTCTTTGCACAGGAATTCCAGGGAATCTACAAAAATAAACTCTTAGTACTAATCAATGAGTTCAGCAATGTATACGAGAAAAACATACAAACACAATTGCATTTT
>NW_012106864.1:1357932-1360215 GCF_000951045.1 Mandrillus leucophaeus
GGATATTAGCCCTTTGTCAGATGGATAGATTGCAAACATTTTCTCCCATTCTGTAGGTTGCCTGTTCACACTGATGATAGTTTCTTTTGCTGTGCAGAAGCTCCTCAGTTTAATTAGATCTCATTTGTCAATTTTGGCTTCTGTTGCAATTGCTTTTTGTGTTTTAGTCATGAAGTCTTTGCCTATGTCTATTTCAAGTTAAATAAGACATTTCCAACAATGTCAGATATATAGTGATTTACTATTTTATATATTTATATATATATAATCTTTATATCTTAACCACCCCATAGTCTTCTCTCAAACTTCTTTTGTATATCATTTTTATTGTTTTAATAGTTTACCCAGATAACCATGTATATTCATATTCTCTATATAAATTTAAAACATTTTTGAAGATTTTCTCAAATATCACCATCCATAGTCAAAATGATTTTGTGTGTCTCTACATGCATTTCCATAGTTTATGGTAAAGTATATAGATATTTAAAATGGCTGTTTTCTTTTTTAGATTATATATCTGTTAGGTATCATTTTAGTCATTTTACTCCCCTCAAAACTTATGTTGAATATTTCTTTTAGTATATTAGCATATTATATAATTGAGTTGAAATCAATTGAAATTTTGGCCTAGTTGTACAAATGAAAATGGAGTTGCACTTTTATTTTTTATTTACAATTTTATGTAGAACCCAAAATATTTTGCCAATTTTATGAGCATTACTGCTTACTACAATTGATTTATCCAGGTTTGGCTTTTTTTGTTTTTTACTGATCCACAAATATGTCAAATAGCAGAGAATAAACCAGTTTGTAAAGCACTTGTTGAGGAATCTTTAAACACAAAATGCTTTCTATAAAAGTATAACTATTTTGCTTTCTATAAAAGTATAACTATTTTGCTTTCTATAAAAGTATAACTATTTTCAGAAGATTCCTGATACTAATTACAAGTCATTGTTTATCAGGCTCCAATAGGAGATAGAAAAGTATACTTGTAGCTCTTGCGATAGTCAGAAATATTAATTTTTTTATCTTGAAATAATTGGGTTATTTGTTAAGTAAATTTTAACCCAAATCATTCAATAGAAGATAACTAGGTTATAATTATTGATCAATAACATGAAGCTCATTTTTATAGATTATTACTAATAGTTTTGGCAACTGTATTATGTTGTGAATATTTAGAGGTGTAATCAACAAACTTCAATAAACTGTCAAATCATATAGTAATATTTAACAATGTTGTATCTATAACTTTTAGTTTTTATTTGGTTTGTTTGTTTTCTTGTTTAAGTAAAACAAAAAAACAAATGTCTCCCTTAGAGAAATACCAGGTGATAATGAGAGTGTATACTTAATGCGCTATCACAAAGAGTATGGTACGGTGTTGTAAGGTACTTTCTCCTAGCGTCTTCTTGTTTAAGTAAATTTTACCCTAATGTTATCTTTTGTTTCTTAATTGGGAAGCTATTTGGCCGAGTGGACTCCAGCACCTTCGGTTCCTATGTAAGCAAACCTCTACATACCAACATAATGGGGATTAGGGTTTAAACTTATGAATTCAGGCAAGGCACAAACATTTGGTTCAAAATAGCAGTTATTTTGTAATTAAAAATGGTAAATTAATATATTAATGATATAAATAATAGTTGATGACTACAGATAATTTCATCACAGTACCATCCTTCCAGGTGTAAAAGAATGGGATTCTCAGGTGCTTAACAATATAAATTGTGCATATTAGGATAGCAAAAGCACCAGAGTATTTTGAATGTACATCCTATACCTAATGCTTTCTTGCCTTCACTGTTTATTGTAATTTTATTCCATTCCAATCTGCCATAGTCCTATATTGACTTCTAATTCTAAAAAGAAGGAAAAATAATGCAGAAATCTGACTATGAATATAGAAGATCAGAGGTTTTTGCACCAAACTGATCACATATACTTCTAATTTACTCCTGCAGTGGATATTTAGTACAGTTTGTTTGTTTCCTACGAAAATGTTGGTTAAAACAATTCCCTAGGCTCTGGTTAAAATAGGGGGATAAAAATAGAAACAGGTCCAGTTTCCTGCGGAAATATTTGTTATTTTCTTCGCTGAAACATAAACAATTCACCCATAAATAATTGCACAGGCAAGCTGTAAATACTTTCTCTTCAGCGTCTTTTAGCAGGGCTTGCAGAATTGATTTATACTTTTATTGCAGCTATCACTATGTCAAAATAGTTTATTGCAAAAATTCCATTATTTACTGATTATTTTAATGCAAAACTTAA
>NW_012106864.1:1360265-1362791 GCF_000951045.1 Mandrillus leucophaeus
CATATAAATATAATAAACTAATCTTTGACAAAGAAACAAAAGCAATAAAATGGAGCAAAGACAATATTTTAAATGAATGTTTCTGAAACAACTGGAAGTCCACATGCCAAGAAAATGAGTCGAGATAAAACATGAGTCTTACACTCATTATAATTAACACCCAATGGGTCATAGATCTAATACAAAATGTAAAACTGTCAAAGTCCCAGAAAATTTAGATTGTGTCTTTAGTGTTCTATCTAAAAAGTCATAGGCATGTCCAAATATATCCATATATTAAATCCAAATATCATACCCTAATATGGCAATGACTTTTTAGATAGAACACTAAAGGTACAATTCATGAAATAAACAATTTATAAGCTGGCTGTTATTAAAACTTAAACAGTTTTTATTTTTCAAAAGATAATGTCAAGAGAATGAAAATACAAGCCACAGATTGGAAAAAAAAAATTGCAAAAGACACATCTGATAAAAGACTGTTATCCAAAATACACAAAGCATTATTACAACTCAACAGCCAGATAGTAAAAAACCAATTAAAAACTAGGCCAAAGATCTTAACAGACACTTAACTTACGAAAGAAAACATACAAATGGAAATTAAATATATAAAAAGATACTCCATATCATACGTTATCAGAGAAATAAAAATTAAAGCAATTGTGAGATACATTACACACCTATTCAAAGGGCTGAAATCTGAAACACTGATAGAAGCAAATGCTAGCAATTTTGTAGAGCAGAAGGAACTTACATGCATTACTGGTAAAAAAAAAAAAAAATTTGGAAGACAGTTTGGCATTAAAAAAAAATACTACTACCATAAAATTCAGTAATTGTGTTCCTTGGTATTTACCTAAAGCAGTACAAAAATTATGTCAACATAAAACCTGTACATGGGTGTGCATAGCATGCTTACAAATACATAATTGCCAAAATTTGGAAGCAACCAAGATTTCGTTCAGTAGGCAAAGAAGTAAAAAAACTATTTTCCCTTCAGATAGTGGAATATTATTCAGTGCTAAAATATTTGTGATTTCAAGCCATAAAAAACATGAAAGAACCTTAAATGCCTATGAATAAGTGAAATAAGCCAATCTGAAAAGTCACTTCTATGTGATTCCAACTGTATGATGTTCTGAAAAGGTAAAACTATGGAGACATTAAAAATATCACTGGCTGTCACAGGTTGAGGGAGAAAAGGTTGAAAAGATAGAGTGCAGAGGATTTTTGGAACAGTAAAAATATTCTATATGATACTATAATGACAAATACATGTAATTATCATTTGTCCAAACCCACAGAATGTACACCACAAAGAATGAACTCTAGACTTTGTGTGATTATGATGTTACATTTATCAACTATAACAAATTTACCACACTGGTGGAGGACGTTGATACTGAAAGAAGCTATATGTGTGAAGGTCATGGGTTTTTGAGAAATCTCTTAATATCCTTATTGATTGTACTGTGAACCTAAAACAGCTCTAAAAATTAAAATCTTATATAACAAAACAACAAAAAACTAGAAACACATCTGATGTTCTTTAATGGGGAAATGGTTAAAAAAATATGGTACACAATACCAACAATGGAATAATACTCAGCAATAAAAAGGAAAAGACTATTAATAATCACAAAAACCTACATGGATAGGTGTGGAATTACGCAAAGTTAAAACATTTAATATTGAAAGCTAACATAAGGTTATATAACATAAAACATACATTTACATAATATTCTTGAAATGACAAAATCAGAGAAATAAATAACAGATTAATGTTTTCGTGTTTAGAATGGGGCATAGTAGAGAAAGGAGAGAGGTAATTGTAGTTATAAAAGGGCAACATGAGAGACACTTTGGATCATGGAACTCATCTATATGATGAGTGTGATGCTGAATACCTGAACCTAACCATGTGATAAAATACTTAGATCTAAATATTAAAACTAAACATTAGGCCGGGTGTGGTGACTCACGCCTGTAATACCAGCATTTTGGGAGGCTGAGGTGGGTGGATTGCCTGAGGTCAGGAGTTTGAGACCAGCCCGGCCAACATGGTGAAACTCCACCTTTATTAATAATACAAAAAAAAAATTAGCCGGGTGTGGTGGCACATGCCTATAATCCCAGCTACCCAGGAGGCTGAGGCAGGAAAATTGCTTGAACCCGGGAAGCAGAGGTTGCACTGAGCTGAGGTAGTGCCACTGCACTCCAGCCTGGGTGACAGAGCAAGACTCCATCTCAAAAACAAAAACTAAACATTAATTCTGTCTGTTTCTTTCTCTCTCTCTCAAATACACAACACACACACACACACACGCTCACCCATACATGTATAACTGAGGAAATAATAATATCCATGTATTCTATCAATGTCAATATACAGGTTGTGGTGTTGTATTATACGTTTCCTAAGTTGTTATTATTGGAGGAAACTCCATAAAGTGTACATGGGAGCTCTTTATATTATTTCTTACAGCTGTATGTAAATCTACAATTAGTTAAAATAAAAATTTA
>NW_012106864.1:1362841-1367346 GCF_000951045.1 Mandrillus leucophaeus
CTGATCCACAAATATGTCAAATAGCAGAGGATAAACCAGTTTGTAAAGCACTTGTTGAGGAATCTTTAAACACAAAATGCTTTCTATAAAAGTATAACTATTTTGCTTTCTATAAAAGTATAACTATTTTGCTTTCTATAAAAGTATAACTATTTTCAGAAGATTCCTGATACTAATTACAAGTCATTGTTTATCAGGCTCCAATAGGAGATAGAAAAGTATACTTGTAGCTCTTGCGATAGTCAGAAATATTAATTTTTTTATCTTGAAATAATTGGGTTATTTGTTAAGTAAATTTTAACCCAAATCATTCAATAGAAGATAACTAGGTTATAATTATTGATCAATAACATGAAGCTCATTTTTATAGATTATTACTAATAGTTTTGGCAACTGTATTATGTTGTGAATATTTAGAGGTGTAATCAACAAACTTCAATAAACTGTCAAATCATATAGTAATATTTAACAATGTTGTATCTATAACTTTTAGTTTTTATTTGGTTTGTTTGTTTTCTTGTTTAAGTAAAACAAAAAAACAAATGTCTCCCTTAGAGAAATACCAGGTGATAATGAGAGTGTATACTTAATGCGCTATCACAAAGAGTATGGTACGGTGTTGTAAGGTACTTTCTCCTAGCGTCTTCTTGTTTAAGTAAATTTTACCCTAATGTTATCTTTTGTTTCTTAATTGGGAAGCTATTTGGCCGAGTGGACTCCAGCACCTTCGGTTCCTATGTAAGCAAACCTCTACATACCAACATAATGGGGATTAGGGTTTAAACTTATGAATTCAGGCAAGGCACAAACATTTGGTTCAAAATAGCAGTTATTTTGTAATTAAAAATGGTAAATTAATATATTAATGATATAAATAATAGTTGATGACTACAGATAATTTCATCACAGTACCATCCTTCCAGGTGTAAAAGAATGGGATTCTCAGGTGCTTAACAATATAAATTGTGCATATTAGGATAGCAAAAGCACCAGAGTATTTTGAATGTACATCCTATACCTAATGCTTTCTTGCCTTCACTGTTTATTGTAATTTTATTCCATTCCAATCTGCCATAGTCCTATATTGACTTCTAATTCTAAAAAGAAGGAAAAATAATGCAGAAATCTGACTATGAATATAGAAGATCAGAGGTTTTTGCACCAAACTGATCACATATACTTCTAATTTACTCCTGCAGTGGATATTTAGTACAGTTTGTTTGTTTCCTACGAAAATGTTGGTTAAAACAATTCCCTAGGCTCTGGTTAAAATAGGGGGATAAAAATAGAAACAGGTCCAGTTTCCTGCGGAAATATTTGTTATTTTCTTCGCTGAAACATAAACAATTCACCCATAAATAATTGCACAGGCAAGCTGTAAATACTTTCTCTTCAGCGTCTTTTAGCAGGGCTTGCAGAATTGATTTATACTTTTATTGCAGCTATCACTATGTCAAAATAGTTTATTGCAAAAATTCCATTATTTACTGATTATTTTAATGCAAAACTTAATAAGCTGAGAGAAACATTTTATGTATGGATTATGAACCATCCCTACTCAATAACTAAAGCTGCTAATCTTGCTCACTACTTTATTGTTGCAAATTGATTTCAGAAAATAATATAAAATACAAACACCCTCATAATGGCTATATTAGAAGATGGATCTGGTTTCATATAGAGTTTATTTTTACTGTGTTATTCAATTAAAATCATGCACACTGTATCTGTTACTGTATATTTTATAATGCTAAAGGTAAATTTAATAGTCTATTGTGCACATCTGCTGTCCCTGATCTTTTGGCATTCCTGTGTAGTATAGTTATTCATTTACTTTTGCTTTGTTGCTCAAAAAATTACTTTTATGCTTTAGAGTTCTGCATCATGACTCTCAAGTGGCCTTGGACAAGCATGGGTGAATCACTGTATTGGCTCCATCATAAAGACAAGTGTTTTCTACACTCGGGTTGAAAGATGCTATCAAAACAATCACCTACCTGTGTTTGGAAATACAGCAAGAAATAGGATGAAATTTGAGCAGTAGCTGTCATGTTAAGCCATGTCACTTTTCCTGTGGGAGCAGTTGTGGCAAAACGTTTAGGGAATTTTTCTTTATGTCAGATGGTCTCTAGATTTACATCTTATCTCTGTTACTTATTAGCTATCTGTCCCTACACAAGTTAATCAATATCCTTAAGCCTAACTTTCTTAATAATAATACTCCATCATTCCTTTTCTCTTCTTCCCCCCTCCCCAGAGTCTCGCTCTGTTGCCAGGCTGGAGTGCAGTGGCGCAATATCGCTCACTGCAACCTCCATCTTCCGGATTCAAGTGATTCTCCCGCCTCAGCTACCTGAGTAGCTGGGACTATAGGCACGCGCCACCAGGCCCAGCTAATTTTTGTATTTTTAGTAGAGAAGGGGTTTCACCATATTGGGCAGGATTGTCTCAATCTCTTGACCTCATGATCCGCCCACCTCGGCCTCTCAAAGTGCTGAGATTACAGGCATGAGCCACCACTCTTGGCCTATGCCATCACTTCTTTTATCTCACCTTGTCTCATCCAAGAAAAAGAGAGAGAGAACTTTGGGTAAAACTCAAATACCTGATTTATCAATGTACATAACTGAGGAGATTTTATACTGATAAAAAAAAAATCGCCAGATATAATTCTCACCACCACCTAACATTTTATTTTACACAGATATCCAGAGTGATCAGACATATACTGCCTCAACTTATCACCACCAAAGATACTGATATGTATATCTGCAATCAAGGTATTCTATTTGTTCAAATATGTGTGTTTTTCTCTTTTTCAGTCAATTAAAGGTTTATATTTTCTAAGAAGTAACTTTGGCTTTATTGATAACTTTACTGAATTTTCTATTTTCTATTTCATTTTTTGTTCTAATTTACACTATTTCCTTCTGTTTATTTTCGATTTGGTTTGCTCTACTTTTTCTAATTTTATAAGGTGAAAATTTATAGTATTGATTTGAAATATTTCTTTCGTTTAAGATGGCCAGATGCAAATTCATTTCCCTCTAAGTGCTGCTTTAGCTGTATCCCCTAAATTTTAGTGTGTTGTGATTCTGTGTTCATTTTTCCCAAAGTGTTTTCTGACTTCCATTGTGACTTCCTCTTTGACCAATTACCTTAAAAATTTCCACATAATTGTGAATTTCCAATTTTTTCTCCTATTATCACTTTCTAACTTTATTGTAGTCCGAGAAAGTATTTTGTGTTATATCATTAAATTAAAAAACCTTGAGGTATATTTTATAACCTATCATACAGTATATCCTGGAGAAAGTTCTACATACGCTTGAGAATAATGTGTATCCTGGTTTGTTGTGTGGAGTGCTCTTTATGTGTATAGTTGGTTTCATTATGGTATACTGTTGTCGTGTTATTCACGTATTCTATTTTGTTATTGATCTGGCTAGTTATTCTATTCACTATTGAATGTGGAGTATTGAATTATATCTAATTGTCTATTTCTCTCTTCAGTTATGTGTCTTTTCTTCATATATTTTGGG
This sequence comes from Mandrillus leucophaeus, assembly GCF_000951045.1. Lineage (NCBI taxonomy): Eukaryota > Metazoa > Chordata > Mammalia > Primates > Cercopithecidae > Mandrillus > Mandrillus leucophaeus. Next base: position 1,366,384 of record NW_012106864.1, read on the forward strand.
TCTCTGGTGTTAAGTACATTTATAGCTTACAAATGATATATCTGGCATGCGCACATGCGGATTCCACCACCACCTTGCTGCTGCTAATGCACACATGCAGGTCCCACTGCCATCACCCAGATCAAGTGCTTCTGCTGTCACCCAATATTGTAGTGTTTTTGCCAGAAGAGAGGAACACTTTGGGCCTTCCACCATAGCAGACGCTTAACCTCAAGAAGCCAGAGAACAAAGCTGTGGGCCTGATCCAATCCTCTAGGGTTAGAGTATGTAGTCCAAGAGTGCTGAGCTGTGCCTTGGCACAATTGTCCAGAAATTGTGCAAAAACTCTGCAAAATTGTCCAGAAATAAAGCCAGTCGACTAAACCCAACTTTCACCATAGTAAGCCTCTTAAGAGCATCAAATAATACAAAAACAACAAGTTCTGTCTAAAGGATAAATTCAAAGATTAAAGAAACATTCACTCACACGGATGAGAAAGAACCAATGCAAAATGTCTTGCAACTCTAAAAAGCCAGACTATCTTCTTACCACCAAATAACTGCATTAGCTCCCTAGCAATGGTTCTTGATCAGATTAAAATTACTGAAATAACTGACATAGAAATTAAAATCTGTTAAAGTTCAGGGTCTCTTGTAAGGCAATCTATTGGGAAGAAAAATAAGATAAAGAAAAACAATTAATGGGTACTAGGCTTAATACCTGAGTGATAAAATAAACTGTACAACAAACCTGCATGACACAAGTTTACCTATGTAACAAACCTGCACATGTACGCCTCACCTTAAAATAAAAGTAAAGAACAAAATCAGAATCTAAATGGCAAAGAAGTCACTGAAAGTCAAGAGAAAGTTGAAACTCAATCCAAGGAATCAAAGGATTCCAGTAAAACATTTCAAGAGCTGGAAGATGAAATAGTTATTTTCAAAAAGAAACAAACTGATCTGACAAAACTGAAAACCTCA
>NW_012106864.1:1367396-1370413 GCF_000951045.1 Mandrillus leucophaeus
TTGAGTCTGAAAAATAAAGGAATTAAAATATAGGATGCTTTTTTGAAGGCTCGTAAAGAGGATCTTACATATTATGCTTGATTAATAATCAAGCATGGTCATTCAACTGAAAAACTACTCACCATAAAATGCTTTTCATTTATTCTTAACAATTAATGTCAAAATAGTATTTATGGGAAAACATTCATTTATTTGTTCTCTCTGCGGACAAATAAACCATTCTGACTTTTTAAACTTTAAAATTCTGTTTTGATGTACCTGAGAGAAAAATATCAATAGGCTTTAAAAATAATTTCTTAAATTATAAAAATAATTTATTATGCATATTTATCTTTTTGATATTTTCATTTCTAATCTTAAATGTATATGGCATATATTTACATATAAGAATAAAACTCACATAAATTAGTAATCTACTGTATACATTAATACTTCATACCCTTTGTAAGTTCACTCCATCTAAAAGGTTAGTCTCATTAGCATATCCATAAAAAGAATTACAGTTGTCATGGTTTCATTTTGCTGCTAACCTATCTCTTTTCCTCTAGCATCTGCTACATATCCCTAGACTATTACGGCATTCAATTCTTCAAGTTGCAAACATTTATTTACCTGCCATTCTGGACCTCTCCATGCTAAACCTCTTGAGGGTAGAAAGTGAATTTTAGTCATGTTTTCATAACTCATACAATCTTGCATATAATAGGTAATTTGCTGAGTTTTGATTAATGAATGACTGAATCAATGCAGGCATGAATGGGAATCAATTTCTGTCCTCTGCCTATGGGGTTTGTGTAATAATTTTTTTTGAATTTTAAATTTAACAAGAACTGTCATAAGGGAATTAAGGAATTATCTTTTTGGAGTAGAGTGTACACAGAAGCATACTACATGTAATTTCATATTTAACAAATATATAGCACTCTAAGAATGCTAAATTGATTTTGCATCTTTTAATTCTAACAAGCATATTCTTACTTTACTTGTGTTTTTAAATTCTATTTCTTTTTCAAATACACAGTATGAATCCAGGCTATTAATAGCAAGGTAATGATTATAATGGGAGGTGGAGGCATAGCAGTAATGAGATGGGATATATGGGCATGTTCTGGAATGCTGCAAATATTCTAAGTACTGGTTCTATAAAAATATTCACTTTGCGAAAAATATTCATTGTGTTGGTTACACTTACAATTTGTAGACTTTTCTGTAAACACATTATAATATAAATTAAAGCCCAAAAGATCCTCTTTAAATCTTCATAATATGCAAAAATAATAATTAGGTGTTGTGTTTTGGACACTGTTATAATGTTGCTTAGATACAGAAGTAGAACTACTCCTAGAGAAAAACCATTAGTAAAAAAACTAATTAAAGGCAATTATTACAATTTCAATATCTACTATAGCAACTTTTTCTTTAAACTACTGGCTACTAAGCTTAGGAATGATAGTCTTTCACAGACAATGCAATTTCATTTTCAAATTGCTAATATATATTCTCTTCTTTTCAACTTACATTCAATATTTGCAAATAATTTTAGTTCCTGGAAACCATAGTTATTTTCTTAAATATTTTATTTTTATCTTCTTTATAAGCAGGGATAGAATAAATCAATTTGCTCTTAGTAACTGTCTTTTTAGAAACAACCTAATGTCAGTTTTATTATCTATTTCATCTTGTTAGTAAATGAAAAAATAAATAAAATTTGAATTCCAGTCTAATGTTTGTGTTATTTCTATGATAAATGGATTAATGTTACTACTTTTAACATGTTCACTATGGTACCAAACAAGAATTATCACTTATGAAGGAAAAGTTACTAACAAAGAATTCTTTGTATAACAAGTAACATACAATTGAGTATATAATTTTACCTATATAAATTGTCTCATACAACTTTTCATAGTAGCAAACATCTAATGATGTAAGATAATTACATCATTTCTTTCATTGAAAAGGAAATTGTAAATACACAGGAATGTATTCACTTTGGAAATTATAAGGACTTCTGACACTTTAAATTATATGGATAAAATTATGCATAAAATGTTCTGTAAGAGGTCAATAAAATATTTTTTGTGACAGTCCTAGGTGCAAGGATTGTCCATGAACATAATTTCAAACGCATACAGGCAAACACACACACTCCCCCAAATACATACACCCACAAACACATAGGTATAAAGTAACTTGTTGACTAGTAGAACATATATTGAATAGTTAACATTGATTTTTTTCACACTAACTTCTTGTAAACAATTCGTTGTTTGATACATTGGCTTTCCCTCTGTCCAAATAACATTTGGTAACTACTACTTTCCTTAGAGATTTAGCTTCTACCAACCACGTTTCAAACGAATCTATTTTTTTACTTTGCTATTGTACTTCATACAAACCTCTCTAACTGTGCATAAATACAGTAGTGTCATATGAAGTGTAATTCTGTGCTTATATATCAAATTCCCCTTGATGTCATGGGCTCTGCTAAGAGGTTATAAATCTCATTAAAGTTTATATACATAGCAGTAAGGGAAAAGCTTGGAATATAGTTGTTCAACAAATATTTGTTGACTAGATATGTAGTGTCCACTCACAACTGAAGAAGATTTAACACTGATAAAATAATAATGAAGTAAAATAATAAACTTTTCCAAAGTTGATTCAATTAAAGGTCACATTCATATCACGTCAAGTGTTATTCCATTAAAACCATAATCCATATTATATACTAACATGTTAAAGTAATACAAACCCGAAGTAATAAAAATAGACTAAGAATATTAGTATACATGATACACATTTTTAGTTGTGGCACAGAAATTTAATCAAACATAGGAAAAGAGGGCCACTACCCCGTTATCACTCAACATTTCAGTAATGGGAATGGTTAAAGTAGCACAAAATGAGAACTCATTTATCTGAAATTAGCTGGCAAAATAAGACTCTAAATGCTTACTATAGCCACAAAAGGTTTTTCTTTCCTTAAAGAAAAATAAATAAGTCACAGATTCACT
>NW_012106864.1:1370463-1373744 GCF_000951045.1 Mandrillus leucophaeus
TATAAGGTGAAAATTTATAGTATTGATTTGAAATATTTCTTTCGTTTAAGATGGCCAGATGCAAATTCATTTCCCTCTAAGTGCTGCTTTAGCTGTATCCCCTAAATTTTAGTGTGTTGTGATTCTGTGTTCATTTTTCCCAAAGTGTTTTCTGACTTCCATTGTGACTTCCTCTTTGACCAATTACCTTAAAAATTTCCACATAATTGTGAATTTCCAATTTTTTCTCCTATTATCACTTTCTAACTTTATTGTAGTCCGAGAAAGTATTTTGTGTTATATCATTAAATTAAAAAACCTTGAGGTATATTTTATAACCTATCATACAGTATATCCTGGAGAAAGTTCTACATACGCTTGAGAATAATGTGTATCCTGGTTTGTTGTGTGGAGTGCTCTTTATGTGTATAGTTGGTTTCATTAAGGTATACTGTTGTCGTGTTATTCACGTATTCTATTTTGTTATTGATCTGGCTAGTTATTCTATTCACTATTGAATGTGGAGTATTGAATTATATCTAATTGTCTATTTCTCTCTTCAGTTATGTGTCTTTTCTTCATATATTTTGGGTCTCTGGTGTTAAGTACATTTATAGCTTACAAATGATATATCTGGCATGCGCACATGCGGATTCCACCACCACCTTGCTGCTGCTAATGCACACATGCAGGTCCCACTGCCATCACCCAGATCAAGTGCTTCTGCTGTCACCCAATATTGTAGTGTTTTTGCCAGAAGAGAGGAACACTTTGGGCCTTCCACCATAGCAGACGCTTAACCTCAAGAAGCCAGAGAACAAAGCTGTGGGCCTGATCCAATCCTCTAGGGTTAGAGTATGTAGTCCAAGAGTGCTGAGCTGTGCCTTGGCACAATTGTCCAGAAATTGTGCAAAAACTCTGCAAAATTGTCCAGAAATAAAGCCAGTCGACTAAACCCAACTTTCACCATAGTAAGCCTCTTAAGAGCATCAAATAATACAAAAACAACAAGTTCTGTCTAAAGGATAAATTCAAAGATTAAAGAAACATTCACTCACACGGATGAGAAAGAACCAATGCAAAATGTCTTGCAACTCTAAAAAGCCAGACTATCTTCTTACCACCAAATAACTGCATTAGCTCCCTAGCAATGGTTCTTGATCAGATTAAAATTACTGAAATAACTGACATAGAAATTAAAATCTGTTAAAGTTCAGGGTCTCTTGTAAGGCAATCTATTGGGAAGAAAAATAAGATAAAGAAAAACAATTAATGGGTACTAGGCTTAATACCTGAGTGATAAAATAAACTGTACAACAAACCTGCATGACACAAGTTTACCTATGTAACAAACCTGCACATGTACGCCTCACCTTAAAATAAAAGTAAAGAACAAAATCAGAATCTAAATGGCAAAGAAGTCACTGAAAGTCAAGAGAAAGTTGAAACTCAATCCAAGGAATCAAAGGATTCCAGTAAAACATTTCAAGAGCTGGAAGATGAAATAGTTATTTTCAAAAAGAAACAAACTGATCTGACAAAACTGAAAACCTCACATGAATGTAACAGCACAATTGGAAGTATTAACACCAGAACAGACCCAGTGGAGGAAAGATTCTCAGAGCTTGAAGACCAGTTCTTTGAATCAACTCAGACAAAAATACAGATAAAACATTTTTAAATGAACAAAATTTCTAAGAAATATAGGATTATGTAGAGACCAAAACAATGACTCATTGTCATCCCTTAAAGAGAGAGAGAGGGAACAAGGAGGATGGAACATAAATTTGAGGATATTGTTCATGAAAAATGTCCCAACCTCATTAGAGAGGTTAACAATTCAAATTCAGAGAATTTAGAGAACCCCTGCAAGATACTATACAAGGTGACAATCCCCAAGACACATAATCATCCAATTTGCCAAAGTCAAGGTGAATGAAAAAATATTAAGGCAGCTAGAGAGAAGGGGCAGTAACCTACAAAGGAAACCATACCAGGTTAACAGCAGAACTTTCAGCAGAAACTGTATAAGCCAGAAGAGATTGGGGACCTATATTCAACAACTTTAAATTTAAAAAAGTATTCAATAATTTTGTATCCAGCCAGACTAAGCTTCGTATATGAAGGAGAAATAAAATCCTTTTCAGAGAAGCAAAGGCTAGGAGTATATGTAACCACCATGCCCGCCTTACAAGAGGTCCTTATGGGAGTGCTAAACATGGAAACAAAAGACAATTACCAGCAACCACAAAAACCTACTTAAGTACATGGATAATTTACACTATAAAACAACTACACAAAAAAGTCTACATAACAACCAGCTAACAACATGATGGTAAGACCAAATCCACACCTATCAATATTAACATCAAACATAAAAAGCCTTAATGTCCCACTTAAAAGGCACAGAGGGGCAAGTTAGATAAAGAAGCAAGACACAACTATATGATATCTTCAAGAGACACATCTCACATGCAATGACACCCATACCTTCAAAGTAAAGGCATGGAGAAAGATCTACCAAGAAAACAGAAAACATAAAAGATCTGGGGTTATTAGTATTACTTAAAACAAAAAAGACTTTAATTTTAAAAAGGGACAAATATTGGCATTACATAATAATTAAAGTGTGCACTTCAAAAATAAGACTTAACTATCCTATGTATATATGCTATCAACATTGGAACACCCCGATTAATAAAATGAGTTCTTAGAGACCTAAGAAGGGAATTAGATAAACAGACAGTAAAAGTGGGAGACTTTAACACACCATGAGAATATTTGACAGATTATCAAGGTGGAAAACTAACAGATATATTTGAGGCCTTAACCCAACACTTCACCAAATGGACCTAGCAGACTTCTACAGAATACTCCACCCAAAAACAATAGATTATACATTCTTCCTGTCTGCACATGGGACATTCTCTAAAATATATCACATGCTTGACCATAAAGAAATTCTCGACAAATAAAAATACCAAAATCATACCAATTATAGTCTCATATCACAGTGCAGTACAAATCAAAATCAATACCAAGGAGATCTCTCAAGACTATATACAATTGCACAGAAATTAAACAATCTGTTCCTGAATGACTTCTGAGTAAACAATGAACTTAAGGCAGAAATCAAAAAAAAAATATTTTAAACTAATGAAAACAAAGATACAACACACCAGAATCTCTGGGACACAGCTAAAGCAGTATGAAGAGGAAAGTTAGTAGCACTAAACACCCACATCAGAAAGGTAGACAGGTCTTAAATTAAAAACTCGGCATCACATCTAGAGGAAGTAGAA
>NW_012106864.1:1378256-1380507 GCF_000951045.1 Mandrillus leucophaeus
CATTTATCTGAAATTAGCTGGCAAAATAAGACTCTAAATGCTTACTATAGCCACAAAAGGTTTTTCTTTCCTTAAAGAAAAATAAATAAGTCACAGATTCACTAATTAGTATTTTTCTATTTTTATTTTAAAATAAAATAATACATTTTTGTAAGAAATACAATACAGAACTGAACAAAGAACCAATTTAAAAATCAGTTGTACTCCCACAACATAGGTATATTCAATTTAATATGAAAAAATTTGGTGCATATCATTTCAAATATTTATTTCTGAATAAAATGTGTGTATGTGCGTTCATAGATAATGACTGATATAATGTGAATGATACAGATGATAAGGGTTTTGGCCTTCTCAACATCATCTCATTATTAAGTCACTATTTAGAAGTTAAAATTGAAATAATATAAAACTAAATTTAAACATTTTGTAAGTATTAATATCATTATAATAAATTATATGCATGTACTATAGTTTAATTAACTGACCCATTGAATCAGATGTGAACTTTTTAAAAAAACAGTGTTTATAAAGTATACTCCTATCAATTATCTGTACATTAATCTGTGCAAATATTTCTAAGATTCTTCATACAACTCACAGTTTAAGGCTATCTGCCTTTAAGATTATCAGATTCAATATTTTCATTATACAGATTAGATAATTTACTTGACTAAATACATCTTGTTATGATGCATCCAAACTTATGTAATAAGATCTGGCCCTAGGCCAGGTGCAATGGCTTATAGCTGTAATACCAATATCACTTGAAACCAGGAGTGTGAGATCAGCCTGGGCAGCGTAGTGAGAAGCTATCTTTATAAAACATTTAAAAATTAGCTAGACATGTTGGCGTGTGCCAGTAGTCCTAGCAACTCAGGAGGCTGAGGTAGGATGGTCACTTGAGCCCAGAAATTTGAGGCTTCAGTGAGCTATCATTGTGCCACTGCATTCCAACCTGAGTGACAGAGCAAGACCCTGTCTTTAAAAAATAAGAAGAAGAATAAAAATAAAACAAAATCTAAGTGTATATATTAATGTAAATGCTTTATTGATATTTCATATATTGTTATTCAAAGCATAAATGAAATATACAATAAATGCTTTGTAGAATCACTTTTTGATACTTGTCAGAAGTGCTAAATATGGAAATCATTATCATGTTTTTTTGGCATGTGAGTAGAACAGAATTCAATATAAGAATTTCTATTCATTTTATTTCCTTTAGGCTTAATGTAAATAGTATGAATAACTCAAACAGCAAAAGACATGATAAGAAGTAACAAAAAATCTCATGAGATACATGAGAAGGGAATATAGCATAGCACATATATGCAATATTTTAGTGGGACTTTGTTTTATTTTATTTTATTTGTTCTAGAGCCTCTTTTTAGATTTTAGAAACTACTTCTAATAGCAGAAAATTGTAATTACGAGATCTGTGGTTGAAATTTCTGCAGTTTATAATGACAGTAAAGTATGAATACACAAGTACTCTCATTTTGTTATTTCTTATTAGATAATTAATTTTTGATCAAATTATCTTAAATCTAAACCTGGCAGACAAAACAACAGTGAGCAAAATATTTTCTGGTCACTGCTGTTGTAACCTACACTGAATTAAAAATCAGGTTGCTACTTACATAATTTTTTATGCCTGTACTAATTTAAAAATCTTTTATAATTCAGACCTCTTATTGCTGTAGTTCAACAAGTATTTTTTATAACTGATCATACAGGCAAAATTTATCTCAGAGGTTTGCCTTTCTATTCTACAAATTCAATACATCTATTCCTTTACACATACAGAAAACGTGGAAAAACAGAGTACTGGGTAACTAAATATATTATGTTAAAATATATACTAAAAATGTATTTTTCTTCCAGCTTTAAAATTATTTATGATGTTAAATTATTGAGAAGCAGGCCAAAGAATACAGGACCATTTGTAAAGCTTCTTGATGTCATAGAAATTAAGCATTAAAATTCAATCTGGGCTGAGCAAGGACAGATCACTGAAGTGGAGAGAGCATGTTGATGCAAATGGAAAGAGAAAGACTTCCTATAATAATGAAAGAAGCAATGAACCTGAGCTAAGAATGACTGTCTATGAGAATATTGTACTTGCTTATATAGTACAGGGTTCCTATCTCCTTTTAGACTCTTTCCAAACTTATTAGAAATGTAATTGCAACTGTCTGTTCAAATACTGGAGAATAGCAATTGCATTTTTCCCATTCCTTCCTATTCC
>NW_012106864.1:1380557-1382600 GCF_000951045.1 Mandrillus leucophaeus
ATTTCTTATTAGATAATTAATTTTTGATCAAATTATCTTAAATCTAAACCTGGCAGACAAAACAACAGTGAGCAAAATATTTTCTGGTCACTGCTGTTGTAACCTACACTGAATTAAAAATCAGGTTGCTACTTACATAATTTTTTATGCCTGTACTAATTTAAAAATCTTTTATAATTCAGACCTCTTATTGCTGTAGTTCAACAAGTATTTTTTATAACTGATCATACAGGCAAAATTTATCTCAGAGGTTTGCCTTTCTATTCTACAAATTCAATACATCTATTCCTTTACACATACAGAAAACGTGGAAAAACAGAGTACTGGGTAACTAAATATATTATGTTAAAATATATACTAAAAATGTATTTTTCTTCCAGCTTTAAAATTATTTATGATGTTAAATTATTGAGAAGCAGGCCAAAGAATACAGGACCATTTGTAAAGCTTCTTGATGTCATAGAAATTAAGCATTAAAATTCAATCTGGGCTGAGCAAGGACAGATCACTGAAGTGGAGAGAGCATGTTGATGCAAATGGAAAGAGAAAGACTTCCTATAATAATGAAAGAAGCAATGAACCTGAGCTAAGAATGACTGTCTATGAGAATATTGTACTTGCTTATATAGTACAGGGTTCCTATCTCCTTTTAGACTCTTTCCAAACTTATTAGAAATGTAATTGCAACTGTCTGTTCAAATACTGGAGAATAGCAATTGCATTTTTCCCATTCCTTCCTATTCCATTCACAGGTAATCTCTGCACCATGCTTGCTTATGATAAGGGAAGAACATGCGAACCTTGAATCCCTTGTAACCACTAGGCTATTCACTTCTAGAATAAAACAGAATCTATTGTATCTAAACTAGTTTTAGTTTTTAAAGTACTTTAATTCTTGGTGGGCGTTTGGGTATACTAATGTTATAACGTTGTAAGGAGAGGATGACTTTTGTATTGGAGAGGACAAATCAGTGTAAGTTATTTGTTAAATAGTCTTAGCATTCACTTCACACTTGCTCCATGGCAAAAATGTATTTCTGCCTTAGAAGTAAGAATGTATTCTACACAGGTATTATAATTGTGTCTTAATTTCATCATCACAACAACTGTAGTTTTATTATTAACTTCCAGATATAATTATCATCATGACCCTAAGTTATTTTTAAAGTAGCTAAAATAAGCGATCTCTTATATTGTGCTAGTACCTTTTTTTTTTTTTTTTTTTTAACATAAAAGGTGTTCCTTAACACAAACTACAAATAATATAGTGGGATATGCAATGACTTTAAAGTTAGAGTTCTAGCTCTACCACTTTCAGTGTGACAGTTGATCACTTCTGAATGAAAATAAAATATCAACATAACTGTACTTTTTTTTTGTTTGTTTGTTTTAGTTATAAGTTCTGCAACACATGTGCGTGAGGTGCAGGCTTGTTACATAGGCATACATGTGCCATGGTGATTTGCTGCACCTATCAACCCATCATCTAAGTTTTCAGCCCTGTATGCATTAGGTATTTGTCTTGATGTTCTCCCTTGCCTTGCCCCCCACCCCCTGACAAACCCCGATGTGTGATGTTTCCGTCCCTGTGTCCATGTGTTCTCATTGTTCAACTCCCACTTATGAGTGAGAACATGTGGTGTTTGGTTTTCTATGCCTGTGTTAGTTTGCTGAGAATGATGGCTTCCAGCTTCATCCATGTCCCTGCAAAGGACATGAACTCATTCTTTTTTATGGCTGCATAGTATTCCATGGTGTATATGTGCCACATTTTCTAAATGTATCCAGTCTATCAATGATGGGCATTTTGGTTGGTTCCAAGTTCTGCTATTGTAAACAGTGCTGCAATAAACATACGTGTGCATGTATCTTTATAGCAGAATGATGTATAATCCTTTCATTAGGTACCCAGTAATGGGATTTCTGAGTCAAATGGTATTTCTGGTTCCAGATCCTTGAGGAATCACTACACTTTCTTCAACAACCAACAACAACAATTCCTCAACCAACAACAAAGGTTGAACTAATTTACACTCCCATCAA
>NW_012106864.1:1392670-1395763 GCF_000951045.1 Mandrillus leucophaeus
ACAAAAATAATAAAATATCTAGGAATGAAGCTACACAGAGAAGTAAGATTACCACAATGAAAACTACAAAACACTGCTGCAAGAAATCAGAGACAACACAAACAAATGGAAAAATATTTCATGCTCATAAAGAGGAACAATCAATATCTTTAAAATGGTCATATTGCCCAAAGTAATGTACAGATTCAATATTATTTCTATAAAATTACCAATTACATTTTTCACTGAATTAGAAAAAAACTGCTCTAAAATTCATACATAACCAAAAAAAAAGAGCCTGAATAGCCAAAGAAATTCTAAGAAATAAGAACAAAGACAGACCACCTGACTTCAATTGCCACCTGACATCAAACAACACTGCAAGGCTACAATAATAAAAAAATGGTATGGTACTGGTACAAAATCAGACACATAGACCAATAGAACAAATTAGAGAAGCAAGAAATAAAGCCACATATATACAACAATCTGATCTTTGACAAAGCAGACAAAAACAAGCAGTAAGGAAAGGACTCCCTATTCAATAAGTGATACTGGGATAACTAGATAATCATCTTCAGAAGATTGAATCAGGACCTCTCCATTTCACCATATACAAAAATCAATTCAAGATGGATTAAATATAATGTAAAACAGAAAATTGAAAAACTCAGGAGGATAACCTAGGAAATACCATTCCAGACATAGGAACGGGCAAAGTTTCCATGACCAACATGTCAAAAGCAATTGCAACAAAAACAAAAAGCTTTATAAGTGGAACCTAATTAATGAGCTTCTGCACAGGAAAAGAAACTATCAGCACAATGTATAGACAACCTACAGAATGTGAGAAAATAAGTGCAAACTATGCATCTGACAAAGGATTAATATCCAGAATCTATAAGGAACTTAAACCAATAAGCCAAAACAAAACAACTCCATTAAAAATTGGATAAATGACATGAACAAACACTTCTCAAAAGAAGACCATATATACAACCAACAAGCATATAGAAAAATGCTCAACTTCACTAATCATCTTATAATTATTAGAGAGATGCAAGTCAAAACCACAATGAGCTACCATCTCAAGAGTCAGAATCACTATTATTAAAAAGTACAAAAATAACAGATGCGGTTGCAACTGCTGAAAAAAGGGAACGCTTACATACTGTTGATGGGAATGTAAATTAGTTCAGCTACTGAGGAAAGCTGTTTAGAGATTTCTCAAATAACTTAAAATAGAACTACCATTCGACCCAGGAATCCCATTACTAGGTATGTACCCAAAAATAAATAAATAATTCTACCATAAAGACACACATGCATATCTATGTTTATCTCAGCACTATCCACAATAGCAAAGACATTGTGATGGTTAATACTGAGTTTCAACTTGATTGGATTGAAGGATGCAAAGTGTTGATCCTGGGTATGTCTGTGAGGGTGTTGCCAAAGGACATTAACATATGAGTCAGTGGGCTGGGAAAGACAGACTCACCAGAAGGCAGACCCACCCTTAATTTGGTTGGGCACCATCTAATCAGCTGCCAGTGTGGCCAGGATATAAAGCAGGCAGAAAAAACTAAAAAGGCTACACTGGCTTAGCTTTCCAGCCCACATATTTATCATGTGCTCTATGCTTCCTGTCCTCAAACACTAGATTCCAAGTTCTTTGGCTTTGGGACTTGGACTGGCTTCCTTGCTCCTCAGCTTGCAGATGGCCTATTGTAAGACCTTGTGTTTATGTGAGTTAATAAACTCCATATAGTTCAATAAGTCTATATTGAACTATATGTTGAACTATATTAGTCTATATTGAACAATAAGTCTATATTGAACTATATTATGTGAGTTAATAAACTCCATATAGTCCAATAAGTTCCATATAGTGAGTTAATAAACTCCTACTAGTTCTGCCCCTCTAGATAACCCTGACTAATACAGACATGGAATAAATCTAAATGCACATTAACAATGAACTTGATAGAGAAGATATGGTATATATATACCATAGAATACAACACACCATCAAAAAGAGTGAAATCACGTCTTTTGCAATACCATGGACACAGCTGGAGACCATTATCCTAAGCAAATTAATAAAGAACAGAAAGTCAAATACTGCATATTCTCACTTATAAGTGGAATCTAAACATTGACTGTTCATATGCACAAAGAATGAAACAATAGACATTGGGCCTAGTTGAGGATGGAGCATGGGATCAAGGTGAGAATCTAAAAACTATCTATCAGGTATAATGTTCACTACCTAGGTGATGAAGTAATTTGTACACCAAACCCCAGTGACATCCAATTTAACCATGTAACAAACCTGCACATGTACCCTCTGAACCTATAATAAAATTTGAAAGGAAAAGTAAAACATGAATTAAAAAATAAAATAAAATGATAAATGGTAAATATTCTTGATTTATACTTTTACCATTTTAAAAATATCTTCTTATCTTACAGTAATGATTTTTGTTTCAGTTTCTATTTTGTCTGATATTAAATTAACATAGCTACTCAGGCTTTTTGAGGGGTTATGGTTTGTACTTTATATCTTTTCCTATACTTTATTTTCAATCTTGTCGTGTCTTTGAACCTAAAGTGTGTTTTTTCACTGGCAGCATATAGTCATATAGTTGAATCATTAGTTAAATTCAGTCAGTCAATCTCTGCCTTTTTCAGAGTGTTTACTCCATTTGAATTTGATATAAAGTGAATTTCACTTCTGCCATTATACTATTTCTTTTCTTCCTGTCTTCTGTATTTTTTGTTCTTACAGTAATACTACCTGTTTTTGTTTGTTTGTTTGTTTAGACAGGGTCTCACTCTGTCTCCCAGATTGAAGCACGATCTCGGCTCACTGCAACCTCCACCACTCAGGCTCAAGTGATTCTCTCACCTCAGCCTCCTGAGCAGCTGGGATTATAGGCATGTGCCACTACCACCCGGCTAACTTTTGTATTTTTAGTAGAGGTGGGGTTCCACCATGCTGGCCAGGCTGGTCTTAAACTCCTGATCTCAAATGATCCAATAGCCTCAGCCTCCCAAAGTGCTGGGATTACAGGCATGGGGCACGGTGCCCGGCCACCACCTTCTTTTTTG
>NW_012106864.1:1396373-1398671 GCF_000951045.1 Mandrillus leucophaeus
TTTTTTTTTTAATCACAATGACAAGAAACTAGAAATCAACAATGGAAGTTATCCTGAAAAATTTAAAAATATGTTGAAATTAAACAACATGCTCCTAAACAACCAGTAGATTATGAAATAAATTAAAAGGAAAATCAAAGAATACCTTGAGACAAATAAAAATGGTAGCACAGCATACAAAAACATATGAGATGCAGCAAAAGCAGCTCTAAGAGTGAAACTTATATCAAAAAAAAAGCCTATATTAGTGCAAAAGAAGGATCCTAAGTAAACAATCTAACATTATATATCTAAGAAATGAAGGAAAAACAAAGCCCAAAGTTAGAAGAAGGAAGTAACAAAGAGCAAAAATGAATAATTTAGAAACTAGGAAAATAATTTTAAAAATCAACAAAACTAAGAATTTTTTTGAAAAGATAAAATTGAAACACTCTTCAATAGAACAATTGAGAAAAAAATAGAAGATACAAATAGATAAAATCAGAAATAAAATAAGAAAAATTACAACTGATATAGAAACATAAAAAATTCTAATAAGCTACTAGGAACAATTACATGCCAACAACCCGGATAACCTAGAAGATACATATAAATTTCTGACTACATACAGCTTACCAAGACTGAATCATGAAAAAATAAAATAAAACTCTGAATAGACAAATAATGGGTAAGGAGATTGAACCAGTAATAAGAGGTCCCCCATCAAAGAACTGCATGAGACATAATGGCTTCCCTGCTAAATTTTACCAAACATTTAAGAAAAGCTAATATAATCTTTCTCAAAGTCTTTCTATAAAATTCAAGTAAATGGAATACTTCCAAACTCATTGTTTTACGCATGTGTTACCCACTTACCAAAGACAGACAAGGACACTACAAGAAATGAAAATTACAGGCCAGTATCACTAATGAACATAGATGCAAACATCCTCAACAAAATATGAGCAAACCTAATTCAACAACCCATTGAGAGAATCATGCACTATGAGCAAGCAGGATTTATCTCTGAGGTGCAACAATGGTTCAACATATGTAAATCAGTAAATGTGGCACACCACATTAACAGAATAAATGACCAAAAATGCATTATCATCTTAATAAGTGCAAAAAAAAAAAGCATTTGACAATATTCAGCAACTGTTCTTGCTAAAAGCTCTCAACAAATTAGTTACAGAGAGAATGCACCTCAACAGAATAAAGGCCACATATGATTAGCTGACAGCTAACATTATAAAACAATGGTTAAAAGTTGAAATCTTTTCCTTTATTATCAAAAACAAAATGAGGATGCCCATTCTCACTGTTTCTTTTCAACATAATACTGGAAGTACTAGACAGAGCAATTAGGCAAGAGAAAGAAATAAAATGTGTCCTAATAGTAAAGGACAAGGTGAAATTGTCTCTGTATGCTGACAAGGTGATCTTATAAACAGAAAACCTTAAGGACCCCACCAAAAAATTAAAACTAATAAATAAATACAGTAAATTTGCAGGATACAAAATCAACATGCAGCAATCAGTAGCACTTACATGTACTAACAATGAACTCTGAAAGAGAAATTGAGGACACAATCCCATTTACAGTAGCAATAGCAGCAACAACAAAAAAACTTAGGCATAAATTTAACCAAGTAGGTGAACGATCTGTATACCGAAAACTATAAAACACTGATAAATTGATGACAACACAAACAAATGGAAAGAGAACCTACGTTTATGTATTGGAATAATTAATGTTGACAGTGTCCATACTATTCAAAGAAATCTATAGATGCAATGAACCCCTACACAATCCCAATGGTAATTTTTACAGAAATAGAAAAAAATTCTAAAGTACATATGGAACCACAAAAGATTCTGAATAGTCAAAACAATCTTGAGCAAAAAGAAAAAAACTGAACGTATCACACTCCATGATTACAAAACATACTTTAAAGCAATTGTGATCAAGAGATGACAGTACTGGCATAGAAATAGACCCATGGACTGGGAATAGAGTGGAAAGCCCATAAATAAACTCATGCCTTTATGGTTATTTGATTGGCAGCAAAAGTCCCAAAAACACACAATGGAAAAAGGATAGTCTCTTCAATAGATACTGCTGGGTAAAGTGGATATCCATAAGCAGAAGAATGAAACTGTATTCTCATCCCACATCATATACAAAAATAGACACAAAATGGATTAGGGATTTAAAGTAAAACCCAAAAATATAAAACTACTAGAAGAAAACATAGAAAAATGTTTCATGTCATTGTTTTGGTCAATAACATTTTAGATATGACCTCGAAAGCCCAG
>NW_012106864.1:1400076-1402451 GCF_000951045.1 Mandrillus leucophaeus
ACCCACTTACCAAAGACAGACAAGGACACTACAAGAAATGAAAATTACAGGCCAGTATCACTAATGAACATAGATGCAAACATCCTCAACAAAATATGAGCAAACCTAATTCAACAACCCATTGAGAGAATCATGCACTATGAGCAAGCAGGATTTATCTCTGAGGTGCAACAATGGTTCAACATATGTAAATCAGTAAATGTGGCACACCACATTAACAGAATAAATGACCAAAAATGCATTATCATCTTAATAAGTGCAAAAAAAAAAAGCATTTGACAATATTCAGCAACTGTTCTTGCTAAAAGCTCTCAACAAATTAGTTACAGAGAGAATGCACCTCAACAGAATAAAGGCCACATATGATTAGCTGACAGCTAACATTATAAAACAATGGTTAAAAGTTGAAATCTTTTCCTTTATTATCAAAAACAAAATGAGGATGCCCATTCTCACTGTTTCTTTTCAACATAATACTGGAAGTACTAGACAGAGCAATTAGGCAAGAGAAAGAAATAAAATGTGTCCTAATAGTAAAGGACAAGGTGAAATTGTCTCTGTATGCTGACAAGGTGATCTTATAAACAGAAAACCTTAAGGACCCCACCAAAAAATTAAAACTAATAAATAAATACAGTAAATTTGCAGGATACAAAATCAACATGCAGCAATCAGTAGCACTTACATGTACTAACAATGAACTCTGAAAGAGAAATTGAGGACACAATCCCATTTACAGTAGCAATAGCAGCAACAACAAAAAAACTTAGGCATAAATTTAACCAAGTAGGTGAACGATCTGTATACCGAAAACTATAAAACACTGATAAATTGATGACAACACAAACAAATGGAAAGAGAACCTACGTTTATGTATTGGAATAATTAATGTTGACAGTGTCCATACTATTCAAAGAAATCTATAGATGCAATGAACCCCTACACAATCCCAATGGTAATTTTTACAGAAATAGAAAAAAATTCTAAAGTACATATGGAACCACAAAAGATTCTGAATAGTCAAAACAATCTTGAGCAAAAAGAAAAAAACTGAACGTATCACACTCCATGATTACAAAACATACTTTAAAGCAATTGTGATCAAGAGATGACAGTACTGGCATAGAAATAGACCCATGGACTGGGAATAGAGTGGAAAGCCCATAAATAAACTCATGCCTTTATGGTTATTTGATTGGCAGCAAAAGTCCCAAAAACACACAATGGAAAAAGGATAGTCTCTTCAATAGATACTGCTGGGTAAAGTGGATATCCATAAGCAGAAGAATGAAACTGTATTCTCATCCCACATCATATACAAAAATAGACACAAAATGGATTAGGGATTTAAAGTAAAACCCAAAAATATAAAACTACTAGAAGAAAACATAGAAAAATGTTTCATGTCATTGTTTTGGTCAATAACATTTTAGATATGACCTCGAAAGCCCAGGTAACAACAGTAAAAATACATACAATGATTGCATCAAACTAAAAAAAAAACTTTTTTATAACAAAGGAACCAACAGAGTGAATACATAACCCACAGAGTAGAAGAAGAAATTTTAAAACTGTACATTTGATAAGGGATTAATATCCAAAATACATTAGGAACTCAACTCAATAGTAAGAAAACAAATAATCTACTAAAACATAAGCAAAGAGCGTGAACAGATGTTTCTTAACAAGAGATATACAAATGGCCAATAGAGTCATAAAAATTTGTTGAATATCTCTAATTTTTAGGTAAATTAAAATTAAACCTACAATGAGATATTACTTTACACCTATTAGAATGCCTATGATAAAAAAAAGATGAACTAACAGATGTTGGTAATGATATGGAGAAAACAGAATCTTTGAACACTGTTAGTGGAAATGTAAGTTAGTATAGCCATGAAAAATGGTATGCAGGTGTCTCAACATCTTGTAGAAATTATAGACAGCTAGAGGAACAAGAGAACTACTATATGATCTAGCAATCCTACTTCTGGGTATATGTCTAATGGAACTGAAATCAATATATTAAAGACATGTCTGCACTCATATTCATTGAAGTGTTATTCACAATAGCCAAGATGTAGAATAAACCTAAGGGTCTGCACAGATGAAGAGATAAAGAAAATATTAGATATATGCACAATGGAAAGTCATTCAGCCTTAATAAAGAAGACAATGCTGTCCTTGGCAAAAACATAAATAACATAAATAAACCTGGAAGACATTATGCACAGTGATGTAAGCCAGGCACAAAATGTCAAATATTGCATGATTTCCTTTTTATGGTGAATCTAAAAAAGTCACACTCATCAAAGTAGGAAGGAGAATGTTGGTTGTCAGAGGCCAAGGGTTGGCAGAGGAAATGTTTGTCAAAG
>NW_012106864.1:1404916-1420373 GCF_000951045.1 Mandrillus leucophaeus
TTACTTTTTCCTGTATATGAGACTTTTAAAAAAATTTTTTGCCATGTATCGTATGTTTTTGTTGAAAATTTTAAACATGGAATAATTATATATATTTATGTATAATGAAAATGTTTGAATAAAAATAATACAAATTAAAAAGGGTTCCTTCCAACTTTGGCTTTTGGTAGTTTATAATATGTCTACATCTGGGTCTTTGAGTTTATTCCTTTCAGGTTTTACTGAGTTTCTGGACATGTAGATGAAGAATTTTTATCAAAATTTGGGAAGTTTTCAGACATTAATTTTTCAAATATTCTTTCTACCCCTTTTCCTCCCCTCTTCTCTCTTCTCCTTCTGCTCCTTCTCTTTCTCCTTCTTCTGTGACTCTCATTATGTATATGTATGTATGATGGTATCTCACAGGTCTCTAAGACTTATTTTTATTCTTTTCTCTCTCAGTACCTCAGACTGGTTAGTATAAATTGACCTATCTTCAAGGTCAAGCATCCTTTCTTCTGAAAGCTCAAATCTTCTGTTGAGTCCCTGCTGTGAATTTGTTTTATTTTAATTTTATTGTGTGTTTTGACTCTATAGACTGCATTATAAACTTTTAAATAATTTATATATCTTTCTTGATATTTTCCTTTATTTGATGAGATATTATTCTCATATTTTCCAATAGTTATTTAGACAAGATTTTTTTTTAGTTCTTTGAACATTCTTTAAATAGCCAACTTTATGTTTCTGTAAAGTTTCTATAATTCCAATATTTGTGTTTTCTGTAGTACAATTTCTATTGATCTTATTTTTTTCCGTATATGAGCCATATTTCTTATTTATTTGCATGTCTCGTATGTTCTTCATTAAAAATTTAAAATATTGAGTAATATATAATGGCAAATTTTGTAATCAGATTCTCTTCTACCCCAGTAATTTTTTTGTTCTTGGTTTTTTTTTTTTTTTCATTTATTTCTTGAATTAATTTTGTCAAGTCTGAATTCTTTGTTGTTTGTAGCTACTGAAGTTTCATCTCAGTTAGCTTTGTCATCAGCTAATGATTGAATAGATATGACCTTAAATGCCTATATAAATATGTCTTTTAGCGTTTGCCAAGGGATTCTGTGCATTTGGGGACACACTGTCAATGTTTAGGCAAGCAATTTACAGCTCTTGTTACATTTTACTTCTTACTTACATTAAGCCACATGACTGCTCATGCACACAGCCTTGCACATGCAGCCCTCTAGATTTCCAGGAATATGTTGAAGCTTTTCAAGCCCCCTGTGGACAGCTCCTTTCCCAGTTTTTTTATTTTAAATATCTGTCAGCCTGACGTTTACCCCAACTTTTATCTCCATCTCAGGCAGCTGCAGTTGATCCAATTGTCACTGCTTGTTTTCAGCAAACACACCTTAGGTAAAGACTACTTGTTCACACTCGATTATGACTGAGTCAGGTCAAATAATCACAAGCCTATTCGATAATCACAAGTTATCGAAGGAAGTGACAGACAGCTCAAATAATGACCACTCTCTGAGAATGAGGCTTTAAAGGAGCTCCAACCATTTTCTATTTCCTACATAAGCTTCCTGGATGCTATCATTATTGTGGGCTGTTGTTTTTCAAAGTTATCCCAGAATGGAGGACAGAGGGGATGGCATAAAAAAGGTTGCAATGCCACAGACCTCACTATTTTTACCTAGTTAGCCATTTTCTTGAAGAAACACTCTCAAGGATATTGCAAATCTTAATTAACTTCATGAATATTGAAAACTTCATTATGAGAGTTTTGCCAATGTTTTCCTTGCTTTTATTGAGAAGAGGATATTTGGTGGATCTTAATCATTCTCTCTGACATTATTGTATTATATCTTTAAACATATGAATTATTTTCAGTTATTGTTTCTTTCCTCTTCCAGAGCTGCAGGTTCACATTTATTTTATATCCAATAGTCCTCAATATCTATGATTTACCCTATAATTATTATTTGGGTCTTTCCTGTCCCATTTAAAGTCTTACGATTTCCTCTGTCTTTTCCATAAAGCACTAGACTGTACTTATAGTCATATGTGCTTTATTGGCTCTAATCTACCATTCAACACTTAACTGAATTTTTATTTTCATATCAAGTTTATATTTTAACCATTGCATTTTTTAATCTCTGTCTTTTTCCTCAGGGTCTCATTTTGAGTTTATGTACTCTTCTTTGAAATATTTCTAAAGCCTAAAATTTATTTGAAATTATGGAGATATTTTCTCTGAACACTGCTCCTATTTCACTGAAATTCATCTCGAGAAATTTATTTTACACCTGTCATTTGCAGTGCTTGTTCTTACCTTTTTTCCCTCCAACATTAATGCACACACTTTCTGAAGTTCTTTTGTCATTATTACTGACTTTTCAAATGGGAGCAATTATCCTGAAATCTACTCTGACGAAGAGTGGGAGGATAAATCACAGTTTCAATTCATATTTGTTGTATCCAACAACCTCTCACTAAATATGATTTCCTTTGTCCTACAAAGACATCTTCATTTAATTTTTAGTGCCCCAGTATTCAGCACAGCTCTGGAAAACCTCTTGTACCCACAGGCATTTGATGTCATTATCTGGCCCTTGGTGCCTCCTCGCCTCTTTTTTCACTTTAAGAAAGTCTGGAAGTCTGAATCAGCTATTCAACGTGGTTTACCATCTCTCCTTCCCAGGCATGTATTCATGTAAAACTAGATCTTTGCATTAGACTTTGTCTAGGACCCTCATTTTACTGTTCTAAACAATAATCTTTGGAAAGATATTTAATTATAAGATCTGCAAAAGTATGTGTCCTATCTCAGTATCTCTTTCACTTTTCATTATATGGCACATACAAATAACACGTTATAATTTGGGATGACAGCCCTTTTTCCTGTATATTAAAAAAAAGAATTCCCCTATTTCTTCCTCCCTCCCTTCCTTCTTCTTTCCTTCCTTCCTTCTTCCCACCCTCCCTTCCTCCCTTCCTCCCTCCCTCCCTTCCTTTCTTAGTTATTTCTATATTTGTTGATTGTGATGAAAAGATTTTTGAAAATAAATTTGGAGGAAAATTTTATTCCTGTGAGTAGTTTGCAAACCAGGGATAGACAGCCTTGTGTTCTAAACAAAGCTGTGTTCCAGGGAACAAAAAGATGGTTCAGGTTTTATGGCAAAGGTTCCTGCCCAAGTTCCTAATCAGGCCCATTAATGCAAACGAAGGATTGAAACTTAACTTAGTTCTGATTGGTTGGTACTCCTGAGCCCTAATGAGTCAATACCATTGAGTCCTAATTGGCCAGGGCAGAAGAGCTCTGAGTCTCTGTCAGATGTTTCTTTCAAATGGCCAATAGTGGGGAAGGGGAAGGGTGTCTGGTCAAAGCTTATCTTGGAATTAACAACAGAAACTGGTTTGTTTGCTCAACTGTAGAAAGGGAAGTCCTATAACACTTATACAACATCCTTCTGAGACCACAGAGTGCTTGACCACTTCTTCACCAAAGGTTATATTTTATTCATACTTCAGAGTTAAATTATTACTTCACAATCAAAAAGTCTGTGATTCTTTAGCCTAAATTATATCAATCTATTAAATTCACTTAAGAGCCTAGAATTTCCCTTGTTGGTTTTTCATTAGTATATATAAGTAATTGATGTTTTATTATTTTGTTGTGTCTGTTTTTGTTAAATATACTTTCTCTGAGGGCAGGGGTCATACTGTCTTAAACTGCTGCAATCAACACATAATCGAAGGAACATAGCATTCAAATTTTTGTGTTGAACCAATTAATTAATACATAAGCTTTATGAATATATGTAAATGGTAAATATAAGTACATTTCTGAAAACAGTCTACTAATGAGTAGAACAAATACATTTTACCAATTTTTGCTGTAAACAGTAAGCAATTATTATTGACACAAAGTTGACTGACACTATAATAGCATCATAACTGCTAAATTAGTACTGAATTTGCTATTAACATTAGCGATAAAGTATCATCATTATTTAAATGTAGTTTGTCTTAACATTCATTTGTATGCACAATGCCTTTTTCTAAATGCATGAGTGCATCATAAATATATAAATCTCCGTAATTAAACATATCCAGTCTCCTTTCTGAATCCACTAAATGCAGAGATGAGAGGGGGAATTTGTAATTTCATAACTGATATTAATGTGCAGCTCTGTTTAAAAGTCACTCCTCTATTTAAGAGAAAGTTTCAGATGCTTTTTGAGAACTATAATTAAAATTTGTGGGTGTAGAATTTTTGGCCACATTTCTATTCTCATTCTACTAGTTTTAATATTTAATTTACATCTGTTGGCCTCACTGTGAAAACTTAAGACTTCCAAATTAATTAAAAATTTATAGAAAAATTGGGGTTTCTCACTTAGGCCTACTGAAACAAACTACATTAATATTATAAAGTTCTAGTGAGCTCAACAATAATGAGGTATGTAAATACATGTTATAAACAAGAACTAAAATGTTAACTAAGGTACAACCACTTGGTGAACTTCTGTAAATGCTGGCTGATTTTCACGCCCTTCAAATAGAAAAATATATTTTAACATCCACATACTTTCCCTAACTTAAAATTCGGTGAATTTCAATTGTGATTTAAAATTTGCAATAATAAGTATTTAAAGAGAAAATTTCATGCATGAAATAAAAGTACAATCATATCCATCTTACCTAGCTATCTATCACTTATTGATCACATATTCATCTCTCTACCTATTATACATTAACTTAGGTGATTTTCATGAGAACCATATTTAATAATGTTTCTATGGGAAAATGCATTCCATTATCATTTGAATTCAGGATGCCATAACACTTCAAATAATGCTTCTTTTGCCTTTCTGGTGACCATGCCTGACATTCTGAGCCTTCAAAGACTCCTATATCTCAGGAAGAGCTGATTGATAGAAATAAAGATTCTTCTACATACCAACATTTTTGTTTCTTCTCTAAATATACATAAATCAATATATTCAATTGATATATGCCTTGAATTATGAAACTGTTCTTTGTAATTCAGTTTTTCTTCTCCCAAATCATTTTCTAAGTACTTACAAATATATATATGCAAGTGGAACAGTTTTACATTAATAATATAAAAGAATATTTAGAGTACTTAAATAAAGTGTTTAGAAAATTTGGCATGTGAATATTTTCATATTAATGTCAACACACATAGCTCTACATCATTTTATTTAACTACTGTTTAGTACCCCATATGATACAACTGCCTAAAAATTATATATTGATAAATGATTATTTTATTAGTTTTTGCTCTTAAAAACATAATTATATTTTTTCTTAATTTACATGAGAGATTATTTAGCTGCTATTGAAAAGTTAAATTTGTCTTGAATATGTATGCCTATAAAAATTCAATCTAAACTGCCAAGTTATCTTCCAAAGGCCTAATCTCATTTTTGCTTTCTAAAACAATTTATGACCACATCATTTTTTTCCAGAAATAATACTGATAAATTTCACTTATTTGTGAATCTCTATACAATATATTATATAATTATTTTAATATATATTTATTTGCTCATCACAGAAGTTTAACATTTTCATTTATTAAGTATCTGAATTTACTTGGCTGTCAATTTGAACATTGTCCATTAGTTTATATGCTTATATGTTATTATCAATATGTTGTTATGAATAATTTTACAAGCAAATTCTGTTATTAAATTTATACTTTAAACCCATAACATTTTCTACTGTCAGTATACCAATAATGTATATCCTCTTATTTTTTTTAAGAAATAATAGCCTGCTGTAAGACTTTAGGCATAGTTTTCCATACTGTGATACTTTCATCCATTTGTTGCTTAATTTATTTTTGTTATTTGATTTGAAATTTATGTCTGTAATGGAATGAGGCAGAAATCTGAATTGTTCCCCCAGCAACCTCAATAAAATAATCAATTGCTACAATACAATGAACCTTTCTCATTATCCATAATTTCCTCATTGATTTTATTGGCTACCTTGATCATATGCTAAATTTGAACATATACATGTATCCAATTCAGGATGTACGAGCTAGTTCATTAATCTAATGAACCATTTTTATTCCATTACTATATAATTTTCTCATTGTATCTAAATGATGTATTTTTCTTGTGGATCATTATTATCTCCTTCTTCCAAACTGTCCTTGTATTTCTTAACTGTTTCTTTTGATCCCTAAATTGATTTTAAATTAGATTGTCAATTTCTGTTAGATAATAAATTCTTTCATGATTCTAACTAGATCTGTCTGAAATAAAATAAAAACTAACAATTAATGATATCACTTTATTGATTTCTTATTTAAAGCACTTATTTATTGAGCAATAGTTGTTTTTCCTATATTAGTGACATTTGTTCTTTCCCATATAATATTTACAACACATCTTTTTTGTATTGACTTGTTCTAATGAGTCAGTGCATTAATAGTAGTAGAAGCATTGGTTATATTTTTTATAATTTCATCTAAAAATTGAAGATTGGATTTGGTCCTGGGAAGTCTGATTTTGTATTTTATATTCTTAATAGTACTTGTAGTTGTTGTAAAAAAAAAAAAGTGGCAAGGTCAAATTAATCAGTTGTTAAATTATTCAGCATTGTGATAACAGGTGAATTGCATTCCCTATGTCAGTGCTTTTTAATACATTAGCAAGTAACTCTATATGTCTATTAAATACTTGCAAAGCAGTTATTGTGAAGGCACACAATTAATAATTTTAATTTATTTAAATTTAAAAACTGAAAAAATGTATTTTTAAAAATTAAATCTAACTCACCTTGTTTAAAAATACATTCACCTTAACTGTTGAATCATGTGAGATATTATTGTGGTATTATAGTGAACCTGCATTGTTTCTATTATTACATATAAATGTATCTCAAAACTAGTCATTATAAATGATTTGTTCACTTCAAGTGATGTTTTTGCATGCAATATTATGCCATTGTAATTTGTTTATTTGAACATTTTATGCACATAATATGAACTGCAATAAAACTTATGTAAATCATGATTACCAATTAAATTAAAAGTACATTTAAGCCATTTTTTTAGTTAAGCAAAATAGACCAGTTGCAGGATGCAGAATCATGTGATGCTGCAATAGCAACTGTTAAAATTGAAAGACAAAGAGAAAATACAATAGAAGATAGGTACAAATTTGCTATGAATGTCAACTGAAATTAGTGAGAGTGGAGAAAAACGAAAGTGCTTTATGATTATAATAGACAAATTTGAAATGTATAACAGAGCAAAAATAATAACAGAAAATTTTAGAAAACACATAGTGATTTTGATAAAACATTCCTCTTAATAAACAAAAAGCACTGACAACCTGTAATCCCAGCACTTTGGGAGGCCGAGGCTGGGGATCACAAGGTCAGGAGATTGAGACCATTCTGGTCAACATGGTGAAACCGTGTCTCTACTAAAAATACAAAAATTAGCCAGACGTGGTGGCACGCGTCTGTAGTCCCAGCTACTTGGGAGGCTGAGGCAGGAGAATTGCTTGAACTCAGGAGGCAGAGGATGCAGTAAGCCGAGATTGCGCCACTGCACTCCAGCCTGGAGACAGAGCGAGACTCCATCTTTTAAAAAAAAAGAAAAATCAGAATTGAATATCCACCAAACAATGTAAAACAATCGTTGATAAGAGCTAAGCTTCTAACATTGGCCAGCTACAAATTATTTTGGATTCTTGAAACAAATGAAAGAAATTTTAGATGGTATATTGGTCAGAGTTCAACCAGAGAAAGAGAACCAGTAGTGGGTGTGTGTCTGCAGAGAGAAAGAGAGAGAATAAAGAATTGTGTTACTTCCCTGTGTGACTGTGGGGCAGGCCAGCAGTAAAGCAAGGTGACCAGTAAGCCGGAACCTACAGAGAGTAATTAGCACAAGCCAAAACTGCAGTCCGCAGGCAGTTTTTTTGACTTGTCTTTCTTTCTCTCTCTCTCTCAGGGAAACTGTGGTCATGTTTTTAAGAACTTGTAACTGATTTATTCAGGTCCACCAAGATTAACCAGGAAAATTTTCCCTAAAATCAGCTGATTTATGACCTTAATTATATCTGCAAGATATCCCTGCTGCAACTAGATTATTGTTTGATTGAATAACTAGAGATTTACCTAAGCTGACAAGCCAGAAAGACCATCACAGATGTAGAGATGTTTAAAAATACTATTTCAGGTATAAGTTTTGTTGGAAAATTATGAGAAAAAGAGTGAAAAGGACACGTTTAAAAAGGGGTATGAATATTATTGTTTAAATTGTTCAATATGAAGATGCAATTGTAAGGTATCATACCCAGTTTATGAAATTAGAAACAAATGGAAAAAACTTTGAAAATATTTTGTTGAGGTATAAAAGTTTTATAAAGATTTACTGTACTAACTGTAATTTAAAATTTTGTTGAAATTCAAAGAATGTTGGTGAACTACAATGAAAGAAAAGAAGTTAATTTAAATGGAGTTCATTTTTTCTCACTACTGTCACATCACATACGAGCAAGCTAAATTTGAATCTCTAAGGAAAGGTAATCTTGTGTCTGACCTAGCTAGACAAGTAAAGAAAGTTATTGACATGAAAACTGTTCATAATACAAATCAATAATAAAACTTTTGCATATTATCCAGAAGATAAAGCAGTAAAATGTTTAGTGTAATCAGTAGAATTATATGAATCACCTGCAAGTCTAAAATAAAAATACAGCAAAAATGCTTTGTTATGTTAATTAACCTAGCTTTATATTTTCAATTCCTGCAATACTCTTTGGAATTAAATAGTACTGAGCTAAAGTAAAAGTTAGTTTACTTAGTGTTCAAATTGAGATGAGATGTAGATGTAAAATACACATTGATTTCAAATATTTGATACAAAAAAATCACTAAAATTTTTATTTTGATATGTTAAAATGGTATTTGAATATATCAGGTTAAATGATATGTTATTAAAATTAATTGAACCAGTTTCCTTTTAACATTTTTAAATGTAGCTATAAGAACTTTTAAAATTATATATGCAGCATATATTTGTACTTAGAACTGCTCTAGGCAATTGTGGGCCTCAAATACATTTTTTTATCTCTATATTAGCAAGATAAATAATTATTTGAGAGGAAGACTAAGAGCACTTTGTGAATGGCTCTCTGCATTTCTATTTAATTTTGTCTCTAAAGACTCAAGCAGCAGGCCTTAGGTCCCTGCAATTATCAAGGCATTGTACTATAAATTTTAAAATACACATATACATGCACACAAACAAAAATGACATATCCCTAGGTTGAAGGACATTACACTGCCATTAAAAAGAGTGAAGAATGAAATACACACACACATAGAAAGAGAAATAAAAGTCATGCCTCTTGAGTTAATTGAATATTCTGAAAATGATTTTTAAGAGGTCGGTGTATTCTTGCAAGAACAACCTGGGAGCATGGTTATAAAACAAACATCCTACCTAGTTAAGCTCTCATGTATGCATGCTTTACTACTGTGGCATCATTTCATAAAACAGACGCATTTCTGAGGAAATAAAACAATTAAAGACAGGTCTAACTTCAGTGCATAAAACCATGGAGACCATATTGTACTTACAAAAACAAAATTGTATTTGTAAATACACACGGGGACATGAAATGAAGACCTAACAGTGGGGAATCAAGTAGACACACAGTGTGAATTGGCACTCCCCTTGTTTGCATCCAGAAATGTCCGGTAGTGTGTCAAAATGTTATTAGCTCTGGAGTTTCACAGGGTTGCATTCTTGCAAATGGCTCCAAGGTTAGACTTAATTTCCTCTTTTAAACATTTTTAACATGCTTTTAAAAGAATAAATATATTATCAAAATAAAACACTAAGACTTTATAAAGCAAATACAGATATGAAAACAATAACATTTTGTAATGAAACCCTTTGATTCTCTTGAATATTGTATAACTTCCCTGCTACCCAGATGTGACCACTATTCCAGGTCATCTGAAATCATGCCTTTAGTTTTATTTTTACTTACATAATGTATTAATGTCTTTCCAGATCACACAGTTTAGTTTTGCCTTGTTTTGAAAATGTTATTAATTGAAACATGCTATATGCATTTATTTTACTTTTGACTCTTTTGCTCAAATTTATGTATGTGAGACACATCCAATGTTATTGCATACAGCTGTATTTTGTTCATACCTATTATTTATAGTATACCAGTGTACAATTATACCACAATTTATTGATTTTACCACTGCCAAACACTGAGGCACACTGATGAATTTCATTCACATTCCTTGGCATTTCCATCCCAGTATTGTGTTTTTCATGATTTTATTCTACCTTTATTTTTTTTGTATTCCCAGCTATCATAAATAATGTCAACTTCCCAGGGATATACCTTTTGCATAAATTCATACATAATTTTACCATGTCATGGTTATAAAAAGTTGAGACTTTTTGGTTCAAAATAGAATATATTCATTAGCTTTCTGCCAGAAACTCAAAACTCCTCACTATATTTCCCATGAAGAGGCAGAAAAGAAAAAAAAAAAAAAAACTTACAATAATGCTGAAAATCTAGATTCACAAATTATGTAATAGCAAAACCTAGGAAAAACTGAAACTCTTTTCAAAAGATAAAATCCTAACAGTTTTTCATTTTGGGATATTCTAGTTTTGATTCATAAAACTAAGTTAATTTAAAACATGAAGAAAATTCAGTTTCTCAAATACTTATCCTCTCATACAGAGAGCAAATAATTATGAACATCTTATAATGAAGTGTTCTATACTTATATAAATCTTATGTGTAAATGGCTGAAGTCACACATATTTCTTACTTTTTACACACAAACACGCAAAGCTTCTTACTCTAATAAGCCAAAACTGTTATACAGTACTAACTAAAAAGAAATTAGCACATTACTTAGAATTAATTAATTCTTTTCATATATGTTAATATAGAGCTTTCATATGAAAAATTTTGTAATTCAAAGGGGTGCTACTGGTTGTCCCCCAAAAAACCTTATAATCCATCCTGAAAAAAAATCACATGAGAAAATAAGCAATTAAAATACTAGGTAGTAGAGCATCTGCTTCCAGAATTAGGAGTTTCATGGACTCAAATTCCAGTGAAACAACTAAAACTAATAAAAATTATTTTTTGAAGTCCCTGGAAATTGTCCTGAAAATATACCACAAACGAAGAAAAATTCAAGAAAATCTAGTAAATCTTTGAAAACAATGAGCCTGTGATACTTGAGCTACAAACTGCTCTTATTCCCCTTCCCTGACCAACCAATGTGCAGAGGCTCCATTTCATGTAAAAGTTGCCAAGAACCTGAGGCATAACAATCTTCTCACCTCCAGACAAGGGTCCTTGTATCTGCCATGCAAGATGACTCCAGACTAATCAATTTTTGTTAAGTCCTCACTCTGTGGTACAAAACCTATGTTTCCGATGACTACAGCTAAGAACCTGGGACTACTTCCTCCCACCTATTATTTACTTTCAGGGAGAAGCTTTACCTGAAGCACAGCAAGCCAAGAATGCTGGGTCCTGGGAACTCATCCCAGTTCCCTCATAGCAGAGGTTCCACAATGAAAGAGGCAATCCAAGATGATAAGAGTCTACTACTCACACCAGTGTCTTGCTTGTAGAACAGATGTATCACTCTGAGAGAAGCAGACTACCGCTTCCACATCCAACTCCAGAGTAGTGGCTTAGGGATTTTATTCATACTGGCAGTCTATAAACAAGAGAGAAATCAAGTGCTGTTTACAAAAGAAATTACTTTTTGTAGAAACAAGTGAAAAGTATTTGAAGCCTAGGGGTGCTCTTTAAAAAATGTAAAAAAAAAAAAAAAAGAAGAAGAAGATGGTGGTGGTGGTAATTAAGAGGACACTGTTAATTCAGTGAGAACAAGAAGCTAAATTAGACTAGCTAGTTTACCAAAGAGATTAGGGAAAGAAACCATTCATTAACAGCCATCCTGAACTTACAGCAAAGCACAAAGATTTAGCTCAAACATTACCCCTGCATAGATGCCTAAATTTAAATAAGAAGTCTATGAAAAATTAAGCCAAAAGGAAAGCAACAGTAAGTATTAAAGTGGAAATTAGGAATTGAAGACTAGGAAAACAATAGACAAAATCAAGAAAACTAAAACTCAGTTATTTGTAATATCAAGAAAATTGACAGTCTTAGCAAGATTGAATAAGGAAAAAAATACATAAAATATTCAAATTCCTGAAATCGGAAAGGAAAGAAAATACACTATTATTGATCTTACGGAAGTAAAAAGTTTTCCAGAGATTAATTTGAACAATCGTATTACAACAAACCGGATAAATTGGATGAAATGGACAAATTCCTAAAAAGCAACAAACTACCAAAATTGACTTAAGAAAAAATAGAAAATCTGGGTAGACCTATGCTAAGCGTAAAAATTGAATTAAAAACGTTTTCACCAAATTAAACCCCAGACCCACAGAATTTCACTGGTAAATAATATCAAAACTTTAAAAAATAATCTTTAGAAACAGTAGTTCTTAAAACACACTTCCAAAAAAATTTAAAATATGGGAGAAGGTAACAGTTCTTCACTCATTCTGTGAGGTCAGTGTTATTCTGGTACCCAAACCAGAAAATACATTGGTTATTCAAGATCCCATCACAATAAGATATATTAAAAACAGCACAACAAAATAGAAAAAAAAAAATGGACCAAAATAAATTTTAAAAAAAACACATGAAACTGAACACACACACACACACACACACACACACACACACACACACACAAGTTGCTTTGGAAAAATGTAATAAAAATTGTTGTCTTTGGACACATAGAGAGGAGCAACACACACTGGGGCCTATCAGAGAGTGATAGCTAATGGATACTAAGCGTAATAACTGGGTGATAAATTTATCTGTACAACAAACCCCCATGACACATGTTTACCTATATAACAAACCTGCACATCCTGCACATGGACCTCGAATTTAAAACACAAGTTAAAAAAAAAAAAAAAAGTTGTCTTTAGCCAGATGGATTTTTAAAACGTGAAAAGAAACAACAGACCAAGTTCTCTTATTAATATAGACAGAAAAATGTCCAACAAAATTTCAGCAAACTAAATGAAGTGACATATAAATGTACCACAATCAGGCCGGGCGCGGTGGCTCACGCCTGTAATCCCAGCACTTTGGGAGGCCGAGGCGGGCGGATCACTAGGTCAGGAGATCGAGACCATCCTGGCTAACATGGTGAAACCCCGTCTCTACTAAAAAATACAAAAAATTAGCCGGGCGTCGTGGCGGGCGCCTGTAGTCCCAGCTACTCGGGAGGCTGAGGCAGGAGAATGGTGTGAACCTGGGAGGTGGAGTTTGCAGTGAGCCGAGATGGTGCCACTGCACTCCAGCCTGGGTGACAGAGTGAAGACTCTGTCTCAAAAAAAAAAAAGGAAAAACTACCATGATCAAGTGACATTTATCATAGGAATGAAAGACTGATTTAACATCTAAATCACAACAAAGCCATGGTAACTCAGAGGCAACAGCTTCTTCTGAACGACCTTTTCAGCTGCGCTTTTCTGGCTCCACTCCAGTGATTGAATTTGCAGGTCTTCCCAGATTGACAGGTTGTTGGTATCTTTAATCTTCCAACTCCACCTTTAAAAGACCTTCATTTCCACAGTTCCCTCTATGGTTGTGTAGGTTTAATTCTTATATTAAATCATGTATTTCATAGCTCATAAACATCTACAATACAGTGGTAGAATGCTTAATTATATATCAGACATCCTTGTCTGGCACCAGACCTCACAAGGCAAGCAATTAATATTTTACCATTGAGTATGATGTCGATTTTTGTAGATGCAATTTTTCAGATTAAGATTGTTTCTTCCTATCGCTAGCTTACTGAGTGCTTTTTAATAAGTAATTGTTTAATTTAATCAAATCTTTTACTCTTTCTGGGGTGATTATATATTTTAGAACTTATTTTCTTTTTATGTATAATCACAGAGATTGATTTTTAAATAATAAACTAGCCTAGAATTCATGGAATAATTCCCACTTATTCTATTTATTGTGACTAAATTCAACTTGCTAATGTTTTATTCATGAGTTTTTGCATCCATGCTTACGGGTATATTTTTCTTTTATTTTCTTTTCTGTGTAATGGCCTCAGGCTTACTATCAGAGTTATACTAGTCTCAAAACTGTGAAAGAGTCTAAGTTTGGTATTACTTTTTCTTTAAATGTTTGTAGTTTTCTTGTGGAAATTTTTTAATCAATATTTTTTAGAGACAGGGTTTCTCCTTTTTCTCCTGTAGTGTGGTGTAGTGTGGTGGCCTCCTAAGTATCTATAGGTGTGTGCCACCATGCCTTGCTAATTTCTTTTTTGTAGAGATGGGGTCTCCCTATGTTGCCAAGGCTGGTTTGAACCTTCTGGTGTTAAGCAATCCTCCCATTTTGACTTCCAAAAATGCTGGGATTGCACATGTGAGCCACCTAATTTGTCCAGGAGGGTATTTAGTTAAAAAGTCAACAACTATAAGATTACTCATGTTTTAAAATTTCTTCTAACGCTAGTTTTGGTAACATGTTTCTTTAAAAAATAATATCTATTTTTTTCAAGTATTTATATATATTGACAAATTTTTTATAATATCCTATTATCTTTTATAACATGAGAAAGGATTAAAATTATATTATCTTTTCGTTATTGGTATTAGGATTTGTATTTTCACATTTTCAAATCCATCTGGCTGAAGCTTTGTCAATTTTATTACTTTTTTCAAAAACAACTTGGGCTTTGAGTTTTCTATTTTCCAATTTATTTTATTTTGATATATGCATTTATATTTTCTTTTTCTTTTTTTTTAACTGTTTTAATCTTATTGAAATGGAACTTTAAATAATTGGTTTGTTTTTTCTGGTATATGTAATTAAAATTATAAATTTCCAGCAAGGCAATAATTTGGCTGCTTCCCACAAATTTTGTATTTTTAATATTAAAGTATTTTTAATACTAAAGTGTATTTTCAATATTAAAATAGGATATTTCCAATTTACTATTGGCTTACTTTTTTTTCTTTCATTTGGTATCACCTCAATCAAATATTAAGTACTGAGATAATCTAAGGTTGGACTGAAACCTCTGGAAGCGCTTGCGTACTACTGAAGCTGTCTCCTACTACACATACTCCCTTAGTGTAGCCATTCCAAGTTCAGTAATATTTTATAAAATACATTTCTTACAAAATGTTAATTAACATATAACTGAGAGTCCCCCCACCTCCAGTGCACCAACAAATGCACAAAAAAAGAAAAAAAAAAAAGGTAGGAATTTGTGACCTAGTAAATTATAGTATTCAAAGAATTTCCATTCCACCAAGAATCCTATGTGCGATTCATCATTAAAGACCATGAATGTCTAG
>NW_012106864.1:1425608-1426682 GCF_000951045.1 Mandrillus leucophaeus
AAATTGTATAAATTGCATAAATCCTTCACTTCTTTGGTTGAACTGATTCTTAGGGTTTTTTGTAGCTGTTGTAAATGTGATTTATTTCTTGATTTTTTTTTTTTTTTCAGATAGATAACTGTTAGCATATGGAAATGCTACATTTTACATTAATTTTGTACCCTTCAACATTACTAAATGTGTTTATCAGTTCTAAGAGTATTTTGGTGGAGTCTTTAGGTTTTGCCAAATATAAGATCATATCCTATTCAAAGAAGGATAATTGAACTTCCTGCTTTCTAATTTGGATGGCTTTTACTTCTTTTTCTTCCCTAATGGCTCTGGCAAGGACTTCATTATTGAATAACAATGGTGAAAGTGAGAGCATCCTTGTCTTGAAGATTTTAGTGGAAAGGCTTTCAATTTTTCCACGTTCAGTATACTAGCTTTGGGTTTGTCATATACAGCCTTTATTGTGCTGAGGTCTCTTCCTTTTATACTCAGTTTGCTGAGAGTTTTTATTATTAGGGGATATCAAATTTTATATAATGCTTTTCAGAATTAATTGAAATAATTCTATGGTTTTTGTCCCTGATTTTGTTGATGTGATGTAACACGTTTATTGATTTGCATATGTTGAGCCATCTTTGGATCCCTGAAACGAATCCCACTTCATCAAAGTGAATGATCTTTTAATGTGTCATTGAATTCAATTTGCTAGTTTTTTTTTTTTCTTGAGGACTTTTGCATTCATGTTTATCAGATATATTGGTTTATTGTTTTATGTTTGTTGTTGTCAGGTTTTGATATCAGACAGATGGAGGCCTTGTAGAATGAGTTTGGAAGCATTCCTTCCTCTTCAAATTTTTGACACAGTTTAAGTAGAACTGGTATTAATTATTCTTTACATGTTCAGTAGAATTCAGTAGTAAATGCAGCATGTGCTTGGCTTTTATTTGATGGGAGACTTCTTGTCACTGCTTCAACCTTGTTACTCATTACTGATCAGTTCATGTTTAATATTTCTTCCTGACTCAGTCTTGGTACATTACATGTATATAGGAATTTATTCATTTCTTCTAATTTTTTTAAATT
>NW_012106864.1:1431993-1446158 GCF_000951045.1 Mandrillus leucophaeus
TATGGAGACAATGACCTATGTAAATAAATGTTGGGCAATAGTTTTTCTATTGAAACTGAATGCCATTAAAAAAAAAAACTGAAGTTTCTCAATATGTGCTTTTTACAAAACAATTCATAACACAAACATATTATTTATGAGGTCAAGTAGAAAGTCTAAGTATTGAAATACCAATTGACAACTTTATACTTTGTTGTTCATAAAAATTTTAAATGTGTAATTATATTAATTTTAGCAAAGATTAAAAATGAGAATGTATTGTAACAAAGACTAAATATTACAATATTCAAAGAAGTTTCAAGTATTTTAGCAATGGAAGTAGCATATTTTATGTAATTAGATTTAGGTTCATTACATTAGTTTTAAATGCAAGTAACATATGACCGTCATACAAGTATTTCACATAAATAATACATTAAACTATAATTTGTTTAAAACGTTAGCAAACAAATAAAAAGGAATATT
The DNA here is from genome assembly GCF_000951045.1 of Mandrillus leucophaeus. NCBI lineage: Eukaryota > Metazoa > Chordata > Mammalia > Primates > Cercopithecidae > Mandrillus > Mandrillus leucophaeus. Next base: position 1,432,459 of record NW_012106864.1, read on the forward strand.
GATTTAAAGTGAGTTTTGTTTTCAGTAATAGCAGAAAAATGAGAAAGAGTCCAAACATGATTTTGTTAATAAATTGTTTCTTGATCTCATAGAAGTACAAAGCAAAATAGTGGTTACCAGAGGCTAGAGTGATTGGAGAAAAAGGTTTGGAAAAATGTTGATTAAAGGATACATCATTATTAGTTAAATGGGAGGAATAAGTTCAAGAGTTTTATTGTATAATATGGTCCCTATAGTTAATGACAATGTATTATATTTTTGAAAAATATCGAGTCAATTTTGGCTATGTATGAGCTTCCCTGTGCCCCCCACCCAAGATTATCTGTTTGCATGTATTATTAAGATCTGTGTGTGTGTGTGTGTCTGTGTGTATGTGTTTGTGTATTAGGACCTCTGTGTGTGTGTGTCCTTATTGTAGTTCCTATGACTTTATTTTTTGTATTTCATATTTTCTATTACTGTAACATAGTCATAAATATTTGGAGGATACATGTGATACATGTATGCAATGGATATTGATCATATCAGGGTCATTGGGGTATCTATTACCTCAAACATTTATCATTTGTGTTGGAAAATTAGAATTCTTCCATTATTGTTATTTTGAAATACATAATAAATTATTGGTAACTATGATTTCCTTACTGTACTGAAGAATATTAGAACCTTCTTTCCAACTCTATTTGTTTACCAATTAATCAACTTATCTTCATATCCATCCCCCACCTCTTTTCCTTAACAGCCTCTGATATGACCAGTGAACTCTAGACCTCCATAAGATTTACTGTTTTACCTCCCAGATATGAGTGAGAATATGCAATATTTATATTTCTGTGCCTGGCTTATTTTGCTTAACATAATCACCTCCGGGTCCACTCATGTTTCTGTAAATGACAGGATTTCAGTACTTCTTATGGCTGAATAATATTCCATTGTGCATATATGCCACATTTTCTTTATCCATTTGTCTATTGACGGGCACTTAGATTGATTTCATATGGCTACTGTGAATGGTGCTGCAAAAAACATAAGAGTGCACATACCTCCTCAAAATGATTTTTTTATAATTATTGAAGATGGGATTGCTTTCTTCATTTTTTTTCAGATAGATCACTGTTAACATATAGAAATGCTACTTTTTATATTGATTGAGTCTTTTGTAGTTTCATATAAATTTTAAGATTGTTCTTTGTTTCCCTGAAGAATGTTATCGATATTTTAATATAGATTGCATTGAATTTGTAGATAATTTTGGGTAGTACAGACAGTTTAACAATATTAATTCTTCTACTTCATGAGAATGGAATAGATTTTCATTTTTTGTGCCCTCTTAAATTTCTTTCATCAATGTTTTATAATTTTTTAAAATTGTATAAATTGCATAAATCCTTCACTTCTTTGGTTGAACTGATTCTTAGGGTTTTTTGTAGCTGTTGTAAATGTGATTTATTTCTTGATTTTTTTTTTTTTTTCAGATAGATAACTGTTAGCATATGGAAATGCTACATTTTACATTAATTTTGTACCCTTCAACATTACTAAATGTGTTTATCAGTTCTAAGAGTATTTTGGTGGAGTCTTTAGGTTTTGCCAAATATAAGATCATATCCTATTCAAAGAAGGATAATTGAACTTCCTGCTTTCTAATTTGGATGGCTTTTACTTCTTTTTCTTCCCTAATGGCTCTGGCAAGGACTTCATTATTGAATAACAATGGTGAAAGTGAGAGCATCCTTGTCTTGAAGATTTTAGTGGAAAGGCTTTCAATTTTTCCACGTTCAGTATACTAGCTTTGGGTTTGTCATATACAGCCTTTATTGTGCTGAGGTCTCTTCCTTTTATACTCAGTTTGCTGAGAGTTTTTATTATTAGGGGATATCAAATTTTATATAATGCTTTTCAGAATTAATTGAAATAATTCTATGGTTTTTGTCCCTGATTTTGTTGATGTGATGTAACACGTTTATTGATTTGCATATGTTGAGCCATCTTTGGATCCCTGAAACGAATCCCACTTCATCAAAGTGAATGATCTTTTAATGTGTCATTGAATTCAATTTGCTAGTTTTTTTTTTTTCTTGAGGACTTTTGCATTCATGTTTATCAGATATATTGGTTTATTGTTTTATGTTTGTTGTTGTCAGGTTTTGATATCAGACAGATGGAGGCCTTGTAGAATGAGTTTGGAAGCATTCCTTCCTCTTCAAATTTTTGACACAGTTTAAGTAGAACTGGTATTAATTATTCTTTACATGTTCAGTAGAATTCAGTAGTAAATGCAGCATGTGCTTGGCTTTTATTTGATGGGAGACTTCTTGTCACTGCTTCAACCTTGTTACTCATTACTGATCAGTTCATGTTTAATATTTCTTCCTGACTCAGTCTTGGTACATTACATGTATATAGGAATTTATTCATTTCTTCTAATTTTTTTAAATTGCTCATATATAATTAGCCATAAGTTTCTAATTGTCTTTGTGAAAGGAGTTATTTAGCTTGCCTTAGGTAGACAGCAAGGGAAGAGTCCCCTGAAAGCTACCGGCCCACAGGTCAGTGCCTCATCTCCACATAACATAAAAAGCAGCCTGGGAAAAAATTCAGGCTGCGGGCACAGATGAGGGAACTACACAGGGTGTTGTGCCTGGAGACACGCCCACGGCTGCACAGACAGAAAAACCTCCCACCAATTTGGATAAAAACTAGCATGGACCTCTGGCTCACTCAGATAAGGGAACAAGGACTGGCATAGAAATGCCTTTGTCCTTTATATAGTCAGCGGGCTATCAGAAAAAAGTTTCTTCTCCTTTTGTGATGGGCACAGTGGGTTCCTGTGGCCATTTTACTTCCCTTTTTTCGAACTGTAAGTCAGGCCTCTATGAATCATCACTTCAGTCCCTGATTGGTCCTGGGCCACGGTCCCAGGCCAAGCTTTCACTTCAGCTCCTGATAGGTCCCGGGCCAAGCTGAGCAGCCTCTACCTGAGTCAAGCTTTCCGATTGGTCCTGGGCTAAGGCCTCAGGCCAAGCTGATTCCCACATTCTCCAAGATGGCCTGTTGACTAAGTGCATTTCTTCCCCTTCCGAAGCCACAAAAGTCCTGTACCCCAGCCTCATAAGAGGCACCCCATTTGGGACCCCTGCTCTGCTGGCAGAAAACTTTCTTCTTTCACTTGTTGAACTTTCACTCTAACCTCACGTTTGTGTCCGCACTCCTTAATCTTCTTGGAGGTAGAACAAAGAAATTTGGGTGTTATCTCAGACAAGGAGAGAATGTTACATCTTGGTGCACTAATGAGACTACAACATCTGTGTATCTGTAGTATCACTTGTAATGTTTTCCTTTTCTCTAATTTCATCTGTTTGGGTCTTTCTCTTTTTTTCTTAATTTGTGTAGCTACAAGTCAATTTTGTTAATCCTTTCAAGAAATCAACATATTTTGCTGAAATTTTATATTTTTTAGTCTCATTTATTTAAAGTCTTTCTAATTTTTTTTGATGTAGGCATTTATAGCTACAAAATTCATTTGTAGTACCACTGTAGCTGCTGTATCTCATAGATGCTGATATGTGTTTTCATATTCATTTGTTTCAATATTTTTTATTTTTTTCCTAATTTATTCATTGACCTATTGGTCATTCAGGAGCATGTTGTTTAATTTCCATGTGATGGGTATTTTCTAAGGCTTGTCTTTTATTAATTTTTAGTTTTATTCCATTGTAGTCATAAAAGATACTTGCTATGGTTTCTGCTCATTTTGAATTTGTTGAGAGTTGTTTTGTGAACTAACATGTGGTCTATCCCAAAGAAGTTTTCATGTGGTGATGAAAAAGTGTGTATTCTGTACCAGTTGCATGGAACATTCTATAAAGATCTGTTAGACCCACTGGTCGAATACAAATAACATGGATTTTTGTTTTTGTTTTTGTTGATTATCTGCCTGGATAATGTGTCCATCACCTAAAATGAGATGGTAAATTTTCCTACTGTTATTGTATTTTAGTCTAGTTCTCCCTTTAGGCCCATTAATATTTGATTTATATATTTGGTTGCTCCATTGTTGGGTGTATATATACTTACTACTATTATATCCTATTGGTGAATCTATCCCTTGTTGATTATATAATTGTAGTTTTTTGTCTTTATATACAGTTTTTTAAAATGCAAAAACTATTTTATTTAAGTATAGCTACCTCTACTCTTTTTTCATTTTCAGTTGTATAGAATATATTTTCCCATCCTTTCACTTTTTCTACCTGGGTGAAGTGAGTCTCTTTATAGGTGTTGTGAGTTTCCTGTAGACAGCATATAGTTGGGTCTTGCTATTAATATATCAATTCAGCCACTTCTTATGTCTTTTAATGAGATAATTTAGCCATTTACATTCAGTGTTATTATTGATAGCTAAGGACTTTAGGTCTGAGGAAATTCCTTTAGTAGTTCTTGTATTACATGTCTGAAAGCAATAAATTATCTTAGCTTTTGTTTGTCTGGGAAGATCTTTTTATATCCTTTATTTCTGAAGGATAGCTATGCTGGGTACAATATTCTTGATGTCCAACACTTTTTCTTCAGTGCTTTGATTATATTGTCTCACTCCATCCTAGACTGCAAGATTTCTACTGAGAAGTTGCCTTGTATGTTATCTGGTCCTTTTCTCTTTCAGCTTTCAGGGTTCTTTCTTTGTCTTTGACATTTGTGAGTTTGATTAAAATATATCTTTGGGTATTCTTATTTGGTTGAATCTGATTGGTGATCTTTGACCTTCCCATACCTAGATATTTATATATTTCACCAGGCTTGAAAAGTTTTCTGTTGTCATTTCTTTGAATAAGCTATCTACCTATTTGTCTTTTTCTGTTACCTCTTTAACTCCAGTAATCTGAATATTTACTCTTTTGATATTATCCCATAGATAGTATAAGTTTGCTCACTACTTTTCTTTTTTTTCTCATTCTCCTCTGACTGTATTTTGAAATAGTTTGTCTTTGAGTTTACTGATTCTTTCTTCTTTTTGATCAGTTAGGCTATTGATGTTTTTTATTGCATGTTTTTATTTCAATCATTGTATTTTTAGATCCAAGATTTTTGCTTGACTTTAAAAATGTCAATCTTTTTGCTAAATATCTCCGATTAATTTCCAAATTGATATTGTATATATTCTTGAAGTTTGTTGAGTTTCCTCAAAACATCTATTTTGATTTGTTTCTTTGAAACATCACATATTCCTTACTTTAGCATCAGTCTCAGGCATCTCATTTTATCTCTTCAGTGAGATCATGTTTTTCTGAATATCCTGGATGCTTCTGGAAGTGTGATGGTATCTGCACATTGATGAACTAAGTGCTTATTTTAGTATTCACAGCCTGGCTTTATTTGTGCCTATTATTCTTCAGAGAGCCTTCCAGGGATTCTAAGCCAACTGACAGTTTTGTTCCCCACACATATATGACCACTGCAGCCATTTAAGGCCTAGAGGATACTCTAAACCCAAACTCACTGTGAGTCTTTCAATGGCTATGATGTTCATGTGACTTTCTGGCTCAAATGCACCTCAGAAGACCAAGAAGAGTTCTATGCTGTGTGGAAATGTGGGTCAGGTGCCTGAGTCCAGAAGACTCTTTCAGTTTCCTAGATAGACATGCCTCCTAGAAATACTTTTCACAAATAGAATGAATTCCTGAATGCAGCTAGACAGGCTGGACTTGAGACCAGGCCACTTCAGGATGTGCTGTGGGAAGGAGGCTGGTAGGTCTTATTGTCTCAGACAGGCAGGTATCAACCAGCAAGTTCCTGCTCAAGTAGGGTAGTTCTTTGCAACATAAGGTAGTTCTTTGACTGTGTATGAATAAATGTGACCAGGGGTACATCTCCTGGTAAGTCCCTGCACAGACAGAATAGTTCACTGATTGTAGCAGGGGTGCTGAACCTGAGACTGGGACCCTCGGGATCTTCTGTGGGACAGAGGCTAGAAAGGATTTTTTGTTGCCCCATACAGTTATATGTTTTCCAGCAGGTCTCAGCACAGCTGGGATAGTTCACAAACTACAGATAGAGGGGCCAGCGCAGACACTGGGCCCCCTTGGAATTTGCTGTGTGATGGAGGCTGGTGAGCTTGTCAAGAAGCTCATACTCCTCAGCTGTGTTATATATTCAAGTCTCCTTCTGGATCCTTGTATGAGCAGAAATCTTGTTATTAAGGCATAAGAACAGGTTACCTTCTATTCTGCCATCTTTATGGCATCACTTCCCTACTTCCCATGACTTTCTATGCTTTTGTTAACAACAACAAATCAAATTCAGATTTATATAACTAAACCAATGACTGATGTCTAAGCCAGGTAGTATGTACTAAAAATATATGTATTGAATGCTTGAAAAAAGTGATTTAAAAATTAATAAAAGGGCTATAATATCGCTAAATATTCCAGCAACTCTCCTCACTTAATTTTTGTTATTGACTCCAGTAAGGTTTGTGATAAAGTAAAAACTATAGGTTCATGTGAGAGTGCAATCAACACCTTTTACAACTTTCCCAGTAGGCTACTCTTTAGAACCACATGATGTTACTTTCATTCATTTTCTTTCTGCATTTTTTTCCCAAATGCCATGCTGTTTCTTTACATATGCTGTCTGGTCTTTTATATATGCTTTCCCTTTGGGGACAGAAAAAAAAGATCTGTCTCCATTAGCCACTGGTGAACTTTCACTCACCTTTCATTACAAAATGAGCTCTGGATTTCATTTTGTCCTTACAAGAAAGATTACTTGACCCTTCTAGTGTAGTCTTTTGATAATTTTCTAACAATAATCACTCTGCATTGCATTTATTTGCTAACAAGTCTATCTTCCTCATAATTCTTGCATTCTAAAAGTACATTAATGTAAATATATGTAATATATGCATATACTTTTATTACTATATGTATTTGCATATTTGATATATAATTTATCCTATTATAGTTCATATATAAATATACTGTATATATTTATATATTAGTATGTGTAAATATGTTCTTTGAATAGCATATATGTATATATATACACAATGGCAGAATATGTATATATTATTTTAAATATATTTTAGAGGAATAACAAGGTGAAAACACATATGGAAGAGAAAGAAGTGGAAATTGAAACTGTTACCACAGTTTCTAACACAATAATCCATTGTATACAAGAGAAATGTAATAAATATTATTTTTAAATGTTTAAAATAAAGAATAAAGGAGTAAATGATAAAAATTGTATGTTGTCCTAAAAGCACTTTTCAAAGCATCTGTTGGATGTTACTCATTATCTGTTAAACATTTCTTTAATCAAGCCCAGGCCTCACATCAAGGTCGATGTATTTATAGTTTATATATTATAGTAAAGAACATTAATTTGAAGTGCAAAGTTTTAATAAAATATCCTTCTTCCTCTTTGCATAAAATGCTAACCTACTAGGTCCTCTGCAGCCCATAAGACCACTAATTAAAGAAAGTAGGGCTTCAGCAACCGCCTTATTAGTATCAAATTTTAATTTTCTCACTTGAAAGTCATTCAAACTGCATCAGTAGTTATGTTTTTCCTGCACATCTCTCTTCTGCTTTGAAATGCTGTTCTCAGGGACTCAAAATAATCAGTTCCTTTGAAATCATTTGGCTGGAGCTAAATAAGTCCTAGTTCCAGTTATATTAATGAAGCAGTAAAGAGAAGTGGTCATTTGTGAACTGTGCTAAAGTGTTTGATTGTTTTTTTGTATAGCAGCCTCTAAAATATACATATGGGTATCTGAGAATTCGACATACACAACTCAACTTGGTTAGTCCTAATAATATGCCTAGGGTTAATGAATCTGCATGATTTAATTTGCCAGTGAAATTCAAATTTATATATTTAATGACTCTCTAAAAGCCACCAAACCAAAAGTTTGTTCATTACAATGTTTGATCCACTGTAGCTTTGTTATCTTTTAGAGATTCATTTGATTCTAATGACATTCAGAGTGTTTGTTCTGAATTAGCTCTCTGTGGATTGGACTGCTGTCTTGTCTTCTGTATATCAACTTCCATACACATTCTGGCTACTTTATGTGTTTTATTTGAAAATGATTGCAAGTCATTAGGTGTTTTGGTGTGTATTTTATTATATTATTTTTAAATAATAAAATAAATGCAAAAAATTGGTTGTTTTTAAAGAACTACCTAACAGCTGACCTCTGTTTTAGCTTTTCTAGGACTAGTGGTCAGAATTAATATCACACTTGCCCAAATTTGTATTTCACATTTTCTCTAGTATGTCATTCTAACATTACAAAAGTTTTTTTTGTAAGTTATTAGAAAAATGTATGCTTTTAGAAAAATATATGTTCATTAAACTGAACTGTGTTCAACTCATTATTCTATACAGGACACCATCATGATTGCTGTGGATTACTCAATGCATCACAGTGAGTTGAACATTGAAAGCTCTATGAAGGAGATAGAACAAAGTAAACTTAAACTGCCCTGCTATCTCTAACAGGTACAGGCCTTACATAGTCTACATTTGATCATACCAACTATTGACCAAAGGTTGAACTTTTCTGGTTAAATATCAAAAAGATATTTCAGTTACACACACAAAGAGGCACACACACATGCAGATGACCTTCTGTATCTTCAAGTTCTGCATCTGTGAATTCAACCAACCAGAAAGAAAAAAAAAGTATTTGAAAAAAATTACAACAACAAAAATAATGCAAATTTTAAAAATGCTGTATAACCACCAATTAAATAGCATTTACATTTTATTAAATATTATAAGTAGTCTAGATATTATTTAAAATATATGAAAGATGTGCATAGGCCATATGCAAATACTCTATCATTTTATATTAAGGACTTGAACATCCACAGATTTTGGTATCTGAAGGGGATTATGGAACCCATCCATTTTGGATACTTAGGAACAATTTTACACATATTATTCAAATGCAAAGTCTTATCAACTCATTTACAGGTATCTGTCAATTCACCCTGTCCCTTTACTCATTTGTTTCCATTGTAAGAGTGTTGCACTGAAGGAAGAAAATGAAGCAAAATCTCAGTGACTTCAGATTAATAAGGTCAATGCAGGTCTTCAAATATATTACAGAAGGAATAGGAAGTAGATCTAAAAATAAATGATTGTTAGATTCTCAAAAATTAGGAAAAAATATTTAAATATTTAAATTAAGCAATAATTTGTTTAGTAATGGAATATATTTAAAAGGTATTACTTTTAATTTTGATGTGACTGAAGTTATTTTTCTGCTATCATTATACTTAAAATATATAGGTACTACAGGGAAAACATATGCTCAACTAAGAAAATTTATAAAATGTTGGAAATTACAATAAATATGCAAAATATTCATATACAACCAACCCATGATGATACCATCACAAGTAACAATAGTAATGTATCAGAGGAGTTTATGAAATTTTTGCAGATTTTATCCTATATAGATGGCAGTGCATTACTTATAAGCATGACCTGAATCTATTCAGCATTTGTACTTATTGGCTTTTATTGAGCAAGTCATTTAACCATTAAACATTTAAAACTGAGCTTCTGTTTGTAAAATATAGAATATAAATGTGGAAATCTGTGCATAAAAATGAGAATGTGCTTAAAATTTAGCTACTGTAACTATGGCAGTGAATATGATGTTGGTAATGAAGATGACGATGAGGATGCATGTTACCCTGAACTAGCGAAATTTGAGAAAAATGTGTTAGAAATAAAGCACATAACATTGTTTCTGCTAGCATAAATGAAATGCATGGAATATCTATAAAATTAGCATATTCAGTCATAGATTTGGAAATGAGTTAGAATACATTAAAATATCTTGGAAAACAAAAACATTTTGATTTAGTCCATTGAGAAAATTTTTCTAAAATGTTTTATTTTGTTTTTCTGGAAGTAAAGGATAAATAATATAGTTAGTTTTTTTTATTTTTAAAAAAATGTTGCATAAATTCCTAAAATCACTCTTCTAACAACCCGAGACATCTGGATATGAAATTCAATTTATATTCTGCTGCTTTTTTTGTTGTTGTTCTTAAAAGCACAGTGGATCCTGTTTACAAGAAAAAAATAAATATTGTTAAATATTTTAATTATATTTATTCCTTAGCTATAGGTTAAGCTCTACGTCTAGTTTACAAGGTAAGATACATTTCAATCAGTGGTGTTCTGGTAAGAGAAGAAGAAGGTGTGAAAGAGTAAAAGGAAGCAGAAGGAAGAGATGGTGAAGAAAATGGGTTAAAAGGAAGGAGGGAAAGGGAGAAAGAGAGAAAGTGAGGAAGGGAAGCGGGAAGAAATAGAACAATAATAAATAAGTAGACCACATAAATGTCTTCTTTTGAGAAGTGACTGTTCATGAATTTCATATGGAACTAAAAAAAAAAAAGAGCCCATATAGCCCACTTTTTGATGCGGTTGTTTTTTTCTTGTAAATTTGTTTAAGTTCCTTTTAGATCCTGGATATTAGCCCTTTGTCGGATGAATACATTTCAGAAAAATTTCTCCCATTCTGTAGGTTGCCTGTTCACTCTGATGATAGTTTCCTTTGCTGGGCAGAAGCTCTTTAGATTAGTTAGATCCCATTCATCAATTTTGGCTTTTTGCTGCCATTGCTTTTGGTGTTATTAGTCATGAAGTCTTTTCCCATGCGTATATCCTGAATATGGTATTGCGTAGCCTTTCTTCCAGGAGTTTTTATGGTCTTAGATCTTACGTTTAAGTCTTTAATACATCTTGAGTTAATTTTTGTGTAAGGTGTAAGGAAGGGGTCCCGTTTCAGTTTACTGCATATGGCTAGGCAGTTTTCCCAGCACCATTTATTAAATAGGGAATCTTTTCCCCATTGCTTGTTTTTGTCAGGTTTGTCAAAGATCAGATGGTTGTAGATGTGTAGTGTTATTTCTGAGGCCTCTGTTCCATTCCATTGGTCTATATATCTATTTTGGTACCAGTACCATGCTGTTTTGGTTACTGACCTTGTAGTATAGTTTGAAGTCAGGTAGCGTGATGCCTCCAGCTTTGTTCATTTTGCTTAGGATTGTCTTGGCTATATGGACTCTTTTTTGGTTCCGTATGAAATTTAAAGTAGTTTTTTCTCATTCGGTGAAGAAAATCAATGGTAGCTTGATGAGGATAGCATTGAATGTATAAATTACTTTGAGCAGTATGGCCATTTTCACAATATTGATTCTTACTATTTATGAGCATGGAATGTTTTTCCATTTGTTTGTGTCCTCTCTTATTCCCCTGAGCAGTGGTTTATAGTTCTCTTTGAAGAGGTCCTTCACATCCCTTGTAACTTGTATTCCTAGGTATTTTATGCTCTTTGTAGCAATAGTGAATGGGAGTTCACTCATGATTTGACTCTCTGTTTCTCTATTATTGGTGTATAGGAATGCTTGTGATTTTTGCACATTGATTTTGTATCCTGAGACTTTGCTGAAGTTGTTTAGCAGCTTAAGATTTTGGTCTGAGATGATGCGGTTTTCCAAGTATACAATCATGTCATCTACAAACAGAGATAATTTGACTTCCTCTTTTCCTATTTGAATACACCTTATTTCTTTCTCTTGCCTGATGGCCCTGGCCAGAACTTCCAATACTATGTTGAATAGAGGTGGGGAGAGAGGGCATCCTTGCCTTGTGCCGGTTTTCAAAGGGAATGCTTACAGTTTTTGCCCATTCAGTATGATATTGGCTGTGGGTTTCTCATAAATAGCACTTATTATTCTGAGATATGTTCCATCAATACCTAGTTTTTTGAGAGTTTTTAGCATGAAGGGGTGTTGAATTTTATCAAAGGCCTTTTCTGTATCTATTGAGATAATCATGTGGTTTTGGTCATTGGTTCTGTTTATGTGATGGATTCCATTTATTGATTTGCATATGTTGAACCAGCCTTGCATCCCAGGGGTGAAGCTGACTTGATCATGATGGATAAGCTTTTTGATGTGCTGCTGGATTTGGGTTGCCAGTATTTTATTGAGGATTTTCACATTAATGTTCATCAGGGATATTGGCCTAAAATTTTCTTTGTTTGTGATATCTCTGCTAGGTTTTAGCATCAGGATGATGATGGCTTCATAAAATGAATTAGGGAGGGGTCTCTCTTTTTCTATTGTTTGGAATAGTTTCAGATGGAATGGTACCAGCTCCTTTTTGAACCTCTGGTAGAATTTGGCTATGAATCCATCTGGTCCTGGGCTTTTTTTGTTTGGTAGGCTATGAATTACTGCCTCAATTTCAAAACTTGTTATTGGTCTATTCAGGGATTCGACTTCTTCTTGGTTTAGTCTTGGGAGGGTGTGTGTGTCCAGGAATTTATCCATTTCTTCTAGATTTTCTAGTTTATTTGCATAGAGTTGTTTATACTATTTTCTGATGGTAGTTTGTATTTCTATGACATCAGTGGTGATATCCCCTTTATCATTTTGTGTTGTGTCTATTTGATTCTTCTCTCTTTTCTTCTTTATTAGTCTGCCTAGCAGTCTATCCATTTTGTTGATCTTTTCAAAAAAACAGCTCCTGTATTCATTGACTTTTTAAAGGGTTTTTTTTTGTGTGTCCCTATCTCCTTCAATTCTGCTCTGATCTTAGTTATTTCTTATCTTTTGCTAGTTTTTTAATTTGTTTGCTCTTGCTTCTCTATTTCTTTTAATCATGATGTTAAGGGGTCGATTTTTGATCTTTCCAGTTTTCTATTGTGGCTATTTAGTGCTATGAATTTCCCTCTAAACACTGCTTTAGCTGTGTCCCAGAGATTCTGGTACGTTGTGTCTTTGTTCTCATTGGTTTCAAATAACTTATTTATATCTGTATTAATTTCTTTATTTATGCAGTAGTCATTCAGGAGCAGGTTGTTCAGTTTCCATGTAGTTGTGTGGTTTTGAGTGAGTTTCTTAATCTTGAGTTCTAATTTGATTGCACTGTGGTCTGAGAGACTGTTTGTTATGATTTCCATTTTTTGGCATTTGCTGAGGAGTGTTTTACTTCTAATTATGTGGTCAATTTTAGAATAGGTGTGATATGATGCTGAGAATAATGTATATTCTGTTAATTTGGAGTGAAGAGTTCTGTAGATGTTTATTTGGTCCACTTGGTCCAGAGCTGAGTTCAAGTCCTGAATACCCTTGTTAATTTTCTGTCACATTGATCTGTCTAATACTGACAGTGGGGTGTTAAAGTCTCCCACTATTATTGTGTAGGAGTCTAAGTCTCTTTATAAGTCCTTAAGAACTTGCTTTATGAATCTGGGTGCTCCTGTGTTGGGTGCACATATATTTAGGATAGTTAGCTCTTCTTGTTGCATTGATCTCTTTACCATTATGGTAATGCCCTTCTTTGTCTTTTTGATCTCTGTTGGTTTAAAGTCTGTTTTATCATAGACTAGGATTGCAACCCCTGCTATTATAGCTTTCCATTTGCTTGGCAAATATTCCTCCATCCCTTTATTTTGAGCCTATGTGTATCTTTGCACATGAGATGCATCTCCTGAATGAAGCATACCGATGGGTCTTGATGCTTTATCCAATTTGCCAGTCTGTGTCTTTGTTATGCAGCCAACAAATATATGAAAAAAAGCTCATCATCACCGGTCATTAGAGAAATGCAAATAAAAACCACAAGGAGATACCACCTCATGCCAGTTAGAATGGTGATCATTAAAA
>NW_012106864.1:1447853-1449450 GCF_000951045.1 Mandrillus leucophaeus
GTATAATAAATATATGATACCAACCTTTAAGGAGAATTACATGTAATGCCATATGACATTAAATAACCCTCATTGTAGGAAAGCATATACCAGCTTTTTTTTTGTTTTCTAGACAGAGTCTTGCTCTGTCACCCAGGCTGGAGTGCAGTGGGGTGATCTCAGCTCACTGCAAGCTCCACCTCCTGGGTTCAAGCTATTCTCCTGCCTCAGCCGCCTGAGTAGCTGGGACTACAGGCTCCTGCCATCATGCCCGGCTAATATTTTGTAGTTTTAGTGAAGATGGGGTTTCACCATGTTAACCAGGATGGGCTCGATCTCCTGACCTCATGATCCACCTGCCTCAGCCTCCCAAAGTGCGGAGATCACAGGCATGAGCCACCACACCCGGCCTATCAGCTTTTAAAAAATATGCATAATTATTGCTCTCTAACTGCATTTCAAAAAGTGTCTGTAATGCAAAAATGCAACGATGTTTTACACAGCTAATTAGAGGCAATGCCCACAAAAAATAAAAATAAAATCCCAAATTCCAAAAACGTAATTTTATTTCTTAAACAAAACTTGCAAAGTCTTTGTATGGATGACCCCCATCAACCTTCTAGGGTCCTTCTCTCAACAATGCTTCAAAGTGTCCCCAATGCTAGCAATGATACTGAACTGCTTTCTAGGGTATTGTGTTTTCTTATATCTCTAAATTATGCATAAGTAATTTCCTGTAACTAGAATGCCACCTTTATTCTACATGCTGTTCTCCCAACTCACCATATTTTGGTAGCCCCAATTGATGCGCTAGGATGAACTATAGACAGTTTTTCCTTTGAGTTATATTAGTATCCTGATAATAGTTGTTTACTTAGTTACATTTTATAATTAACTGATAGTAATGTATAAAAGACTATTGACTTTACCTTAATATCATTTCTACTGTAAAGGACACCTGGCGCATACTATGCAACCTTCATGTTTGTGTGTGTGACTTTTGATACATTTAAGCTTTAAAAATATTATTTCTTGGAGAGAATTGGGGTTAGAGGGATATATAATTTTTATCTTGTTATACTCTAAAGAGAGAATAATTTAGGTATATCTAAGAAAGTTTGGGATTCTATATTCCTCTACTGTGTTTGAAGGTTACATTGCAAAGCAATTACCACAGTCTCTACGCTTGAAAGGGTAAGTGAGTACATTCTAAAATTGTTAATGTAACACACTAAGTTCTAAACTGTTCTCATATCATAGCTTTTATGACAAAAAGGAGTTTGCACAGAGTGATGGTTTTGCGTGCCTATTTCACTAGGCTATAGTACTCAGTTATTTAATCAAATGCTAGTCTACGTGTTGATGTGAAAAGTACTTTATGGATGTGGTTAACACCTACAATCAGTTGATTTTAAGTAGGTTATTCTTGATAAAGTTGGTGGACTTCATTGAATCAGTCAAGACACCTTAAGAGCAAAAACTGAGAACTTCTGTGTCAAGACTGCAGGTTTAAATCCTGAATGAGTTCCCAGCTTGCAGGCCTGCTGTGAAGATTTTGAACTTTGAGCTTGCCTGCCCCCTCGATTGCATGAAAATATTCCTTAAGTTTATATTTATA
>NW_012106864.1:1449694-1453413 GCF_000951045.1 Mandrillus leucophaeus
CCATAAATAACAAAGAATGAAACAGAAAAAAAAGTCAACAGGAATCATTATAAATGTTAATGAAATGCTCATGTTGTAAGTTTCAGTACAAAGTACTGTAAATGTTGATGTTCTAATAATAACATTAATAGAGGTGCTCCTTGACTTATGCTGGGGCTACAAACACAAGATTCAGGTCCGTGATAAGTCGAGGAGCATACTGAATGCATTACCAACTTTGAACCATGGTAAAGTTAAGCCAAACTGTTATAAGTCATAGGCAGTCTGTATGCTATGAAAATATAGACTGCTCTTTAATACACAGTACTTAGATTGATGACAAGTGATGTTTTTGCATAAAGAATATGAATGTGAAAACAGATAACAAAGGAAATCCTTATTCATATTAAATATGAAAACAATCAGGGAATATAAAGTGAACTTAACATCTCTTAATTTTAAAGCTTGCAATATTTACGCTGCTAGATGTAATACATGGTAATAATAATTTAAAGCATTACACTGTGCTTACATTTGGATGTCATGAACTTCCAAATGAAATCTACAGAAAAAACATTATTATGTTCTTAAATCATGTACATTAACAATAGAGCATTTGATCTATTTAGAGTGTTTTCAGGCCATAATATTATTCAGAAACCTCTGGTTTCTTCAAAATCAAAATAAAAAGAGTGGAGGAGGAGGAGGGGCAAGGAGAGGGGGAAATTAGAAAAGGAAGAGGAAAGAAATAAGCTTTTGCTTTCATGAATAGACTATTCCCAACATCTGTCCTTGAGAATTTAATCATGCATTTATCAAAAATTCCACATTTTCTCTACCCACTTTTAATAGCAAGTGTGAATTTCTGTTTTTAAATTCATATTGCTGTTCCAAAACCCCAGTGTATTGTATGACTACTCCTGTCACACTCTGACCTGGTACACAATTCTTTACACATCACTGATGGCCCACAAATTCTAAGCCCTATAGATTCTAGAACAAATCCTGGTCAGGGTATAAAATATATTAGAATTTCTAGCCTCATGGTAGGTGAAGCTTGGAAAGACGTTTTTACATTTGGTTTGGAATCGATAATATTTGTATAGGACTCTGCATGGCCCCATGCTGCTAAGTCATTAGCCTGCTCCTATTCCTCACCTTATTGAACCAAACAACAAAACTAGGCTTCTGTGAAGTTTTCTCATACAGAATTTCAGGATTTTGCTAGGTGAAAATTACTGTCTGAATCTCAGACCCCTGGAGGAGTGTCCTAGTATGTTATACACCAATCTAATCTCTTTCTCTAGGAAACTATATTTTATTCCCATATTCCCAATTAACTAATCTTGTCCACATTTTGAATGGATTAATTTTCTAGAACCATTGAATTGTTAAGTACATACTTCCAGGGTCTACGAAGCTGAAAACAGCCCAGCCAATTCCATCCAGTTCCATCTATCTCTCATTCCTCACCAATCTTTGTTGTTAAGATTCTAGCATGCCTGGAGCTTAAACCAAACTGGATAATAAAAGTATACTTTCAATTAATAATTAATGTATAGAAACTTTGGATATTGTAGGTATGATGGAAAATATATTATGAAGTTAACAGTATGCAGACAAGTACAATTTCAAATGAGCTTAATTTTTCTCTAAAACCAGTAACTGGTTGAATATTATTTATATATACTGGCCAGACTGGTCTCAAATTCCTGACCTCCAGTGATCCGCCTGCATTGGCCTCCCAAAGTGCTGGGATTACAGGTATGAGCCACCATGTCCGGCCTCAGATGATATTTTCAAACAATTTTATTCCTATAATAACTTGTAAGTTCAATGTGAATAATTTAATTTTTTTTAAATTTAAAATATTGCACACAGTCAAAACCTGACAAGGTTATCTTTATTTATTTATATTTCATTGTATATTTAATTATGCATTCATGCATTCATTTATATCATACAGAGACAATGAAGACTCAGAGGCAGTAGTGTTTTCTAGATTTTTACATGCATATCTTTTGATCCTAAGATTTTGAAAGCTCTTGGAGCAAAGCACTTAACAATAAATAATAAATGTATTCAATAGTAGGGGGACAGAGTAAAATGACTGAAAAGAAGCCTTCAATTGTCCCCTACAAAGGAACACCAAATTTAACAACTATCTACAAAAAAAAAAAAAAAAAAAGCACCTTCATAAGAACCAAAAGTCAGATGTACATTCACAGTACTTAGTTTTAACTTCACATGACTAAAAAAGGCACTGAAAAGGGTAGGAAAGACAGTCTTGAATTCATGATGTTACACTTTCTCAATCCCCAAGCAGAAGCCATGTGGGGCAGAAAGAGAATGTCTGCTCTTGGGAGAGGGAAAGTGCAGCCACTATGAGACTATGCATTGAACTCAGTAAGGCCCTGTCACAGTAGAAAGGAAAACCAGGCTGAACTCAGGTGTAGCCCCCCGGAGGGGGCATTTAGAGCAGTCCTAGCCACATGGGAATCACTCATCCCAGTCATTGGAACCTGAGTTTTGAGAAGCCTTGCCACCGTGGACTAAAGTGCTCTCAGGGCCTAAATAAAATAAATTTGAAAGGCAGTCTAGGCCGTAAGGACTGAAACTCCTAGACAATTCCTACTGCTGAGCAAGGCTCTGAGCAGGTAGACCTTGGGGATATGTGACCCACTGAGACACTAACTGAGATGTCCAGAAATACTGTCTAAAAGACAAAACCTGGAATTGAGGATCCCAAGAGCCTGCTTGTTGCTCTACCCCACTACTTTCACCTAAGGTGAAAGACAAAGGCCACTTTACTTTTCCCTCTGCTTTTCTGAAGTAGATGGAGTCTCTCACCATAGCCATCACAACTGGGAATACACTCATCTCACAGTCTCACCCAAGGTCCATGGTATATACTACGTGGGTATTACCGTTGGATATTCAGGGCCTAAGAGCTCTTTAGTCAGCAGGTGATGAATCCTGCCAGGATTGGGTCCTTCCCTTCAAGACACTGGGTTCTTTTCTCGCCCAGTATATGTCTAGGTATGTCACCCAGAGCAAGACCTGGAATAGGGACCTCACAGCCATCACTAGTTTTCTGTCCTACTGTGGCTGAGCTGGTGTCCAAATGCAAGAAAAAGTCTTTTTTACTCTTCCTTCTCTCCTCAAGCAGAAGGAAGTCTCTTTTGGAGTCAGGAGCCATGCCGCTGCTGGTTGATGGAGAGGTGGCACAAGCACCATTCCAGCATTTCTGGATATGTCCTGGGCCACAGGGGAGCCCATTACCCTGAAGGCTGAGTCCCAGGCCTGGTAGCATTAAGCACAAACTGACGTAAGAGCCCTTGGTTCTTAAGTGAACATCAGTGGTAGCCTGGCAGTACCTCTGTGGCCATGGGGTGAGGCCTCTCTGTCTGTGGAAGGGGAAGAGAATAGTGGAAAGGACATAGGTAGCAGCCAGGGAGTGATTACATCAGGCCTTGGATGAGACCCAGTGCTGTACTGGTTTCAGAACTGACCCAGTGCAGTCATAGTAGTGGTGGCCACAAGGGTGCTTGTGTCACTCCACCCCCAGCTTTAGGTAGACCAGAACAGAGAGAGACTCTATATGTTTGGGAGAAAGTAATGAAAGAGAACAAAAGTCTCTGCTTAGTAATCCAGATAATTCCCCCAGATCTGGTCCAAGACCATCAAGGCCGCGAGTCTGAAAAAAAAACAGTGTCACTGAGTTTCAGGTGCCCTCTAAA
>NW_012106864.1:1453463-1472621 GCF_000951045.1 Mandrillus leucophaeus
GAGGGGGCATTTAGAGCAGTCCTAGCCAGATGGGAATCACTCATCCCAGTCATTGGAACCTGAGTTTTGAGAAGCCTTGCCACCGTGGACTAAAGTGCTCTCAGGGCCTAAATAAAATAAATTTGAAAGGCAGTCTAGGCCGTAAGGACTGAAACTCCTAGACAATTCCTACTGCTGAGCAAGGCTCTGAGCAGGTAGACCTTGGGGATATGTGACCCACTGAGACACTAACTGAGATGTCCAGAAATACTGTCTAAAAGACAAAACCTGGAATTGAGGATCCCAAGAGCCTGCTTGTTGCTCTACCCCACTACTTTCACCTAAGGTGAAAGACAAAGGCCACTTTACTTTTCCCTCTGCTTTTCTGAAGTAGATGGAGTCTCTCACCATAGCCATCACAACTGGGAATACACTCATCTCACAGTCTCACCCAAGGTCCATGGTATATACTACGTGGGTATTACCGTTGGATATTCAGGGCCTAAGAGCTCTTTAGTCAGCAGGTGATGAATCCTGCCAGGATTGGGTCCTTCCCTTCAAGACACTGGGTTCTTTTCTCGCCCAGTATATGTCTAGGTATGTCACCCAGAGCAAGACCTGGAATAGGGACCTCACAGCCATCACTAGTTTTCTGTCCTACTGTGGCTGAGCTGGTGTCCAAATGCAAGAAAAAGTCTTTTTTACTCTTCCTTCTCTCCTCAAGCAGAAGGAAGTCTCTTTTGGAGTCAGGAGCCATGCCGCTGCTGGTTGATGGAGAGGTGGCACAAGCACCATTCCAGCATTTCTGGATATGTCCTGGGCCACAGGGGAGCCCATTACCCTGAAGGCTGAGTCCCAGGCCTGGTAGCATTAAGCACAAACTGACGTAAGAGCCCTTGGTTCTTAAGTGAACATCAGTGGTAGCCTGGCAGTACCTCTGTGGCCATGGGGTGAGGCCTCTCTGTCTGTGGAAGGGGAAGAGAATAGTGGAAAGGACATAGGTAGCAGCCAGGGAGTGATTACATCAGGCCTTGGATGAGACCCAGTGCTGTACTGGTTTCAGAACTGACCCAGTGCAGTCATAGTAGTGGTGGCCACAAGGGTGCTTGTGTCACTCCACCCCCAGCTTTAGGTAGACCAGAATAGAGAGAGACTCTATATGTTTGGGAGAAAGTAATGAAAGAGAACAAAAGTCTCTGCTTGGTAATCCAGATAATTCCCCCAGATCTGGTCCAAGACCATCAAGGCCGCGAGTCTGAAAAAAAAACAGTGTCACTGAGTTTCAGGTGCCCTCTAAAGAAGATTAGGCTTAGATCATAACACCCAAGTTTCTTTAAATATATGGAAAGTCTTCCAAAGAAGAATGCCTACAAATAAGGCCAGATAGTAAAGTCTAAAATTCCTACTAATCCAATGCTGAGACACCAAAGAAAGTGTACTAGAATCAACGTCATCCAGGAAAACATGACCTCACCAAATGAATGAAATAGGACTGATCTTGGAGAAGTCCAGATATGTGACCTTTTAAAAAGAGAATTCAAATAGCTGTGTTGAGAAAACTCAATGAAATTCAAGATAACACACTAAACAAATTCAGAATTCTATCATATAAATTTAATAAAGATGTTCAAATAATTTTAAAGGATCAAGCAGAAATCGTAGAGCTAAAACATGCAATTGGCATACTGAAGAATTAATCAGCATCCTTTAATAGCAAGGTGGATCAGGCAGAAGAAAAAATTAGTGAGCTTGAAGACAGGCCATTTGAAAATACACGGTCAGAGGAGACAAATGATAAAAAGAGTAAAAAAGAATGAAGAACACCAAGAAATTCAGAAAATAGGCTCCAAAGGTCAAATCTAAGAGTTATTGGCCTTAAAGAGGAGTTAGAAAAAGCGATAGGGATAGAATGTTTACTCAAAGTGATGATAATAGAAAAATTCACAAACATAGAGAAAAATATCAACATTCATTTATAAGAAGGTAACAGAACACAAAGCAGATTTAACCCAAAGAAGACAACTTGAAGGCATTTAATAATCAAACTTCCAAAATTCAAGGATTTAAAAAAGGATCCCAGAAGCAGTAAGAAAAATGAAACCAATAGCATAAAATAAAACTCCAATACATCTGGCAGCAGATCTTTAGTGGAAACATTATAGGCTGAGAGAGTAGCATAACATAGTTAAAAGGTTAAAGGAAAAAAAAAAATCCTGAAATAATGCATCCACCAAAAATGTCATTTGAAGATGAAGAAGACGTAAAGACTTTTCTGGATAAGCAAAAGCTGAGGGATTTTGTCAACAACAGGCCTGTCCTCCAAGAAATGCTCTAGGCAGTAATTCAAACACAAAGAAAAAGACATTAATGAGAAATAATGAATCGTCTTAAGGTAAAAAACTCACTAGTAATTGTAAGTAGATAGAAAAATACAGAATATTGTAACAGTGTAACTGTGGTGTAGACTACTGTAAACTGCATGTAAACTACTCTTAAGTAGAAAAACTAAACCATAAAAAATCAAAGATAAAAACTGTGATAACTTTTAAAGACACAGTACAAATATATATACACATATATACATACATATATATGGAGAACAAGTTAGGGTATAAAGTTATTTTTCTATTTTTCAGTTTGTTTTTGTAGTTATCAGTTTAAAATAATGGGTTATATAATAGTGTTTGTAAGTCTCAAGGTAACATCAAATTAAATAATGTGTGCATGTGTGTATATATATACATACAGTATTAAGAAATATATAAACACCTACATAAAAAAACAAGAGAAATTTTAAATTAACACAGTGAGCAAGCATCTTAAATAATTAGAAAATCAAGAGAAAACAAAATCCAAATTTAGTAGAAGAAAATAAACAATAAAGATCAGATAAGAAATAAAGGAAATTTAAATGAATTAAACAATATAAAATATAAGGAAAGAATGACATTTTTTTGAAAATATAAACAGAATTGACAAACCATTAGCCAGGTTAAGTAACAAAAAAGAGAGAAGACACTAATAAACAAAATCAGAGCTGAAAAAGGAGATATTACAACCAGAAATTCAAAGGATTATAGTGGCTACTATAAGTAGTAATTAATTGTAAATTTAAAAAAATCTAGAAAAAAATCAGTATATTCCTAAACAGATAAAACCTGCCAAAATTAAAACATGAATACATCAAAAACACAAACAGACCAATAAAAATTAATGAGATTGAAGTCATAACAAAAATTCTCCCAGGAAAGAAAAGCCTGGGGTCCGATGACTTTGTTGCTGAATTCTACCAAACGTTTAAAGAAGAATACCAATCCTACTCAAACTACTCCAAAAATAGAGGAGAAGGGAGTATTCCAAACTTATTCATTGAGACCAGTATTACTCCAATCTCTAAATCAGATAAAAACACATCAAGCAAAGAAAACTATAGGCCAGTATCACTGATGATATTGATGCAAAAGTCCTCTACAAAATACAAGGAAACTGAATTCAACAACACATTAAAAAAATCAGTCATCATGATCAAGTAGGATTTATACCAGAGATGCAAGGATAGTTCCAAATATGCATATCAACTAATATGATACATCATATCAACAGAAAGAAGGAAAACATATGTGATCATTTCAATCGATGCTGAAATAGCATTTGATAACATTCTACATTCCTTCATAATAAAAATTAAAAAAAAACTTTAAAAAACTGGGGATAGAAGGAACATACCTCAAAATAACAAAAGCCATATATGAGAGACCCACAGTTAGTATCATACTGAAAGGAAAAATCTGAAAGCCTCTCATCTAAGATCTGGATCATGACAAGGATGCCCATTTTCACCACTGTTATTCAACATAATACTAGAAGTTCTAATTAGAACAATCAGACAAGATAAAGAAATAAAAGGCATCCAAATCAGAAAGAAAGAAGTCAAATTATCCTTGTTAGCAGATAATCTGATGTTATATTTTGAAAAACCTAAAAACTCCAACGAAAATCTATTAGAACCTGATAAACAAATTCAGTAAAGTTACAAGATACATAATCAACATACAAAAATCAGTAGCATTTGTATAGGCTAACATTGAACAATCTGAAAAAGAAATTTAAAAAGTAATCCCATTTACGGTAGCCACACATAAAATTAAATACCTAGGAATTAACCAAAAAAGTGCACTATCTATACAATAAAAACTATAAAACACTGATGAAAGAAATTGAAGAGGGCAAAAAATGGAAATATGTCCCTTGTTCATGGGTTGGAATAATCAATATTGTTAAAATGTCCATACTGCAGAAAGAAATCTACAAATTCAACACAATATCTATCAGAGCACCAATAACATTCTTCAGAAAAAAATAAATATTTAAAAAAAAAAAAACTGCCCCTGGCTGGGCACAGTGGGTAACGCCTGTAATCCCAGCACTTTGGGAGGCCAAGGCGGCTGGATCACGAGGTCAGGAAATCGAGACCATCCTGGCTAACACGGTGAAACCCCGTCTCTACTAAAAAAAAAAAAAAAAAAAAAAATTAGCGGGGCGTTGTGGCTGGCACCTGTAGTCACAGCTACTCAGGAGGCTGAGGCAGGAGAATGGCCTGAACCCGGGAGGCGCAGCTTGCAGTGAGCGGAGATGGCGCCACTGCACTCCAGCCTGGGCGACAGAGCGAGACTCTGTCTCAGAAAAAAAAAGAAAAAGAAAAAAACTGCCCTAAGATTTATATGGAACCACAAATAACCCAGAATAGCCAAAGCTGTTCTAAGCAAAAAGAACAAAATGAAGGAATCACCTTACCTGCCTTCAAATAATGCTACAGAACTACAGTAACCAAAATGGCATTAAAAACAGACACGTAGACCAATGGAACAGAATACAGAGCCCTGATATAAATCCATAAATCTATAGTCGACTCATTTTTGACAAAGTTGCCAAGAACGTACATTGGTGAAAGGATAGTTTCTTCCATAAGTGGTGCTGAGAAAAAAATATTCATATGTGGAAGAATGAAACTAGACCCCTATCTCTTGTAACATACAAAAATCTAATCAAAATGTATTACAGACTTAAATCTAGACCTAAACTATGAAAATACTAAAAGAAAATATTGGGGAAACTCTCCATGACATTAGATAGAACAAAGACTTACTGACTAGTAGTCCACAAGCACAGGCAACTAAAGCGAAAATGAACACATGGGATCACATCAAGTTAAAAAGTTTCTGCAGAGCAAAGGAAATAATCAATAAAGTGAATGGACAACCCACAAAATGGGAGACCATTTTTGCAAACTACCCATCTGCAAAGAATTAATAGCCAGAATATATAAGGAGCTCAAAGAACTGTATAGGAAAAGATTTAGTAATCTCACTGAAAAATTGCCAAAATATCTGTGTAAACATTTCTCAAACGAAGGCCTACAAATAGACAAATATACAAAAAGGTGCTCAATGTCATTGATTATCAGATAACTGTAAATGAAAACTATAATGATATGCTGTCTCAGCCCATATAAATAGGCTTATATCCAAAAGATAGGCAATAAGGAATGCTGATGAGGATATGGAGACAAGATAACCCTTGTACATTCTTAGTTTCAATGTAAATTAGTAATATCACTATGGAGAACAGTTCGGAGTTTCCTCAAACAAATATAAATATAGCTACCATATGATACAGCAATCCCACTCCTAGATGTTTGCCCAAAAGAAGAGAAATAAATATATTTCTGGACTCCCATGTTTGTTGCAGCACTATTCATAATAGCCTAGATTTGGAAACAACTTCAGTGTCCGTCAACAGATGAATGAACAAAGAAAATGTGGTACCTATACACAGTGGAGTGCCAGTCATGGAAAATAATGTGATTCTGCCATCTGCAACAACATGGATGGAACTGCACATTATGAAGTTAAGTGAAATAAACCAGGCACAGAAAGGCCAACTTCACATATTCTCACTTATTTGCGAGAGCTAAAAATTAAAACAATTGAATGTATGGAGACAGTCTAAGGTTGGTTACTAGAGGCTTGAAAGGGCAGTAGGGGCATGGAGATAGAAGTGGGAATGGTTAAGGGGTACAACAAAACAGAAATAATGATTAAGACCTTGTATTTGATAACACAAAAAGGTGACAATATCAAAAATATTTAACTATAAATTGTAAAATAAAGAGTATAATTTGATTTCTTCCAATACAAAGAATAAATACTTGAAGAGAAGGATACTCCATTTACTCTGATGTGATTATTATGCATTGCATGTCTGTATCAAAATATCTCATGTACACCTACTAGATGCCCACAAAAATCTAAAATTAAAAAACATATTCAAGTATATAATTTTAGATGTATTAAATAACCTAAATCTTAAGGTTTATTATCATATATTAAATGTACTAAAATGTTTTTCTTGTAAACAAAATGTATTTTCCAAATTAGTAAATGTTCAAACAAAAATACTTTAAAATGGAATTAATTATCAAAAAAGTCTAGAAATCAATTCTTCATTGAAGGAAAGGGGAAAAATCAATTTTACAAAGACAAGGCTTTACTAGTTAATGTATATATTCAGCTTAGACAAAGTTGTTATGAAACCTCAAGGTTCTATTAATTATCTTTATTATTCTTACAGGAAATTCAAGTAGATTCACCTTTCATTTTATTATTATAACTAAAAAGATTACCTGTGCAAACATTGAATAAGGTGTTAAAACATTTTTGTTAATTCCATGTACAGATGCAGTCCTACTCTTTGAGATGTTATTTTATCATTAGAGAAAAAAATGTTGTTACAGGTGGAAATGCACATGCTCTTAAAATGTCTCAAGATATAATAATACATTTTAAGAACAATATAATCGATATTAACTGAGTGTTTAATATATGCCACAAGCTGTACTGAGCAGAAATTTTATATATTATCTCATTCAAGCCTTAAACGATTCTGACTTGCATATGGTTATCTTATATTTGTAAGTAAGTGATTTCAGTTCAAGGAGTTTAAGATACATGGTTTAGACTACAAGGATAATAACTATCAAAACAGTATTCAGATATAGGACTCTCCAATTGTAATATGTGTGGAAGTTGGCATTTAACTGTTACATACTTTGTATTTTATTATCCAGAAAATAAATATAGTTATCTACTGTTACTATATTATTTGGGAAATTTTTAATGAACACTTCAATTTCCTCAAAATAAATTTTCATAATAAAAACAAAAACTGAAACTTTCTTTCTGGCTCACAAAGATTAGATATTTGGAACACTCCAGAATGACTGTGTGACCTTGACAAGTGCTCTTTCCCCAAAACCAACTATGTAACTTGACAAATTGTCATTAATAGCCATTTAAATCATCTGTGAATTGAGCAAAAGAAAACATGCAAATTGAGAAGCACTTATTCAACAAAATGTACTGAATCTTGCAGTCTGTAATTTTAGTTAGGGGCAGCCCCCATCCCAACATATTCCACCACCAGATCTGTGGTCCTACCTAAAGAAATTGACATTATTTGGAGCAGACTATGGAAAAATTCATGCCCAAGAATGTTATGGAAAAAAATATATAGATCTCAACAGCAAATGATTAGTGCAGGCCAACATCTCAGGGTAATTTGTTCATTCAAGCCTTAAATTTACAGACAACTCAGAAACTTAACATGGAGATAAAAGGAAAGGGAAGGTAAAAGACCACCATGTTGATACCACACAGTACTGGTGGTTCAGAACCTATGCATATGTGTAAGGCCACAATTTTATCATGAGTGACTACAGAGAAAATGTGTGAGCTACTAGTCCCTGACTGAAAGTAGAACACAGCTGTCAGCTCCCTAAACTTGTAAAGTATTCTTTTCAGCTACAAACAGATCCAATGGCAAAAGGTGGGAGACATACCAGATTAAGTTTAAAGAAAACCTATGACTAATCATTAGGTAGTTAGTTGTCTAAGTTGAAACAGGGGGATCCAAGCTTAAAAATAAAAACAAGAAAACAAAAACTTAGCAGTGAAATCAAAAGCTATACAGTTTGGAAGAAATACATTTTAAATGAATAATTCAGGGTAATCGTTGAATAAACAATCAAAAAACAACAACAAAGGAAGTCACTTAGAGATGAGAAAAATAATCTATACTTGTTATGATATATTATTCTAAAATGTCCAGTATTTTTAAAAAAAGATATACAAAGTAACATGATAGCATAACACACACTGCAGAAAAAGAGAGTCAATACAAATTATTTTTAAATAATTTGAGATATTTTTTCAAACACAAATATTTCAAACAGAAAAGTAAAGAAAAGCACGTTTAAATATAATAATTAAATGAAAATATAGGAAGGGCTTGATGGCTCACACTTGTAATCCCAGCACTTTGGGAGGATGAGGCAGGTGGATCACAACGTCAGGAGTTCGAGATCAGCCTGGCCAGCATGGTGAAACCCCGTCTCTACTAACAATACAAAAAATAGCCGGGCATTGTGGCGCACCCCTATAGTCTCAGCTACTTGGGAGACTGAGGCAGGAGAATTGCTTGAATCCAGCAGGTGAAGGTTGCAGTGAGCCAAGATTGCACCACTGCACTCTAGCCTGTATGACACAGTGAGACTCCGTCTCAAAACAAACAAACAAACAAAAAACAGAAAATATAACAACAGTGACCCTTTGATCAAGAATATAAGTAAATAGGCATTTTAAAAATATACAAAATGGAAACTCTGGAGTTAAAAGTATAATAAATGAAAATTTTAAATTTTTAAATGAAAAATTTAGCACATGGCCTCAACAGCAGAATTTAACTGGTAGAAGAATTCGTGAATATGAAGATGAAGCAATAGAGATTATTCAATCTCAAAAACAAATTTATATGGCCATAATACCCAAAGTAATTCACAGAACTCAATGTATTCCTATCAAATAATCATCAAATTTTTTCACAGATTTAGGAAAAGCTTTTTTAAAATTTACATGCAACTAAAATAGAACTTGCATAGCCAAAGCAATCCTAAGCTAAAATAAGTTGGAAGCATCACACAACCTGACTTCAAACTATACTACAAGGCTACAGTAACTAAAATATCCTACTACTGAATCAAAAACAAACATATACCAATAGAACAGGATAAAGAACCCAGAAATAAAGTTTCACACCTGCAACCATCTGATCTTCAACAAAGTTGACAAAAAGAAACAATAGGGAAAGGACTTCCTATTTAATAAATAGTGCTGGGGTAACTGGCTAGAAATATGCTGAAGATTAAAACTGGACCCCTTCCTTTTACCATATACCAAAATCAACATAAGATAGATTAAAGGTGTAAATGTAAAACCTAAAACTAAACAAAACTTGGAAGAAAACCTAACAAACACCATTGTGGACATGGACCCTGGCAAAGATTTCCTGATGAACAATTCCAAAGTAATTGCAACAAAAGCAAAAATTGACAAGTGAGGCCTAATTAAACTAAAGGGCCTCTGTACAGCAGAATAAACTATCAACGCAATAAATAGACAACTTACAGAATGGGAGAAAATAGCAAGCTATGCGTCAGACAAAGGTCTAATGTCCATAATCTACAAGGAACTTAAATCAACATCAAAAATCAAACAACTCCATTAAAAAATAGGCAAAACAAATGAACAGAAACTTCAAAAGAAGACATACAAGTGGCCAAGAAACATATGAATAAATGCTTAACCTCACTAATTATTAGAGAAATGCAAATCAAAACCCAGTGAGGTACCATCTCACACCAGTCAAAATGGCTACTGTTAGAAAGTCAAAAAAATAACAGATGTTGGTGAGGTAGTGGAGAAAAGAGAATGCTTACACACTGTTGATGGGAATGTAAATTAGTATAACCTCTATGGAAAACAGTATGGAGATGTCTCAAAGATTTGAAAACCAAACTACCATTTAACACAGCAATCCTATTACTGGGTATATACACCCAAAGAAATAGAAATCATTCTACCATAAAAACGCATACACATATATGTTCATTACGACACTATTCACAGTGGCAAAGACATGGACTCAACCTAGATGATCATTAATGGTGGACTGGATAAAGAAAACATGGCACACATACACCAGGGAATAGTACACGAACATTAAAAAGAACAAAAGCATGTCCTTGGCATCAACATAGTTGCAGCTGGAGGTCATTATCTTAAGTAAATTCATGCAGAAACAGTAGACCAAATACCACATGTTTTTACTTATAAGTAGGAGTTAAACATTGGGTATATATGGGTACTAAGAAGGGAACAATAGACACCAAGGCCTACTTCAGGATAGAGGGTGAGGTTCGAAAAAAATAGCCATTGGGTACTATGCTTATTACCTTATTACCTGAATGATTAAGTAATTTAGACAACAAACCTCACAACTTACCCATGTAACAAGCCTATGCATGTTCACCCTGAACCTAAAATAAAAATTGGAAAAAACTAAAGAGTAACAAATATATATACACACTTATAAATATTATATTATGTAAATATATATAATAAATACTATATATAAGTAACAAATATATGTGTATATATATTACATTCCTGTAGCTTCTGTAATAAATTACCATGAGCTTAATGACTTCAAAATTTTTACTTTTTTGCAGTTCTGGAGGTCACTCTTCCAAATTCATTCTATATTTTGAAACACTAAGATCAATTTATCTACAGAGGTGGTTCCTTCTGAAGATTCCAGGGAAGAATCAATTTCCTGCCTCCTCTATTCTCTATAGGCTGCCTTGGTATTCCTTGGTTTGAGACATCACTTAAGTCTCTGTTTCTTTCTTCACATCACCTTCTGTCCACATTGATATCTTGCATCCCTCATATAAGCATGCCTATGTTTATATAGGGCCTACCTAGGTAACCCTGGATAATACTCCTATCACAAGATCCTTCACCTAATCACATCACTGAAGTCTGTTTTCCATGTAATAAGATTAGAATGTGGACATTGTGCATGTGTGTGTAGGGGTGTGATTATTTAGCCCACCAAAAACAAGAAGAACAAGAATGAAGAAAAAAACAAACAGAAATTGAGAAACATATGAAACACTATTAAACATACCAACATACACATAGCATAATTGCAAAAGGAGAGTAATGAGAGAAAGTGGCAGGAAAAATGTTTGAAGAATAATGAAAAACATCAAATTTGATTTAAAAATTTACTCTAGACACTCAATAACTAGAACAAACGAACTCCAAGTAAAATTAACACAGGATAACCAGTATCTGGATATTGTCATCGTACGTCATAAGCAAACTGTGTGTTTTTTTTTTGTTTTTGTTTTTTTTTTTTTCGGACCAAGTCTCACTCTGTTGCCAGGCTGGAGTACAGTGGTGTGATCTTGGCTCACTGCAACTTCCATCTGCCAGGTTTAAGGGATTCTCCTGCCTCAGCCTCCCAAGTAGCTGAGATTACAGGTGCCCGCGACCACGCCCGGCTAATTTTTGTATTTTTAGTAGAGATGGTGTTTCACCTTATTGGCCAGGATGATCTCAATCTCTTGACCTCGTGATCTGCTCGCCTCGGCCTCCCAAAGTGCTGGGATTACAGGCGTGAGCCACCGCGCCTAGCCAGGCAAACTGTTAAAGACAAAGATAAAAAGAAAGTTTTGAAAGTATCAGGAGAAAAATGACTCATAACATCAAGGAAACCACAAAAAGATCAATTGACTTCTCATCAGAGGGAATAGAGGCAAGAAAGCTACAAGTTAGCACATTAAAAATGCTGAAAAGACCACAATGTCAACCAAGAATCCTGTATCAGGAAAAATGGGTTTTCAAAAATTAAAGAGAAATAAAAATAATTATTCTCTCGGCCAAACAGGCCGAGAGAATTCAATGCTATCAGATTTGTCTAACAAGAAATCCTGAAGGGTATTTCTCAGGTTGAACAGAAGTGATACCAGACAGTAACTTGAATTTAAAAAAAGATCCCCAGTAAACGTTATCATATAGGTTATTATGAAATAGAGTATCAATGCACTTTACTTCTTTTTTATTAAACTAATATAAAAAGTAACTGCAAAAAACAATTGCTCAAAGTGTGGTCTAATGATAAAGCAAGTTCCTTTGGCCCCATGAATTATGCTGCTGCAGAGGCAAGTCTGATACATGGAACTACAATAGGGCCCCTTCTACCTGTTTAGAGTAAATGTAAAGGTAACAAATCCATTTTCTGGAAATAGCTAGCTACCTTAGGATCCATGTTTTAGTCTCAGTGGCAATTTGTCTTCTGGAGAACCATAGCCTACCTCCTCTACAAGAATATAGATTTAAAATATTTGAATATTGAGTGTATATAAGTTTGTGAGGTTTTTTTTCATTCATTTCTGTTTCTTTTTAACTTTATCTTCTATTCAAATGTGTTCAACTTTAAACAATTTAATTTTGCTTCTCTTCTTTACATCTATATCCTCTTTCTAACTTTGATACCTACCTGCTTTCACAGAGGGTCAGTTTTCATTTAAAGATCTCCTTTGACCTTTATTAACACATATTAATAAGAGTTTATTGTCAACAATTTCAAAGGAGCAAAAGACTCATGCAGAGAACATAGGGGGTGAACTGGGATGATTTTCTCTGAGAATCATCAGTACCATATACCAAACCAATGGTTTCTCACATTAAGCGTATTCTATTTTAAAAAACCCACATTAAGACTATTTAGAGTAAAAATCACAAATCTCTACCTTACCACTCATCACTTTATTTTGTTTATGTATCTGAGTGACCCAATACATTATAATGACCTTAGTGTCAGATACTGTGTCCTGTTTACCTATAAGCTTAGCCTAATGTCTTCTATAAAAACAACAATCATGTTTGAATAACTGGATAGTTTCTTACAAAATTAAGTCTGACTCAAGATTTTGTCATGTTTCTGATTTTCCCAATCTCCCAAATGAATGTCTTATTTTGACTCACACTTTTGTGGACCCAGCCTTCTTTCTCAGCTTCTAAATGCTATTTATTATTAACACTTCCATGGGGTTAAAACCCTTTATCTATTTGTCAAACTGCCATCATTATCTTTTCCCCATTTTCACTACAATTTTGTATTGGTAAAAAAAAAAAATTCAGCTGCAAGCAATAGGAGACTAATGAGCAGAGGCATAATTGAAATATTTATCATTTACTTAATCAGAGGTCTAAAGGTTGATTGTCTTAAGGTTAGTCACTTAGTATTATCAAGAAATTCAAAATACTAGACTCTTTTTAGATTCCAACTCTATCATACGTAAGTGTTAATTTTTTTATCATTAAGGTTTTCAACTCATGATTTAAAAAATACCTGTTGTAACTACAGAAAACTCATATGTTACAAGGCAGAAATAAAAGGAAAACTAATGGTACCAGCGAAGAATTTGGTAATGTCTATCTCTGTTAGAGCCTGGAAAAAGCTTTCAATGAACTTTCTTATTAGACTTCCCTTTATATTGCATGGGCCATAAATAGGTTGAATAATGATCCGTAAGTGTCAGGGATGTCAAGAAAAAAACTATATTTCCTGAGGATTTCTACATTAATTTTGAACAAAACCCAAGTTCAATCAGCTTGGATGCAACAATTTATGTATTCTATTTGTTTGTGATAAATTCCAAAGACCAAGTCTTCTGTTTTTCCAACAGAAAGTTGCATCTATTTTATTTACTTTAGAAGTCTGCAAGTTCAAAGAATATTTCAGTTGAACTTGTACAATATCTCTGATGTTTATGAATGCAGAGAAATGTTTCTTAATTTTGAAAGTTTCAACATACTGGCTTAAGGAAAATTACTATGTGAAGCAAATTGGAATAGGGTTATCTCCTTCCCAAACTGCCACCAATTGGTTTGGAAATAAATTCTACCAGGTTATAGCACTTAACAACACAATATCCCATTATAGATTTGTAAGCCCCATACAATATATGCCTCTATCTGTTTCAGAGTCATCTCAAATCACTGAACTTGTGGCTCCCATAAGAGCTATCTTTCTGGCTGAAGAAAAAAGAGTTATCATTTACATAGCGAGTATATACGATTTTTAGGTAGTACCTGAGTGTGGTATGTTATTAAAAACAAAAAGATTTTTGACCATAGAGGGGGTGTGTTGGTTAATATTGTCAACTAGATTGGATTGAAGGATGCAAGGTATTTTTCCTGGGTGTTTCTGTGAGGGTGTTGCCAAAGGAGATTAACATTTGAGTCAGTGGACTGGGAGAGGCAGACCCACCCTCAATCGTGGTAGGCACCATCTAGTCAGCTGCCAGTGTGGCTAGGATAAAAGCAGGCAGAGGAACATGGAAGGACTAGACTGGCTAAATCTTCTGGCCTCCATCTTTGTCCTGTGCTTGATGTTCCCTGCCCTTGAACATCAGACACCAAGTTCTTCAGCTTTTGGACACTTGGACCTACACTGGTAGTTTGCCAGTGGCTCACGGGCCTTCAGCTATGGACTGAAGGCTGCACTGTCGGTTTCCCTACTTTTGAGGTTTTGGGACTCAAACTGGCTTTCTTGCTCCTCAGCTTGCAGACTGCCTATTGTGGGACTTCACCTTCGTGTGAGCCAATATTCCTTAAAAAACTTTCTTTCATATATATATCTATCTTATTAGTCCTGTATCTCTAGAGAAACATAACTTATACAAGGAACATCAATTAAAAATGAAAAACATATGTCCGACATATTAGAAGTTCTGTTATAGCCAAGAAAATTGGCCATTCTCAAGGTAGAAACACATATGGGTGCCAATAGTCCTAAAATAAAAGGAAACTCACTAATTGATCAATATGCTTAGGTGGGTATCTCAGAAAGCTGTTCCATTCTCAGTACAATCAGTCAAGATTTTAAGTCTACTGTATTTACAATCTGACCCCTAATT
Source organism: Mandrillus leucophaeus (assembly GCF_000951045.1). NCBI lineage: Eukaryota > Metazoa > Chordata > Mammalia > Primates > Cercopithecidae > Mandrillus > Mandrillus leucophaeus. The sequence continues at coordinate 1,468,330 of NW_012106864.1, forward strand.
GAGGAATTTAAAATCTTCCAATTTAAAGTCCGTGAACAAAATGGCCAAGCTGTATATTTTAACCACCCAGTTGGACTTTGAAGACATTCAACTGACCATGTGGCTCCCCTGCCCTAGATTTAGTCTTTGACATTAACAAGATCACTCACCATGGAAGGGAGAAACTAAATAAAATCCTCTGCCGACATTGGTGGGCAAATTTCACTCTCTGTCTGGTGCTGTCTTTGTACCCCATCTGTTGAAAACATAAGCCTAGTGAAGGTGACAAGAAAGGAAGCTAAATCTACTAGCAAGACATTTTCTTAACTGGTAATTAGATTTTAGTCATTTACCTAAATATCATGGATATCAATATTTTCTTAAGTATTTTCTGTATGTTCTCTCACTGCCTTGAAGCTTCCCATTGTAAAAGCGTCATTGCCATACTATTTTGTTAGAGAATATATTCTCCACATGGGAAATTCCACTGGCTCTTTCAAGTGACAGAGAGACTCATTTCAAAAGTAAAGTAATACAAGTAAGTTAAAGAATTATCCATTTATCTCAAAAATTGCACTATCTTTATCCTCAGTCATCTAGAGTGATAGAAAGACCTAATGGACTATTAGAATTAAATATGACTAAACTTTAAAAGAATTCATTTTCTCATCGCTCTTATCTCTGATTTCCCTTGAGTACACTCCTGCTGGGTCATTTCAACTGTCTGCACATGAAGTAATAACTGGACAACTGGACAGTCCATGAGAACTCCCTATACTGCCTGAACTCTCAAAGATTCTAATCTAGTCTACCCAGACATTCTAAAATACTGCAAAAGATATATTAATTATATCCATCATTAATCTCAGCAGGTTGGGTTGATGATTTTCCTCCCATCTCCCATCCAAACCACTCCACAATCAAAGAAATGAAGATTTAGTATTCTGAAGACAGCATCACTAGAGAACTAACGTCAAACTCTGCAGGAAGGACATTTACATCATTCTTCTTATCACTAGCATGGTTGTCAAACATCAGGGAATCTAACTTTGCATTCATACTACTCAACTAAAAAGGTACAAAAGCTAGTATGAATGGAAGTCCACCCCAATGGGAGACCTAAACTAAGACTGTCTCTCAGGAGCTCCCAGAATCAGATAGTGTCATAAGTATACAGCTTTTCCAGTAATTTCAGAACAAGTAGACATCATGAGGAGGAGGTAATTTTCCACTTTATATGTGAGAACAAGACACCCTAGGATTCCCTTGCTTATTTCTTATTTTCAGAATTGCACTTGTCCTTTACTGTATCCTCCTTCTTTATCCCCTTTAGTGACAACTTTGTTGTCTGCATACTTCTCCTCATTGTAAACACAGCCTTCCATAAGGATTCTTATTTTGTGTTACCTTCTTCTTCACCTTAGTGAAGCTGTTTTCCCTTCGCTAAGTGAAATGACTCTCCTTTATCCCAAGGATCCCCAATCTATCTTATTTCCTCACTCAACTCATAGCACAATCTTACAGTCCTATTTCTAATTGCTGGTTATGTACTGTTTTTCCTCTGGAAGCTTCTAGTTTCCCCCAAATTCCTAAACTTGTCTTGATTCAAAGGCATCTTTGTGTTAGCACAAGGAACTTTATCTTCTCCCTCTAGATTTCAAAAGGAACACCCTTCAACATTAATACTTTTTAAAAGGCCAATATTTGTTTCTACCTAAACATAAACAAGGTTCTTTTCATCAGCGTATGTATTTGCAATTGCACCTGATTTCTCACCAACACAAATATCTATGTTATTATAGGATACAAGAATACATATTCCTCATCTTATTATATGCATGTAATAGACTCAGATAACCATAAGTTTAATTTTACATGGCACACTTAGGACTGTCTTACAAAAAAAATAATAAAACAAAAACAAAAAACTGGGAACTCTTATCTTTTGAACTTCACAGGACAATGACTCCATCAAAAGAGCTCATAAACCCCAAAGAGCAACCTATTGGACAGTTATACACAGGAACCCTGCATAGCCCTGTCTTCGTATATTTCTGTACAACTGAATACCATAGACTCAGTTTCTTAAACAGCAAATATTGCTTTTCACAGTTTTGGAGGCAGACATGTTCAAGATCAAGTTGCCAAGAGATTCACCATCTGCTGAGAACCCTCTTCTTGATTCATAGTCAAAGCCATCTTCTTCTGTCCTCATGTGGCAGAGGAACAAAAGAGCTTTCTGGGGGAATTTAAAGGCATGCATAGGGGCACTAATAACATTTGTGTGCACTCAACCCTCAAGACCTAATCAGCTGCTAAAGATTCCATCTCCAAATACCATCACATTGGGGATTAGCTTTTAACATATGAATTTTAAAGATACATAAATATTTTGTCTATAGACTCCCTAATTAGACATATTTTATTTGAAACAAACACATTCATCACTGTCTCCTTGCTAGTTGGACTCGATCCTGTGATCTGGCTAATCTAAGTAGGTTTTATTAAACCTTTAAAATACACTTTTTTTCTGATCTTAACCACTTTATCACTTCCAAGTTAAGTTTTTCAGGCACTAGATGATCCAAAAGGTCTGCAAAATGTTTTACAATTGCAAGACTAGGTCTAAAATCCTAGTCCTATAAGGAGGTCCTGGCTTTCATTTTCCACCAAATTCTCAGAAAGCTTTAGAAGAAAAATCTAAGAAATTGAGAGTAGACCTAAAAGGCTATGTACCATAGCAGTTCTTGTATGAGCAACTTTCATGACTGCTATATGACCACTCAGTAAGTTCATTGAAATTCCCACAATTTCCATGCTAGTCTCTGGAAAACAAGCAGAACTACAGGAATTTTCACTGAAACTATCAACATCATTGCCAGAGAAGTACAGAAACTTTACCAAGTGGTCCTCTGCAACTATCTAACATTGGACATGATCTAGCTTTTCAAGAGGACATTTATGCAGTGGTCAGAAGTGACTAGTGTGCATATGTTCCCTGAAACCTCTTTAATGTTTATATCTTCCCAAAAAATATTCAGACAACAAACTGAAACATTTGTCAGATGTTTCGCATCCTCATCCTGCCATCTAAGGACACTTCAGGCCCAATGTCCCTTCAAATCTTAAATATTGGTTTTCTTCCCCTGCTCAAATGTCAATAATTATTCTTTTTATTTTATTTCATTTCATTATTTGTCTATTTATTATAGGCCTCTCACCTAATGCCTAACCAAGAAGATCCTCCAGCAGCTGTCAGTACAGCAACATACTTTACAAATTGCACACCTAGTCCTAAAAGTTAACAAGAACATGAAGGCCAACCCAACCCAGAAAATCATTTTGCAAACCTTAACTTCACAATAAGTCTGATTCCATTCCTAATAAATTTTAAGGACAAACTTTGTTTGTGGTGAACAACAGAGGATGGGGTGTGTGCTGATCCCAAATCTGACCAATTGCTCACAATTACCCATAATGTATTCATTGCTTTGACTTGATCAAATTTTATTCAATCCTGTTTCCTCCTCTAGGGCCTCTAAACTTTGGGTCACTACTCAAGAGTGAAAAAGCACTAAAGTACATAACAACCTTTTAACACCTTATTCCAAGAATGACCAGATTGCTGAGAGAAACGTTTTCTGTTGAAGCATTCTGCTCAGACCACTGCCTGCTCTTCTCCCACACAAAGCTCTTCCCAGTCCTGCTGGTGTTTCTCTATGAAAGAAAACTCTTTTTCTGTTTGATTTTTAGACACTTGTAGATTCAGAGTTTCGAGCATTCCGCCTTCTGCAATAGTCTTTTTGAATAAAGTTTATCTATATCTGGTTTTATATTTAATTGATACCAGTGAGCTTGGAAGAAGACCTACACGCCTCAGATGTTGATTACAGCTTTTGAGACATTATCACAAGACCTAGTTAGTCTCCTGACCCATGGAAATGTGAGGTAATAAATATGTGTTGTTTAATCCACTAAGCTTGTAGTGATTTTTTACTCAGCTATAGAAAACCAATAAATGTGAAAATGCACAATGTGAATTTGAGTCCCAGCAGAGATTAGAACTTAAAACATGTTTTTTATTAAAAGAAGTATATTAAACACTTAATACATTCCATGTAATTGTTTTCTCTGTATTTCACTTGGTGTTAACTAGAAAATTTCTTTAATTTCATTTTATATAGTTAATACAATAATCTATATTGACTCAAATCAAATTTTGTATTGAAAAACTATTTATTTCATGATAAACTCTCTGGAAGATGCCTCAAGAGGATAAATATTCATGATCAAGACATTCCCTATTCAAGCCT
>NW_012106864.1:1474120-1474991 GCF_000951045.1 Mandrillus leucophaeus
GGGTTTCACTGCGTTAGCCAGGAAGGTCTCGATCTCCTAACCTCGCGATTTACCGACCTGGGACTCCCAACGTGCTGGGATTACAGGTGTGAGCCACCGTACCTGACCAAGAAATACACGTTTTGACATTACAATATAAATGCCAAAAGAAAAAATTCATCATAATATTTGTAAAATAAAGCTGTAAAAATCTCAGGGTGTAAAACAAAAAGAAAAAAAAACAAACAAAATGTTTAGAGACAGAAAATTTGTGCCCATAAAAATTATATTAGGAGGGCCATCAAATAAGAAAGACGAGAAAGAAAGACACAATGTGAGTTCCAAGATATCATACCTACCCTGAAAATGTAGAATATAGCATTGGAAAAACCCTTCTAGACACTTGCTTAGGAAAAGATTTCATGACTAAGAACTCAAAAGCCAATGCAACCAAAACAAAGATAAATAGATGGCACTTAATTAAACTACAAAGTTTCTGCAAAGCAAAAGAAAGAATCAGCAGAATAACCAGAGTGGGGGAAAATCTTCACAATCTGTACATCTGACTAAGGACTAATATCCATGATTTGCAAGGAACTCAAACAAATCAGCAAGAAAAATACAAACAACTGCCATCCAAAAGTGGGCTGTGGACATGAGTAGACAATTTTCAAAAGAAGATAGACAAATGGACAACAACCATATGAAAAAACAGTCACCATCACTAATGATCATACAAATGCAGATCAAAACCACAATGCGATAACACCTTACTCCTGCATAAATGGCCATAATTGAAAAATTACAAATGTTGGTGTAGATGTGGTGAAACAGGAACACTTTTACACTGCTGGTGGGAATGTAAACTAGTACAGCCATTATGGAAAACAGT
>NW_012106864.1:1479384-1486575 GCF_000951045.1 Mandrillus leucophaeus
GGTGTGTTCTTATCTATGGGCCTGACTTAGGGATAATCTGCTTCCAAGCTCATTCCGATTCTTGACAGAATTCCTCTCATTATGGATGTAGGACTGAAGTTTCTGTTTTCTTGCTGGCCCTCAGATACACTCCAGGGGCTTTCTCATATGCTCTCTCACAGCAAGGCAGCTTATTTCCTCAGTGACAACAAGGGATCTCTCCCTCTTCAGCCAACTAACATGGAGACTTACATGGTATAACCTAATAAAGATATTAACATCCTACCACCTATTTCATTAATTAAAAGTAAGTTGCAGGTTCTGCTCATACTCAAGAAAAGGAAACAACATAATGATGTGACTCATTCAGGGTCACCATGGAGTGTGTCCACTAGAGACATCACAATGCTAAATAAAAGGAAAAAAAATATACCACATAAACACTAATCAAAAAAGTTGACATAGCTATATTAACATCAGACAAGTTAGATATTGATGTAAACATTATGGTCAAATATAAAGAAGGGCATTCAAAGGACAAAGGGGGGTAAGTCATCAAAAAGATACCAGAATCCTAAATACCTATGAATATAACAACAGAGCCTTCATAGTCAGTAAAATAAAATGGATAGAACTAAAGGGAGAAATAACATACTTGCAATTATAATTTGATTTTCCACATTCATTCTTTCAGAAATTGATTGAAAACTTGGAAAATCACTGAGGATATATGAAACCTGAGAAATATTATGAACTAAATTGACCTAATTGTCAGTTATAGAAAACACTCCACCAAAACAGCAGAATACACATTATTTACAAGGCACAGAGAATGTTTAACAAGATAAATCCTATTCTGAACCGTAAAATAAAAATTTAAAAAATTTAAGACCACATAAAATGTTATCTGACCAAAACAGAAGAAAAAAGACACCATCTAGAAGATCTACAAATATTAGCCAACTAAACAATACCCTTCTAAACACCCTGTGGTCCAAAGAAGAAATTATCTGGGCAATTAGGAAGTATTTTTAAGTGAGTGAAATGAAAATGTAATATATCAAAATCTGCAACATGAAACTAAATACTTGGAAAAATGTGTAAGAATAATTGTTTATAGGCTGGGCACCGTGGCTCATGCCTGTAATCCCAGCACTTTGGGAGGCCGAGACAAGTGAATCATAAGGTCAGGAGTTCAAGACCAGCCTGGCCAATGTGGGGAAACCCCATCTCTACCAAAGATACAGAAAATTAGCTGGGCATGGTGGCATGTGCCTGTAATCCCAGCTACTCGGTAGGCTGAGGCAGGAGAATTGCCTGTAGAAGAAATATCTCAAATTAAGACCTAAGTTTCTGTCATTAATAAAGTAGACAAAGAAGTGCATATTGAACCCAAAGTCAGCAAAATTGTGCATTAATATAGGAGTAGATGCCACTACAAAATCAAAAAACTTACAAATCAGAAGAGAAAAAAACTATGTAAACAAAAGTGAGTTTTTACAATGTTAATAAAATTTATTAAACATGAAACAAATTGATGAGAGGGAGAAACAAAGGTAGGGAGAAAAAAGTAGAAACACAACATTACCATACGGGCAATGAAAGAACAAGCACCAGTAAAGATATTACAGAGATTATAAGAAATAAACAGAAATATTATAAACATTTTATGGTTATAAATTTGACAAACCAAATGAAATATATACATTCTGTAATAACACATAATATAGAAGTTTACTCAAGAAGAAATACATAATCTGAATAGCAACATAATTTTAAGAAAATGGAATAGTTACTTTAAAAACCATCACGCAAAAAAAATTCATCTTAAATGCCTTGGTGGTGAATCCTACAGTACACTTATATATGAAAGAAATAATGCAAGTTTATTTAAAGTCATCCAAAAACACAATAGGAGAAAACAAATCCTAATTCATCTTATGAGGCCCACATTGCCATGATACCAAAGATAGATAAAGAAAGAAAACTATAGTCCAACATTTCACATTAACACAGATGCAAAAACTCTGAAACACATAATGGTAAATTTGAATTCAGCACTAGAGAAAAATACATTATGAACAAGTAGAGTTTATCCTATTAATACAAGATTTACTTAACATGTGAAACTTAAGCAATGTAATTCAAAAATTTAACATACTTAAAATTATAATCATCTCAATAGATGCAATAAATTCATTCAATAATGTTTAACACCAAGCCATAATAAATGTCAGACAACTGTGAATAGAGGAGCTTTGTCAACCTGATTAAGCACATCTATAAGAAATCTACAGTGAACATCGAAGCAGCCTCATTGTCTGGGGTGTTACTGGAGGTTTGTTGTCTCAAGGCTGAGGGAATCAGGCAGACACACAGGTAGTGAGGTTAAGAGAAGAAGTTTAATAGGCAAAAGAAAGAGAAGAGTTCTCTCCTGCAGAGAGAGGGTCTCGAATGGATTGCCAGTTCTGCAGTGAAATGCAAGAAGTTTTATAGATAAGCTTGAAGAGGCAGTGTCTGATTTACAAAGGATGTGAAAGATTGGTTGGACCAGGTGCCCCCTTTGCATAAGGTGAGAAAAATGGATAGCTCCCACCCTAATCTTTTATCATGCACATGGGTTCTCTGCCTGGCCTGTGCCACGTTGCCCATTTCTTTATTGTACACATGGTTACGAAAAAAGGGAAGATGGAGTCTCCATGTTGGATATGCCTGGCCCCCAGGTAGCCCTTTTCTATTAGCACAGCTGCCAGCATTATCCTGTGTAAGCTTCTAGCTTGCCTATTTATGTTTGCAACTCACTTTTTCAGGCTGCTGTTTGTTAGAAAAAATAATAATAATTTATTGGACTGGTTTTTGTTAGAAGGGAAGCTTTGCAAAGGACGTTTTTTACCGTCACTATCTGCCTACACAATTTTTTCTACCTCCTCTATCAACATCATGTTTATTATTCAAAACTAAAAGATTTTCTCTTAATTTCAGAAAAAAAAAGATGTTTGTTCTCACTTTTTTATTCTTGTCACAGGAAGTTGTGGAATCGAAATAAAGAAAGATAAAAAATGAAAAGAGTTTACATAAAATGAAACAAAGCTTTCTTTTTTTTCATAAACTACATGATCACCTAGGTGTAAAAGCTCACAAAACACTTGCTTGAATTAATAAGCATAGTAAGGTTTCAGGATAGAATATCAATAAAAATATTTTACATTTTACTGACAATGAGCAATTGGAAATGAAACTGAAACATATACACCACTTAAAGTTGTGCCAAAATTTTGAAGTGCTTAGTGATAAATTTAACAATATATTCACAAGATTGGTATATTAAAACTAAAAAACATGTATAAATTAAATAAGCACGACCTAAATGTGCATTGATTGGAAAATTCAGTATAGTTAATATATCAGTTCTCAAGTTGACCTATAGTTTAATAAAACCAATCAAAATCGCTAGTCCTTTTAGGCAGAAATTTACTCCACTATCTCTATGGAAATGTAAAGGACCTAAAATAATGATTTTTTAAAAATAACAATTGTGAATTCACTCTTTCTGATTTCAAGCTTTACTCTAAAGCTACATTGATCAAGACAGTGTGGACTGTTTCCATATCTTGGCTATTGTGAATAATGCCATGATAAACATGGAAGCGCACATATCTGTTCAAGATACTAATTTGAAATCTTTTCAATATGTATCCAGAGGTAGGATTGTTGGATCATATGGTAGTTCTATTTTTAACTTTTTGAACAATCTGAATACTGGTTTCAATAGCGGCTGCACCATTCTGCATGTCCACCAAAGGTGTGTACAAAAGTTTAAACTTCATCACATCTCTGCACCAACATGTCACTTTTCTTCTTTCTTTCTTTTTTTTCCTTTTTTAGATAATAACCACCAGGCCTGGTGGCTCATGCCTTTAATCCTAGCACCTTGGGAGGTCGAAGCCGGTGGATCACTTGAGCCCAGGAGTTTGAGACCAGTCTGGGCAACATGGAGAAACCTCATCTCTACAAAAAAATACAAAAATTAGTTGGGCATGGTGGCAAGTTCCTATAGTCCTGCTACTCAGGAGGCTGAGGTGGTGGGAGGATAACCTGAGCCTAGGAGGTTGAGGCTGTGGTGAGCCATGATTATTCCACTAGACCCAGCCTGGGAGATAGTGAGACCCTGTCTCAAAAAAGAAAAATATTTAAGAAACTAGATAATAACCATCCTGACAGTTGTGAGGTGTTATCTCACTGTGGTTTTAATCTGCATTTCCTTGTTAGAAAAGCACCTTTTAAATTGAGCACCTTTTTTACAACTCAAATGTCCATTAAAAGATCAATAAGTAAAGAAATTAGTGTAAATATTTACAATGGAATATTATTCAGGCAATTAAAAAAAAAAAAGGAAATCCTGTTATTTGCAACAACATGGGTGAACTTAGATAACATTATGCTAAGTGAGACAAGCCAGTCACAAAAGACAAATATTATATGAATCCATCCTTATGAGGTTTCCAAAATAGTCAAACTCATAGAAGCAGAGAATAGAGAATGGTAGTTGGCTGGGACCAGAAGGGGAAAATGGGGTATAAAGTCTATGTTATGCAAAATGAATATGTTCTAAAGATCTGATATAAAACATACTAGTTTTAGTTAGCAATATTGCATTGTGCACTTTAAAATATGTTCACAAGACAGATCTCATGTTAAGTGTTCTTACACAGAAACAAGACAAACATAAAATCCTGAAATCCACAAAGAAAACAAGAACATGTATGGATGTGATAGATATGTTTACTACCTTGGCTGTGATGATAGTATCACAAGTGTACGCATATGTGCAGATTTAGCAAGATGTATGTGTGACTTTTAACAAAAACAATATGAAAAGTTGTAAATGCACAGAATAAGATCTCAATGAAGAGTTGTTTCATTGAGAAATGGTGAAGTTTTTGCATTGTGAACTTACAGTAATTTAATACCATTCTAACATTTCTAATTCAATAAATGTTTTTCTGAAATTTGTAAAAAAAAGTTACAGATTATTACACATTGCTAAGCATTCAAATTGGTTACTTACATGTTAATTTTTTTCAAGTTAGTATTTTGTCTTTCAAAAATCTCAATATAGTTTTTCCCTCCAGTAACTATTTCATGATTGTATTATCAGTACATAAAATAACATATTTTCACCTATGCATGTGATTTAAGCATTGTCTCCCCAGAGATGACAGAAAACAAATTCAGATCCCAACATGACTTAATCTTCCTGCAGACTGTCCATGCTCTTATCAAATGTTTGCTTCATTTTGTAAGGTCATATCCACAGTTAGGCTTCAATTTAGGATTTAATTCTGGTAAACATGTTCACTATTTTACCATTACTTTGCTATCAAATATGATATTCATAAACAACAGTTTTAAAAGCAGTTAAAAATGCATAATCTGTCTTCTTATAGAGCATCCATCCTATTTGGGGGAGAGAGAGAAGATAAATAGATACACACACACATAAACACACACACAGACACACACCATGCGATATATCAAGAAGTTGTATGAAAGTAGAAATAATTTTGCATGTTTTTTTGCCACAAATTCTGGAGGCAGACTGCCTAGTATCCCCCATAACCCCCAAACCCTGCATTTGCTATCTGTGAGTCACTGGACACATTACTAAGCCTCTGTGTGTTTCTGTTTCTTTATTTGTAAATCACATATAATAATATCTTTCTCAAAGTTGTTGTGAGTATTAAATAAATTTATACATATAAAACACTTAGAACAGTGATTTACAGATTAGTTATATTGTATTATCTGTTAGCTATAATTATAAAGAAAGGAAATAGAAACCCTAGAGGAGAATAGACAGTATCTTTGGGAAAAGCTATTTTATATAGGATGGCCTTGGAAAATCCATAAGCCAATGAATGCATACTTTAATTGTTCAAAAATATCTATAATGAAAGATTTTATATTTAGCATCATGCTAGATCCCATTTATCTGATACAGTAGCAATTTGTCTTGTTTTTAGTCTTAAAGTTTGATTATCCGTTTGAACAATAAATTGTAGGTTCATTCAATTTATAGGTAAAAGGAGAACTAAGAACACATCTAAAGAAAATGCTACACTATTATTTGGGAAGTATAGAAGGTATAATAATGGGTTTTGTGTTCATGGTAAGTATACACATTAAATTGGCACTCAGAATAATAATACATATTTACATAACTTAACACTTCAGATAGATTTGATTATGCTGTTTATTTTGCTTGAAAAACAAAACATCTTACTAAGCTTTTACTATATATTTTGATCAAAAAAAGGATAAATTATACAGATCTTCCCTCAAACAATTATTATCTTACAGATACATCTGCCATCCAACATCTAACAAGAAAAGAGACAGAAAGTAGAATACACAGAATTAAGAAAAATATTAGTAGAGAAACTGAACTGATTTTGTAAATGAATAGAATAAGATCATTGGTGTTTTGCAGTGAAAAAGAGTGAAACTTATCCCAGCATCAAAGTGTATGCTATAAAGATTCCAGATCTGGGCCACCGAGGTATATTTCATTGCAACAATAATTTTAGTACTTCAGAACTGGCTGTTCAGGCTGTGTGGTTGCTTATCTACAACCATCACAACATTGGGAAGGACATTAGTCTCTACCCTTTTTCTTTTGTTCTTCTAATATTATTAATACCCTTTCACAAACTAAAACAGAAACAGTAAGTGAGGCTTAATTACTCTGCCCAAAATAATACACCTTTTCCTCTTTTCCTACATAAAAAATACGAATCAAACTGTCACTCAGCATTATTGTAGTTTTAAATATGTGATGTCTTAAGAGTTTTTACTTTGGAACCCAGCTCACTATCACAAGCCATGAAAAACTATTTTTAACAAAAAAGGTGTAGTTTATTGTACTCTAAAATTTATTAATGTCTTCAAAAAGCCATTATTTTCCCCAATGTATACGGATTCTTAAAACATAAATTTCTTATTACATAAACTTTTAATTGTTTCAGTTTGAAAAAATATCCAATCATTTTGATATGAACAGGAGGCAGGGAAGGACTGGGTAGAGGAGGGAGGGGTCCCTGGGTGAGGGCTCCACTCTCAAGCCTGGACACATGGCCCTAAATGAGAACTTCACATCCCTGTTTTCCTGCCCAAATGTTGCCTTTTCAAAACCACCCTGGCCCATCCCACCCC
>NW_012106864.1:1488405-1491136 GCF_000951045.1 Mandrillus leucophaeus
CTCCATGTAGCAGATGAAATAACATCTGTGGAAATGAGGTACCTCAAAGATTGCCATGATGCTTTTAAGAATTAAATAGAAGATTTGGAAGAAAGTCATTTTCAGAAAAAGCAAAAAAAAAAAAAAGAAGAAGTGTGTTAAGATTGGTTGGGTCAATGAGATGTCTGAGTTCCAGAGGAGATCTGCTTCACTTTCTGAGATCACACGAGAATGTAATAAAGAAAGAAATGCATGATAACCAATAACAACAGCAATGGACTAAAAATTGGGTAATACCTACATGGCATCAAATATGGGGCCAAAGAAAAGGATTCTGGTATATTCTACTAGTGATGTATTTTTTGTATATTTAATATGCTAAAGTTGACTTTTGTATCTAGTGAATATCACTGTGAACTGTACTCCCTAGGCTTGCTAAATAAAGGTAAACAGACCACCAAAACCACATAATGATGTCACAAGGTAAAATACACTAAGGCTAGTCACTATTATGATAGCATTTCCAAGAGATTCTAGGAAGCAGGTAAGCTAAGAACATAAAGGAACACCACAGAAATCTAAGGACTTGAACAATGCTGTGTGTTAAAGTTGTCTTGAAAATATCTAAAACATTAAGAGCATCTCAGATTATTAAATTAAAATTATATAAGGAGAAAAGATATAGGATTATCTTAGCAGTATATAAGCACCCTAAAAAAAACCCCCAACTTTTTGTCGAATGACTACAGATGATCAATAAAAAGTTCACTTTGAGTAACTAGCAGGATGTCTATAAGCTGAAACATTCATTATAATAGATAATACTACACAAATAGTCAATGATTATTCACTGTGTTCAAGTATTGTGTTATTCACATGCATAATCTCATTAAATTTTCACTACAAGCCTTAAAGGAAAAAAAGGAACAAAATAATGATATCATAAATGTATTATATGTCCTGAAAGTACAAAGGTAGCAATTCAAATGCCTTCAGAGGTCCTGAATATGTGAAGGTAGAAGCCAATGGCTAACTAAAGACATATATTCAAATTCATTTGTTTCAACACATTCTGAGTCAATAAAAACACTTGTAGGATCCAGCCACTTTTGGCTATTTACAAACTATGCATCCGACAAATTTCTAATGTTCAGGATCTACAAGAAACTTAAACAAATTTACAAGGAAACAACAAACAATCCCATTAAATAGTGAGCAAAGGACATAAACACTTTTCAAAAGAAGACATACATGCATATTTATAAATTATGCATATTAAAAAGCATATTAAAAAAGCTCAACAACACTGACCATTAGACTAATGCAAATCAAAGACAATAAGATACCATGTCACACAAGTCAGTATGGCTATTATTAAAATTTCAAAAAATTACAGACACTGATGAGGCCGAGGAGAAAGAGGAATGCTTGTACACAGTCAAGAGTGTAAACTGGGTCACCCATTGTGGAAAACAGTGTGGCTATTTCTCAAAAAGCTAAAAACAGAACTATCATTTAACCCAGTAATTTAATTAATGGGTATATAAGCAAAGAATATAAATTATCCTGTCATAAAGACACATGCGGGCATATGTTCCTTGCAGCACCATTTACAACAGCAAAGACAAGGAGTCAACATAAATCCCCACCAATTGTGGACAAGATAAAGAAAATGTGGTACATATACACAATGGAATCCTATGCAGCTATAAAAAAGAACCAGATTATGTCCTTTGCAGGAACATGGATGATGCTGGAGGACATTATTCTTAGAAAACTAATGCAAGAACAGAAAACCAAATTCTGCATGTTGTCACCTATAAGTGGGAGCCAAATGAGAAGAACACATGGACACACGGAGAGGAACAACAGACACCGGGGCCTTTTGGAGGATGGAGGGTGGCAGGAGGAAGAGAATCAGGAAAAATAACTAATAGGTACTAGGGTTAATATCTGAGTGATGAAACAAACCTGCACGTGTACCCTTAAACTTAAAAGTTAAAAAAGCACCATTTCCAATAGTATTTATAATGACATTAAAAAATAATTAACATTTTTGATTGCCTGAAATGAACCAAGCTGTAAGTTAGGTGTTTTATAGGAGCAATTAATTTTAATCATCACAATAACTCTATGAGGTAATTTATAATTATCATTATACTAATTGAGAAATCTTGCTAAGTGTTAAAGAGAAGTTCAAGATTTTGTAGCTGATAAATGGCAAACTGAGATCTGTTGGAAATTAGCACCTACATTCTTCAGCCATAAATAATACTTTCTCAAAATATGAATTTGCTTATCCATAGAATGTTGGAAGAATAATAATACAGTGACTAAAAATGCAACCAACTAAAAATGTACTCAGAATAGTCAGCTATGGTTGTCATAAAGCTATGAGGCCAAATTGGTAAAACAGTAGGAGAGAAGTTTGCCCTCAGTCTGTCATAAATGTCCATCAGTTCATTGTGATGACTAGATTCTTCTATTGATCATACTTAACATTTCTTGGAGCAGCTGGGAATCAACTTTATGGAGAAATATAATTTTAGATCATTAGGTGGTAGAAGAGGGACTGTTGTTACTTACTGAAAAACAGTTCCCACAAGTTATATTTTTAAGTCTTTCCTTTTGACAGTAATGTTATTTTTGTGAGAAAAGGTTTATTTTTCCTCTCAGAAAAACTGTCATGTGTCTCTACACATTTGAAGAATTGCCATATATTACCCTACTCCTTTGTATAGATTGTGTGTAG
>NW_012106864.1:1491186-1497628 GCF_000951045.1 Mandrillus leucophaeus
AGAGTGTAAACTGGGTCACCCATTGTGGAAAACAGTGTGGCTATTTCTCAAAAAGCTAAAAACAGAACTATCATTTAACCCAGTAATTTAATTAATGGGTATATAAGCAAAGAATATAAATTATCCTGTCATAAAGACACATGCGGGCATATGTTCCTTGCAGCACCATTTACAACAGCAAAGACAAGGAGTCAACATAAATCCCCACCAATTGTGGACAAGATAAAGAAAATGTGGTACATATACACAATGAAATCCTATGCAGCTATAAAAAAGAACCAGATTATGTCCTTTGCAGGAACATGGATGATGCTGGAGGACATTATTCTTAGAAAACTAATGCAAGAACAGAAAACCAAATTCTGCATGTTGTCACCTATAAGTGGGAGCCAAATGAGAAGAACACATGGACACACGGAGAGGAACAACAGACACCGGGGCCTTTTGGAGGATGGAGGGTGGCAGGAGGAAGAGAATCAGGAAAAATAACTAATAGGTACTAGGGTTAATATCTGAGTGATGAAACAAACCTGCACGTGTACCCTTAAACTTAAAAGTTAAAAAAGCACCATTTCCAATAGTATTTATAATGACATTAAAAAATAATTAACATTTTTGATTGCCTGAAATGAACCAAGCTGTAAGTTAGGTGTTTTATAGGAGCAATTAATTTTAATCATCACAATAACTCTATGAGGTAATTTATAATTATCATTATACTAATTGAGAAATCTTGCTAAGTGTTAAAGAGAAGTTCAAGATTTTGTAGCTGATAAATGGCAAACTGAGATCTGTTGGAAATTAGCACCTACATTCTTCAGCCATAAATAATACTTTCTCAAAATATGAATTTGCTTATCCATAGAATGTTGGAAGAATAATAATACAGTGACTAAAAATGCAACCAACTAAAAATGTACTCAGAATAGTCAGCTATGGTTGTCATAAAGCTATGAGGCCAAATTGGTAAAACAGTAGGAGAGAAGTTTGCCCTCAGTCTGTCATAAATGTCCATCAGTTCATTGTGATGACTAGATTCTTCTATTGATCATACTTAACATTTCTTGGAGCAGCTGGGAATCAACTTTATGGAGAAATATAATTTTAGATCATTAGGTGGTAGAAGAGGGACTGTTGTTACTTACTGAAAAACAGTTCCCACAAGTTATATTTTTAAGTCTTTCCTTTTGACAGTAATGTTATTTTTGTGAGAAAAGGTTTATTTTTCCTCTCAGAAAAACTGTCATGTGTCTCTACACATTTGAAGAATTGCCATATATTACCCTACTCCTTTGTATAGATTGTGTGTAGAGGAGGCATGTGCCATGTGAATGAAAGAAACTATATAAAAAGCACTGTTCCTTATAATGTTACACTACATCACTATGCTGCCGTGAAATTTAACAAGTAGTCTTATCCAAAAGAAAGGCAGAACATCTTCCCACTATGTTTTATTTGTATTAAAACATAAATTTATGAGGAAGCCAAAAAAATAAAAATGAAGTTTCCCTTATTTACTGCATAGCCAGTATATTTTATTTTTTGAAAAGTTGGCTATGCTTTGTATGTTGCAATTCCAACAAAATACAGTTTGATCCAGGTCAGATGAAGCTTGAGTCTAGAAAATGCCAATAGGTAATAGATGTTAAGAGAAAAACCACTTATTTTCCTATTTTGTTAGATTAGAGAATATTTACACTCAAGTTCACTCATAAATCATGAGTTTTTCAAGTCAATTATAAATATTTTTCTCTTTATCCAAAACAATATTATGTGTAACACCATGTCAGTGGATCAAACACTCTGAAGTCCTTAAATAGTGGTGCAGGCTAGATTATGACCTGTTTTTTTATTTATAAGATTGAAATATATCATAATTTAGGACTAAACAGTCTACACAAAATGTTGGCTCTCTAAATTGCATAAGGAAAGCTATGCTTTTCAACAAAAGGTACTAAAGTAGTATTGCAGAACCCCATTGTATTGCATATTTTACATATAATTAATGTGTTTTGGTTTTAAATTTCTTTTGAATAAAAATAATTACGCAGGTGACAAGCCTTACAAATATCCGGCGAAAGTTAGTAAAAGTAATGAGTCTATTAGGAAGAGGAAATAATGAAGCAGGATAAAATAAATGGTATTTTTCCCTTTTTCTTCCACACTTATTAAAATAACCCAAAATACCACTCACTCACCATAAGGAGGATACCAAAATTAAATATCCAAGTCATTCATGTTACTCCCTTTTATTTTTACATGTAAGCAATAGGTCAATTTAAGGGAGGATGTGATATTTCAGTTGGGTCTTCTGGAATACATAGAAAAAGTAAAGGATAGGGGAGGGAGATGTCTTAGAAGGAGTTGGAAATAGATTGGAAAACTAGATTAGGACCACATTTTCAAGTTGAATGTCAGGCTATGGAGAGTAACTTTTATCTTGTTTTAAAGTAAATAGACAGACATAAGGTCTCTCAGTAGGGAACCTGAATGCTGCTACAGAAACATAAATCAGAAGAAGCACAGGGAGTAGAGTCTGGGAAACAATACACATGTATGCAGCAAATTCTTTGCTAGGTCACAAAGCTTATAAAACAGGTCTCATATCCCTTAGAAACCTATCATCTAACAGCATATCTATGACTTTCATCACGACACATCCTTTGTATACTACATACCTTGGACTCTGCCTCACATCTTTTTCCACCTTTTACTCCAACCACAGTAATTCATAGATGCAACATGAAAGCACCTTACCCATCATTATATCTGAATTTTTCTAGAGCTTTTCTAATTCAAAGGCTCAGGATACATGGAACAATCCACTTGGCACTTAGAAAAGCGCAACTTGGAGATGCAAGGCAATTAGCTCTGCTAAGGGTCAACTATTGCCTTTGAATCCAAGTTGTACTATTTCATTATTTGGGCAGAAAATTGTAAGCTGCATCCAAAATTGCTTCTTGTAATGTTATGAAATAATCAAGACTCATTTTCCATAATTGTGAAGAACAATTGTTTTCCTTCTTGTATTTCCTTGTCCTCAATCCCCTGTTCCTGTGTCCAAGGATCACTTCTCAAGGCTAACTGAATGTCTCCACTTATCTAACTCTGAGCTTTAGTGGAAGTGGTAGGTGAGACATCAAAGCTAAAAAAATGCTTAAGTATGAAATTCATAAATTATTTAGAATGTATCCTAGGCAAATACTTATATTACATAAAGATAACCAAAATAATATGTGATCAATCAAGTAACAAATTACATCTAATATGGTATAACATTTTTGCATTTGCAGTGTAATTGCTACATACATTATCTCAGATGATGCAGAAAAATTTCTTTCTTATTAAAATATCACACATTTTAAATCTTTAATCACAAGAGCATTTTTCATAATATTTGGAAATTACTATGATTAAGAAGAATAAAATAAAAGCTATGTACTTCCAAAGTATTATTACTCAGTTATTTTATAGAAAAAAAGTAAAAACATTTACTGTAAAGTTTTGAAGGGAAAGTTCTGAAATTACAGTGGGGACAATACTTAAATAGATGACAAAAACTAGTTACTGTAAAAGTAATTCAGCAAAGTTCTCATAAACCACAGTGATATGCACAGTATGTATCCTTTGTCAAATGGTTTGTGTGGTATATTTTTATGACTTTTCTATTTTTTAAAATTTATCCTCTAGTATCCAAGACACAATGTTAAATATATCTCTAAACAACACAATCTTAAAAGGACATTTATGAAAAACACATTAAGTAAATGTAGATAAGTGGATTTAAATAAAAGTAGTAAAGTGCTTGGGATTCAGTGAGAATGCTCTTTCTTACTCTATAATCTGCAGACATTTACTTCATTTACTTTAGGAAAAACTCTAGGGCTTCTGCCTCTGTTGTGTATGGAAAAACTGCTATTATATTCATTTTAAAGCCTTGTTTTCTTTAGGCCTCTATAAAATTTTTAGATGCCTACAGAAAACTATGGAGATACTTAAAAAAACTCTACTATTATCGCTATTATTGTTTTTGGTTTTAGAGGATTTTAAGGCTTGTGTTTTATATACGTGTACAATATTTTAACCTGATGATTTCTAAAGTAATTATAAGTAAATAATATTAACTTCACTTACAGATAAAACAATTTACGATTAAGACTGGTTATGTGGAAAGCCAGGTTTAGAAACAAGAGCTTTAGTTTTCTAAGTTTTCTTAGGGCTACAAAATGAAAATATACATGGAAAAACAGTTCTCTGGAGAGAAAATCAATACCAACTAGCTACCATCTAGGCCAAGGGTTCCCCAACCCGCAGACCATGGACTAGTACCTTGGTCTGTTAGGAACCAGGCCACAGGGCAGCAAGTGAGCAGGAAGCAAAGCTTCATCTGTATTTACAGCTGCTCCCCATCGCTAGCATTACTGCCTGAGCTTCATCTTCTGTCAGATCAGCGGAGGCATTAGATTCTCATAGCAGCATGAACAGTATTACAAACTGTGCATGTGAGAGATACAGGTACCTTGCTCCTTATGAGAATCTAATGCCTGATGATCTGTCACTGCTTCCCATCACACCCAGATGATGCAAGAAAACAAGCACCCGGCTCCCACTGATTCTACATTATGGTGACTTGCATAATTATTTCATTATATGTTACAATGTAATGATAATAGTAATAAAGTGCACAATAAATGTAAGGCACTTGAATCATCCTGAAACCAGTTCCCCACCCCCTGGTCCATGGAAAAATTGTCTTTTATTTTCTTTTTTAAAGCAATACATTGTAATCCCTCCAAAAAATGATTTGAGGCTCCTGAGAAACGACAGGTATCATGGCCTCAAAATTAAGCCAGGTTTGAATAATCAGTACCAAGATAAATTTTCACAACTATCTGTGATGCAGAAGCTAGGATGATCACTGGAATGGATTAATTTAATATCCATATTTGAAATATAACCTACTGAGAGAAAAAACTGCAACCTCTTTAAGAAGTTAATGCTTCTAAAATTTGAAATGTCTAGTCATTTTAATCACATACAGAACTAGCATAAAGGCAGAAAAGAGTATCTCCACTTATATTTTAGTTGAAATGAATATTTTTTTTCCATCATATACATAATTTTACTTTTAAATAATTTCTAAAAATTTTACTCCCAAAGTGACTACTATAAGGCATAAAAAACTTAAATTACAGTACCTGTTTTTGGGTGCAGGCCCTGGTGATTATTACTTATATTAATGGCCAAATTACTTGACTTTCCCAAGTCTTACATTCTCCTAATGTGGGGATAATTAGACTAACCTACCTTGCCTACAGAATTATTTTATAATTTATGTGAGAAAACTAATTTTAAAATATGATTTCAAAATAATGAGCAATTCTCAAATAGCATATTATTTTCATTTTTAATATGAACCACACTAATGTTGTTTAACTGAAGATGATCCCTTGCTCCAGAATACATGTTATACCTTAGGAATATTGAGTTTCCTCTTTGAAATAAGAAAATCTTCATGTATTAAGCAGGTGTCCAATTAACATCTATCACTTATTTCTTGATATAAATGTAAAAAAAAATTAATTATGATGTTATTCTTTCATAAAATATTTATTTACCTCCTTGAGTTGTGTTATAATAGTTGCTTTTATAATAAGTCTTGAGTCAAAATTATTAAAAATCAATAACAGTGATTTCAACAAGTTCTATATTAGTTTTTCAATCTTGACCAGTCAGCTACCAGAGACTGAAAAATACCAAGCTAAAATAAAAGTTTCTCTGATGTGCCCACAAACTGTAGACATCTAAGTCTTCCTGAATGTAAGAAATATAAAGTTCAGAATAAAATATAATACATGTAACTGTGAGGATATGGCTCTGTGTTAGATAGTTTTGGATATGGCTCTGTGTTAGATAGTTTTCTACCATAGGATCTTTGCAACCACCTGAGTGAGTTTTGATAAGTCACGTGATCTAACTGTATGTTTTCCACCTATATTTCCAAATCTGTGCCTTTCAGTCTGGAAAAGTTTGCTTTCTATCAAGATAGTTGTATTTATTTTATTTTAATTTTTGATAGTTTTTCAACACAAATAAAAGATTTAGTTTACAAAACTAAACATGCCATATGGTTGTTACATTTTTTATGACATAAATTTTAGGAAAAAAGTTAAAGATGAATGTAATATATTATGAAGAGATATAAAAGAAAAAATAACTTGCATTTATTTATTATTTTAAATGTTTGCTGAATGGAATGTCATATGAAATTAGAAAATGGGTACTTAATTTATAGGAAGAATAATCCCTCCTTTAACACAAATAATTTCCTGTGTTATACATAAAAATGAGTGCAAATTATCTAACTGGGGTCGAGAGCTGTGGCTCACGCCTGTAATGCCAGCACTTCGGGAGTCCGAGGCAGGCAGCCCACTTGAGGTCA
>NW_012106864.1:1499468-1518023 GCF_000951045.1 Mandrillus leucophaeus
ATCGGTAAACTTGTGTCATGAGGGTTTGTTGTACAGACTATTTCATCACCCAAGTATTAAAGCACAGTAACCATTAATGATTTTTTCCTGATTCTCTCTCTCTCCTCCCAACCTCCACTCTCCATTAGGTCCCAGTGTCTACAGTTCCCCTCTATGTGTCCAAGTATTCTCGTCAGGTAGCTCCCACTTATAAGTAAGAACATGCAGTGTTTACTTTTCTGTTTCTGCATTGGTTTGCTAAGTATAATGGCCTCCAACTCCATCCATCTTCCTGCAAAGGGCATAATCTCAATTTAACAACCTAAATCACAAATAAAAGAACTAGAAAAGCAAGAGCCAAACCAATACCAAAGCTAGCAGAAGAAAAGAAATAACCAAAATCAAAGCTGAACTGAAGGAGATTGAGACACAAAAAAATCATCAAAAAGATCAATGAATCCAGGAGTTTGTTCTTTGAAAAAAAAAAATAAAATATACTGCTAGCTAGACTCATAAAGAATAAAAGAAAGAAGATCCAAATGAACACAATTAGAGATGACAGAGGACATTGCCACTGACAACACAGAAATACAAACAACCATCAGAGAATAATGTAAACACCTCCATGCACACAATAAAGAAAATCCAGAAAAAAATCAATGAATTCCTGGACAAATGCACCCTCTTAAGACTGCATCAGGAAAAATAATGAAGCCCTAAGTGGACCAATAATGAGCTCTAAAATTGAATCACTAATAAATAGCCTACCAACCAAAAAAAGCCCCAGTCCAGACAGATTCACAGCCGAATTCTACCTGATATACAAAGACAGGCTGATACCATTCCTACTGAAACTATCCCAAAAAATTGAGGAGAAGAGTTTCCTCCCTAACTTGGCCTGTGAGACCAGCATCATCCTGATACCAATATGTGGCAGAGAAACACACACACACTCAAAGAGAGAAAACTTCAGGCCAATATCTTTGATGAACATCAATGCAAAAAATCTCAACAAAATAGCAAGAAACCAAATCCAGCAGAACATCAAAAAGCTTATACAACACAATTGATTAGACTTTATGCCTGTGATGCAAGGTTGGTTCAACATACCCATATCAATAAATGTGATTCATCACATAAACAGAACTGAAGACAAGAATTATGATTATCTCAATTAATGCAGAAAAGGTTTTTGATAAAATTTTATGCCCCCTCATATTAAAAACTCTCAATAAATTAGGTATTGAAATATACCTTAAAATAATAAGTCATATACTGAATGGGCAGCAGCTGAAATCATTTTGCCTGATAACTGGCACATGATGAACATGCCCTCTTTCACCAGTACTATTCAACATCGTATTGGAACTCCTGGCCAGAGTAATTAAGTAAGAGAAAGAAGTAAATGGCATCTGAATAGGAAGAGAAGTCAAAATGTCCTTGTTTGCAGATATGATTCTATATTTAGAAAACCCAATAGTTTCCTTGCAAAAGCTTCTCTGTCTGAGAAACAACTTCAGTGCAATCTCAGGTTATAAAATCAACATACAAAAACCACTGGCATTCCTATACACCAACAACAGTCAAATCAAAAGTCAAATCAGGAGAGCATTCCCATTTACAACTGCCACAATAAGGACTAAACTACCTAGGAATACAGTCAACCAGAGAGGCAAAAGATCTCTTGAAGGAGAACTACCAAACATTTCTCCAAGAAGTAAGAGATGACACGAACAAATAGAACAACATTCCATACTCATGGATACGAAAAATCAACATAATTAAAATGGCAATCCTACCTAAACTGACTTATCGATTGAATGTTATTTCTATCAAACTACCAACAACATGCTTCACAAAACTAGAGACAACGATTTTAGAATTCATATGGAACCAGTAAGAGCCCATTTAGCTAATGCAATCCTAAGCAAAAAATAACAAAGCTGGAGGCATCATGCTACCCAACTTCATACTATGATACAGGGCTACAGTAAGTAAAACATCATGTTACTGGTACATGAAAAGACACATACACCAACGAAACAGAATAGAGAACCTAGGAATAAGGTCATACACCTACAACCATGTGATTTTTGACAAATTTGACAAAACTAGCGATGTAGAAAAGTACTCCCTAGACATATACAGAAGATTGGAACTGGACCCCTTTCTTATACCATATACAAAAAGCAACTCAAGATGGGTGAAATACTTAAATGTAAACTTCAAAACTATGTAAACCCTGGAAGACAACCTAGGCAATACCATTCTAGAAATACAAATGGGCAAAAATTTTATGATGAAAACACGAAAAGTGATTGCAGCAAAAGCAAACTTTAACAAATGAAATCTAATTAAAGATTTTCTGCATAGTAAAAAAGAAAAAACAATCAAACTAAACAGACCCAAAGAATGGGAAAAATATTTATAAACTATACATCTGATAAAGATCTAATATCCAGCAGCTATAAGAAACTTAATCAAATTTACAAGGAAAAAACAAGTAACTTCATTTAAAAGTGGGCAAAGGACATGAACAGATCAGTATTGCTGACCATATTTTTCATATGTTTTTCCATCACAAGTATGTCTTCTTTTGAAGTAACAATAAATATTTGAAAAACGTATGTCTTGTAAAGGGTTAATTTCCAAAACAAGTAAGAAACTTCCACAAGTCACTATTTAGAAAAAGAAATAATCTGTACAGCAAACCTCATTTTTTTTTTTTTTTTTTTTTTTGCTTTTGTGCTTTAGGTGTCTTCTCCAAGAAATCATTGCCAAAACCAATGTCATGAAGTTTTTTCTCTACCTTTTTTTTCCTAGAAGTTTTCCAGTTTCAAGTCTCTCATTCAGGTCTTGAATCCATTTTGTGTTGATTTTTGTGTATCTTGTAAGGTAGAAATCCAATTGGCATTTTGTCAAGTGGCTATTGAGTTTTCATAAGCAACAAACATATGAAAAAAAAATGGTCAACGCTGATCATTAGAGAAATGCAAATCAAAGCCACATTGACATACCATATCACACCAGTCAGAATGGGCTGCTATTAAAACGTCAAACAGTAACAGGTGCTGGAGAGGTTGGGGAGCAAAAGGAATGTTTATACACTGTTGGTGTTAGTGTAGATTAGTTCAGCCATTGTGGGAAACAGCATAGCTATTTCTAAAAGAGTTAAAAATGGAACTACCATTTGATTCAGCAATCCCATTCAGGTATACATCCAAAGAAATAAAAGTCATCCTATTATAAAGACACATGCAGGCATGTTTATTGCATTGCTATTGACAATATCAAAGACATGGAATCAACCTAAATGTTCATCAGTGGTGGACTGGATAAAAAAATGTGGCACATATACACCTTGGAGTACTATGTAGCCATTTGTATATTGTCTTTGAAGAAAAAAAATCTATTCAAGTTTTTGCCGAGTTTTTTCTTAAACTTTTATTTTAGTTTCAGGGTTACAAGCACAGGTTTATTATATAAACTTGTGTCATGGGAGTTTGTTGTACAGATTATTTCTTTTTCTAAATACTAATTTATAAAACTTAATTATTTATTTTGGAAATTAACCCTTTATAAAATACATGTTTTGCAAATATTTATTGCTATTCTGTAGGTTTCCTGATCACTCTGTTAATCATTTTCTCTGCTGTGCAGAACCTTTTAATTTGATGTATTCTCATTTGTCTATTTTTGCTTCTGCTTCCTGTGCTTTGGGTGTCATCTCCAAGAAATCTTTGTGAAGACTAATGTCATGAAGTTTTTTCTTTATTTTTTTTCTAGGAGTTTTACAGTTTCAGGTCTCACATTTAGGTTTTAAATCCATTTGGTGTTGATTTTTGTGTATGCTGTAAGGTAGAAATCTAATAAACATTTTGGCAAGTGGCTATCCTGTTTTCTTAATGCCATTTCTTGAGTAGATTATACTTTCCCTACAGTGTATACTTGGCACTATTGTCAATTGTCAGTTGATTGTACATGCATAGAAATCCATTTGGTATTATCTTTCAGGATATTGATAGTAAAATTTTGTAAAAGAGAACTTGAAATCTAGAATTTTAAGTCCTTATAATCTGTGAGGTTATGTTTCTTCTTTATTTTTTTTACAATGAAAAGTCTAATTTTTAACTATTTTATGCCAAAATAACTTAGGAATAATTTCCAAAATATATTTTATTGTCTCCCTGAAATACAGAAAATGTTTTGTAATAATTGTTAAGATTTTATTTCTGATATACTATATGACAGTCTTCACTTTGAAAAAGTCAATGAAGTATAGAAAAGAACACTTTCATAGATGTTTTATACTTGCATAAACATTTATCAATACTATTTTCTCTTTTGTCATAAGCAACACTTAGAACTAAAATTAAAGACATTCCTTAATATTAATTTTTTCCATTAAAGTTTGGCCTGATTGATTAAAGCCGCCTTGCTACATTTTCTTTTTCCCACCACCATATTTAATGCCCTTTGCAATCTTTCCATTCATTGATGTTCCTCTTTACTTTACCTTATCTTCTTCCACCATCATTTGTTTTCTGTTTTTCCATAGATTTAAACATTGGTCTCTTGAATCCATTTTTATCACTTATATCTAAAGAAAAAATCAGCCTTTTATTTATTATAAATTTCACTTTAAAAGTTTGATGGCATAGAATGTATATTTGTAAGTGCAATTATTATGTACTTTGACAAATATTGTGTGCCTGGAAGCTGAAGATATACTTAGAAAGTGATAATATCATGTAGGTGGCCACTTACATATCTCAAGATTGTAAAGATTATGGGAAATGTTCTGTTTGAATATTGTTTGTTAGATTCCACAAAAAGCCTCAAATGATGTAAGCATTTATAAATATTTCCTAATTTTTTATATTTAATGTACTGCCTTCTCCTCACATGTTGAAGAACAGCTTCTCTGCTGACTTATTGAATGCTAATTGTTTTTGTTCTCTGTGGATAGAGAACTACTTAGCTTTTGATGAACTGACTTAACCGAACTACATATTTTTTTTAACTCCAGTAATTATTCATATTATCATTAGTACTGTTACTATTCTGTGGTTTTCACATTTCTACAGGTTTTGTATTGTTAATTGCATAGTCAATATTTTTCTTTTTCAGGTTGAGATTTACCCATATAAACTTACTTATTAATATCAAATATTGCTACTTTTTTAGGAAAAAAATTGTAAAATGTTCATTATAGAATATTATTTTTAATGACATAACTTTGCATTTATGTTTGTAATAAGGGATAAGTTACTCACCAAAATTATGACACATAAAGGTAACATAATTATATTACCTAATTATATTTAATTTTATCTGTCTATGTATACTATTTATGTATAAATCTTAGCAGTTAAGGAAACACATATGATTCTGACATTTTTATTATCATGTATGCATTGACAAATATAGAAATATATAGAGAATTCACATTTATAAAAATTATTTTCTTCTAATAACCATTAGTGTATAGAAGAAGAGAATATGATGTGAGGAATTTAAGGTCATTTCTAGGATTCTGCTATATACAGCTAGATTGATATTATTTTCATTTATTGAAATAGGATTGCATGAAAAAGTTCAAATCTATGGGGAAATTTTATGAGTTTAGCTTTGAATATGTTCAATTTAAGAAGTCTGTGGTTCATAAATATATCCATTAAGCAACTGGATGTCAGGGTACTGCTCATGAGACAGAGATAATGGATTGGGAAGAAGATATAGAGTTATAAACAGGTAAGTGCATTAAATAACCCAAAGAGAGCATATAGATGAATCCTTAAATTGACTTAAATAGAATCCTGAGAAATACCAATATTTAAGTTGTGGCTAAAAAGACACATTAGCATCCAGATAGGTAGAACACAACTCACAAGAGTAGTATTATAGAAGCCAGTGGAAGAGAAGAATGTATTTTGAGGGTGAATGATCAACAATATGAAGTACTTAAGAGGAAACTTTGATGGCCTTCATGAGATTAATATCAGAAGAACAATAGGCTTGGAAAGCAACCTTTAGTGCATGGTCATAAATAAATACACGCACTGAATATAGGTAACTACTTTAATAAACATTCTAGGTCACCACTTGGAGGTAAGATTTAAACAGAATCTTCTATAGTTCCAGAAACGAAGTTAGGGCTTTTATAAATGTATCATAGTTGTAGAGGTTATTTTGCATGGGGAAGACAGTGGAATCATAAAGAACTAGAAAATCAATACATTTTCCAAATTTCAGTGTATTTAGAATGCTAGAGAGCATTTGTATAGTGCTTACCATGTTCCAGACACTATTTTAAGTGCCACATGCATAGGAAGATTTAAATTTGTGGTACTCACTATATGAGATAGGTGGTAGTTTTTATCATATGCCTCATTTTATTTTTGAAGAAACTGAGGTATAGAGAAATTAATAATTTGCCCTAGGCTTCTAAACAAATGAACATTGGAAAGCAGGCTTCACTCTTTTGTATTCGATTCAGAATCTAGGCCCTAAACTATTATATTCACAGCCCCGTTTTGGTTCTGTGTACAAACCGGTATTGGCTAACTAAAAGAATGAAAAAGGGAGATTAGATTAAATAAGATTAAATAAGAAGTAACTATGTCTTGGTGTAGGAATTTGTATCAGTAGTTCCAAATGGACCTTTCATTTATCTCCCTTTATTTCTCTCAAGTGTTACAAATAGTCTGACTTAATCAAGTCTGTTACAGGAAGAATTAACTCTGGCTTCCCCAAATAACAAGACCTGCTTCATTTACAAATACTGTAATCAAATGGCAGGTTACTACACATTTAACAATTTAAATCGATGTTTAAAATTACTGGTCATATGAGAGAATGATTTCAAATGATTAAGCAGCTTTGATCTATGAGCATAGGAAAAAATTGAATATGCTTAAGAGTAGAAAATGAGTATTAAAAATAGCAGAATAATACAGCCTCTAAAAGCTCATGTTCAGTTTGATTTGCAAAATAAATAGTTTGTTTAACAAAAACAAGTAGTACACTATAATTTTAAAATCCCTAAGGTTGATAGAAGAACTCTAGGGTTTAATAGATTCAAAGCATTATAAAATCAACAGAGAAATCCAGGAATTATAATTTGACAGATTAGAAAGATAGATGTAAATGGACATAGACACAAGATCAACAGATGCTTTTTATTACCTCATTTCTATATTATTTTGCTAGGGTTTCATGATAAAGCACTACAAACTAAGTGACTTAAAATACAGAAAGTTAGTGTCTAAAAGTTCTGGGGGCTAGAAACCTGAGATCACAGTGTGAATGTGTATGCATATATGTGTTTTAAAAAGAAGTTTATAATAAATACCAAATTCTGGATAGCAGTTTGTCCTGGGAAGGGACAAGGATATGGGGAAAATAAAGGAGCACATGGTAAGTTATTTATAATATCTTAGTTATTAGGTAAGAAAGCATTTAATATATTATCTTCAAAAACAACATGTTAATTTAAAAATTATACGCAGGAACCTCACTACCCAGGTTTAAACCCTATGTTTATGCTAACTCTACATTCCCAGGAAGTTCATCCATCTAATTTGGGCTTCCTTTCTAAAAAATGTGAATAATAGCAGTATCTTCCTCTGGTATTATTTTGAGGGTTTAATGACATATTATTTGTAAAACATTTGGAATTTTTGCCTCATGGAACGTAAGCATCTTAGGAATTTTTGTCAAATAAAAATTATCATATTATTTAAATAAAGTTACATAAATATAAAAGTATGGAATTCATCAAGAATTGTAATTAATCCAATTATTCATGACTGAGTTCTACATAATGAGGATAAATGCGGTAAGAAAAAATAGAAAATCTTTTCCATTTATACAACTTCTATATTTTGGATATAAATATATAATTTAGTACATTTTTATCTGCACAAATCTTTCCATTTTTTTGTAGAGTTTAGATGCAAGGGTGTAAGTGGCTCACAGTAGGGAAAATAGAGCATGTTGTAGTGATCCTTTCAGATAGTGCTCCAAGGTCTTTTCTAAGCCAAGAAAATTTAACTATTGCCATCCTCTTATATTAAACTTCAAATCCTAAAGTTTGATTTAATCAAAGTTATTCAAAAGCAGACCAGAAATTGAGCACTGGGCAATCGAAAGTGACAGATTAAATGCATCACCTTCATCTATCCCCAAGAACATATTAGAATGATAGGGCGAGGAATATAGCTAACTTTATGTACCTTAGTCTTTTCATCATGCCCTTAACAGACACCATTTTCAGTCACCACACTCAATCCTCCTGAAGTCGAGTTGTATGTGGATATCTGTGTGTGGTATTGGGGTCCTGTCCAATAGTTCCCCCTGTGCCATTGTTCATGCCTGATTTGGGGTCATAATTTGTCTACTGAAATGATTTGGGTTTTGGTCCCTCAGCATTTACAGATCCAATTCTAGAGCCATTCAGGGTAGATTAAAGGATGAATCCTGAACTTGAAATTTGCAGAGCAGGTACAGGAAATGTATATAGGTATAAAGCAACTGAAAATGCTGATAACAGAATGATCAAGTCGATAGAATCAAAGATAGCAAAGTATGTATTAGAGCCTGAGAGAAAATTGGAAGGCTTTGGGGCCTGTAAGTCTCTAAGAAATCAGAGAGCAGTGAGAATAGAAAAAACAAAGCTATAAAAATACACATTGTTTTAATCGGAAATGAGGATATTGGTTTCTGATATAAAATGTGCCCTATAATTAATTATTTGTTCATTAACAATCACTTTTTTGTAATCTACTATCTCTAAAGCCTTGCTCTAGACAAAGTCGTAAACATAAAATGCAAAGTCTCTAATTTCCTGAAGTTTACCTTGTATTAGAGGAGTTAAAAATAAACAAAATAACATATTTAGACTGTTAATGGAGAAAAAAATAACTACTCAATAGGTAGCTTTACAACCAATGTCCTCCTCCTTCCCTCTCCCCTCCAGTAGTACAGATTATCTATTGTCCCCATGTTTATATCCACGTGTGCTCAATGTTTAGCTTCCACTTATAAGTGAGAACACATGGTATTTGATTTCTGTTTCTGTGTTATTTCCTTAGGATTATATCCCATACTTTATAAATAAATTCTGTGTGGTGGTGTGGGCAGGTGGTAATAAAGAGATAAAACTAGGAACACTCCAGAGATCTGGATTCTTTCCTCACCTATTGGTCCCAAAAGCATATGTTTGTTGTTTCCAAAGTTTCAACGAATTATTGTTCTTACAATCTGGGGACAGAGGGTACCTAGAAAAGTGCTCTTCTCTGTTTATGTCCTAGATAATTGGAGTATAACTTATCTCTCTCTTTTGTCATACTGAAGAAGGTATTGAAGAGGCAGGCACAAAAAAGACAGGAGATACACAGGGTACTGGTCCTAGCCATCTCATCTGAATTAGAGATTTAAGCCTTATATCATCTCTAGGATTTATCTAGATAGACTGATATATAGAGATAGGATCACTGATTAGTGAATATACCCTTATCACTAATACAAAGTTTCCTTTCTCTTTCAATTCAAAACAATGACAGGAGATCAATACAGCAGGTATACACCAAAACTTATTTGAATAGGTAGTTTTAAAAAAAAGTTAATACATGGAGTGCAGCACTCCATTTAGAATTGCCTCTGAACAGTGTGAAGGCAAAACATAACTGTTGATTATGTGTAATATGAACACAGTGTTTTGTGAGAGTTAATAAAAGTTATGTAATTAAACTTTACATGGCATTAAATCATGAGTACATTTCATTTAGAAAAACTCTGTTAATGCATCTCATTTTTGTAGCCTACTATTAGATAGCAGCTCCTATAATTGATCTTAATTTGCTTGATTTGTATAAAAAACTATAAAGAATTGAGAATGCATAATTAAAAACATTGCAATAATAATTATATATCTTAAATATTTAAATGTGTAAAAAGAAAACAATATTGGAGAGTCCTCTTAGCTTTGGACATTTTAAAAATGACAAAATGAAATTACCAAAATTATGGTATGTTTCATAAATTAACATTTAATGAATCAATGCTTTGCATAAAAAGACAAAAAATAATTTTTTAAATTGAGTATGTGCTGGAGTTATATACAACCTAGCAAAGGAGATATGTTAACTAATCAATCCACAATGAAACAAATAAAATGCTATTTTAAAATTATAAATAAAATATTGCACATGTACAGAGAAGAAAATACATGATTGCTTGTAACTCAAGTCACAATTCATAGTTATTTGTTTTTGGACAATTTTTGAAATTAAACTAACAGTATTTTCATATACTAAATAACAAAATTAGTTTACCCAAAGTTTTTTCTTAACTACAATGCTGTCTGTGTAGAGCATTTGGGACATCAAGAAAAGTAAGCAAATAAAGGTTCTATTAATACATCCAAGTTTCATTGCACAAAATCAAATTTTTTCATTTTTCTCAATTTTTTTCATTATGATATGTCTTATCATGTTAAGTAAAGAGATCAATGATACTGTGCTATAAGTTTCTAATGATCAGTTAGAGATTTTTATTTATTTTTTTCTAAATAGGAGTTTATTCCTGGAGCATAGAATTACATGTGATTATTGAAATGTGATAATATATTTGAGAGAACAAAATATAAGTATACCAAAAAAATCTAAATATTATTATTCAAATACTATATACCGGTAAAGTATTGTGTAATACACATTCAACAAAAATGCAAGCGCAACTCGTTTTCAGTTATACTGTGAGTTACACATATCATGTGAGAATTAAGAAAAAAATAGACTCATTACTTTAATAAGAAAAATGTGCTTAAAAGAATTAAAAAGTTTAAAGAAAACTTTCCCACCTAGTAATTTTTATATAAAGTGATTATTTGCCCAGAAAAAATAACTTATATTTTCTGTACTAGATTCAGAGAATTCTCAGATTTTATCAGAAAATAAAATGTATTTTTACTAGTAATCATTATTCTCAAATATCAGATCGTTAACATTTTATATTTAACCCAATACATAAGAGAATTTTCACCTATTGATTGTTACTTTGACTATATGCTTTCAAGTTAATTATTTTTTCTTAAAGATTTTTATTTCTTAATTTTTGACACAAAAATATAAGTTTACAAATGTTTAAATATCACTACGGCTTTTCATTTTTAGAACCTTAACATCATTGAACTGAGAAAGCTGTATAGCATAATATATGCTTATATTTCTGGAATCAACAGCAGTTTTAAAGTAGTAATGAATATAATGGCAAAACTCTGACTTAAAAAGTTTTCAACTTTGTCTTTGGAATATATAATTACACCTACTGAAAAATTATGTTCACGATTTCGACTTGTCTTACCCAAATATAAATTCTACTATTTATTAATAGCCACATTTAAATTTGACTTATTTACTATTATAATAAATATTTTAGAAATGTGAAAAATCATATAGTAAAACAACTACAGGACTTTTGGCTAAAATGGCAGCATATAAGCAAGCTGGCTTCACTCCCCCACACAGAAAACGAACAAACAAAAAACAAATATAGGGGGCCCAGATTATCATAAGCAATATCCCAGAATTCAAGTATGGGGATAAGACAGCTACTGAAGTCACAAGAAGTGAAAAGACTCTGAGCAGATGGAAAGATAATCAGTCTTCCAGATATGTAAGACAATCTTCCCCACAATCTGTAAGGTACTAAACATAAGAATATTTTCTCCCAACTCATGGCTTCTGCATTAGAGAAACATGAGATCAAGGTGGACAATCAGCTTCTCCACCATCTTGGGCTCCGTGGCAGGAGACTCGTTCCTGCCTCAACCCACAGGAAGCATTAGAAGTATGTGAAAGGACAAATACACCTGAAGAAAGCCAGAGACAAGCGGGGGGGTGGGACTATAATACCCAATCCTAGAAACTCTGCTCTGTAACTTAGCCAAAGGAGATACCAAATTACAGTAGCTATTCACCATCAAAATATTTTAGGAGGTTTATTCCACAGGTTCCCTGGACATACAACTCTAACCAGCCTTCTCTTACTACTTACTACTGGTCCCTTTCAGACCTCCCCGATTTTGGACAGATGGCACTCTGATTGTTTACTAGAATCAAGGCAAACTTGGGCTTAAGATATCATCTACTGCCAAAAAGATGGCAGTGATCTATCATGAGAAAGAAGAAAGAAATACAATCAACAGATAAATGATAAAGAATCTCTAAATAAACATACTCAATTAAAACCAAAACAAGAGAGGCAGAGAAGACTAAAATAAATAAATAATATTTAAGTGCAAATATATGGATGTATATCCACAAGAAACAAAAGCAAACCGGGGACCATGACCTCCTCAAAGGGACAATGCAGAGAACTGGTGACTGACCCAAAGATGATGACAATCTATGAACTTTCTGATGAATAATTAAAACTAGAAGTTTTAAGAAAATTCAGTGATCTTTTCAAAAACACAGATAATTGATTCAGAAATTTATCACAGAAAATTAACAAAGAGATGATAATAAGTTTTAAAAAATCAAACAGAAATCTTGAAATGGAGAAATACATTTGCTCAACTAAAAAAATATTAGAGGCTTTAAATAGCAGAGTACATCAAGCAGAGGACAGAATGAGCAAGTTCAAACACAGGCTATTTGAAAATACAAAGTCAGAGAATAAAAATAATAAAATAGAATGAAGATCACCTACAAGATATAAAAAACTACCTCAAAGACCAAATCTAATTATTATTGATGTTCAAAATGGAATTGGGCAACAAAAAGGGATAAAAAGCTTATACAAAGAAATAATAGCATAAAACTTTTCAAAACTTGAGAAAGAGATAAACAACCAACTAGAGGAAAGTCAGACAACCAAATATATTCAAACCAAATAAGACCACACCGAGGCATATAATAATCAAATTCTCAAAAGTCAGGAACCAGAAAATAAAAGAATCCTAAAAGCAACACTAGAAAAGAAACAAGTCAACTCTAAAGAAACTCCAATTTATCTGCCAAAGATATATCAATGAAAATGATACAGGCCAAGAAACAGTGAGACAATATTTTCAATTGGCTGAAAGAAAAAAAAACAACTGCCATCTAAGAATACTTTATCCAGAAAATCTGTTCTTCAAATATGAAGAAGAGATGAAGTATTTCCCAGACAGAAAAGAGCTGAGAAAGTCCAAAACTATCAGACCTGTCTTACAAGAAATGCTAAAGAAAGTTATAAAACCCAAAAGAAAAAAAACTAACATGCAAAAAGTAAACAATTCTAGCTATAAAATCCACTGGTAAAATAAAGTACAAAATTAAACACAGAATTAATGTTATAATTTTTGGTGTTCAATCCACTCGTAACTACATTATAAAGCCATTAAGACAAATCTACCTAAAACTATAATATTTATAGACACCTGTTAAGAGATAGGTGATAAAAATACATATAAATTGATACAATATTTGGGGTAATGAAGTTTATGGGTATAATTTTTACTTTTCATTTTCATTATTTGTTCCTATTATTTTCTTTGTTATCAAAGATAACTTTTCATTTCTTTAAAATCACCTGATATATATATATACACACACATACACACACACACACACACACAATGGTTTTGTAAGCTTTATGGTAATCAAAATGCAAAAAACATATAGTAGAGTCACTGAAAATAAAAAGCAATAAATTAAAATGTACTACTAGAGAAAATAACTTACCCACAAAGGAAGACAGTAAGAAAACAAGAAAAAAAGAGACCAATTACAAAATAACTAGAAAATCTGCAACAAAATGGCAATAGTATGTCCTTTCTTATCAATAATAACACTGAATGTAAATGGACTCAGTTCTCCAGTTGAGAGGCAGAGTTGCTGAATATATAAAGAAGCAAGACCCTAAGATATGCTACCTACAAGAAAACCACTTCACCTATAAAGACACATACAGACTGAAAGTAAAGGGGTAGAGAAAGTTATTCCATTCACCTGAAAACCAAAAAAGAGCAGGAGTAGCTATCCTTATAACACATAAAATAAATTACAGATCAAATACTGTAAAATGAAACAAATGAGGTCATTATATGTTGATAAATGGGTTAGTTAAGCAAGAGGATATAACAACAATAAATACCTATGCATTCAGATGAAGCTCCCAGGTATATAAAGCCAACATAAATAGGAATGTCTTTCCAAGGGGAAAGACACACTGCAATACAATAATAGTAGAAGACTTCAACATCCAACTCTCAGCAATAAACAGATCATCCAGCTAGAAAATCAATGAAGAGACATGGGAATTAAACCACACACTAAACCAAATAGGCATAACTGACATTTACAGAACATTACAGCCAAGTATGACAGAATACACATTTTTTTAAATCCACACAAGAAACATTTTCCAGAATGGACCATATTTTAGGCCATAAGAAAAGTCTCAACAAATTTGAAAAGCAGAAATTTTATAAATTATCTCCTCAGACAACAATGAAATACAACTAGAAATCAATAACAAGAGTAACCTTGGAAGATACCCAAACACATGAAAATTAAACAACATGCTCCTGAATGACAAAGCAGTAAGGAAATTAAGAAGGAAATTTAAAATATTATTGAAACAAATGAAAATGGAAATGCAACATATTAAATCTATGGGATACAGCAAAAGTAGTATTAAGAGGGAAGTTTATAGTAATAGATGCTTTGTCAAAAAGAGCAGAAAGACTTCAAAGAAAACTCTAATGATGTACCTCAAGAACTAGAAAAACAAGAGCAAACAAATTGTAAAATTAGTAGAAGAAATGAAATAATAAAGATCTGGGAAGAAATAAATTGAATTGAGTCAAAAAATACAGAAAATAAACACCACAAAGTTTGATTTTTAAAAAAGATAAAATAAACACACCTTTAGCTAGACTAAGAAGAAATGAGAGTAGACGCAAATAAATGAAATCAGAAATGAGAAAAGAGATGTAATAATTGAGACCTCAAAAATTTGAATAATCATTGAAAACTATTACAAACAACTATATGCCAACAAACTGAAAACCTAGAAGAAATCCATAAATTTATGGAAACATACAATCTGCTGGGATTGAAACATAAAGAAATAGAAAACCTCAATAAGCTAATAATGAGTAACAAGATGGAAGCTGAAATAAAAAGTTTTCATCAAAGGAAAGCCCAGAATTTGATGACTTCACTACTGAATTCTACAAAATATTTTAAAAAGAACCACCAATCTACTGAAACTTTTTAAAACAATTAAGAATATAATATTTCCAAATTTATTCTTATAAGGCCAGGACTATCTGATGCCAAAGCTAAACAAGACACAACAATAACAACAACAAAAACTACAGGCCAATATCAATGATAAACAAAAATGCAAAGTTCCTCAACAAATACGGACAAACAAAATTTAACAACACATTATAAAGATCATTCATTCACCATAATCATGTGGGATTCATCCCAGGAATGTAAGGAGGGTTCAACATATTCAAATCAATAAACATAGTACATCATATTAACAAACCAAGAACAAAAGCATTATGATCATTGAAATACATGCAAGATAAAATCGAATATATTTAATATACACGCAGTAAATGTTGACTGTATTTAAAATTTATTGAAATTTAATAAAACTTCATATACATTTATGATTAAATACCCTCAACAAACTGGATTTATGGGGAACCAACTTCAACATAATAACAACCATAGATGAAAAACTCACAGCTAAAATCAAACTCAACAAGAAAAAAATTGAAGACCTTTCCACTGGGATCTGGAACAAGACAAGAGTGCCCACTTTTTTTACTACTATTCAGCACAGTACTGGAAGTCCGGGTCTGAGCAATTAGTCAAGATAAAAAAAGTAAAGAACATCCACATTAGAAAAAAAGTCAAATTAGCCTTGTGCACAGGCAACATGATCCACTACCTTAAAAACACTAAAGACTCCACCAAAAAAATTGTTGTAAACGATAAACAAATTTAGTAAAGTTGCAGCATACAAAATCATCACACAAAACTTACTAGCATTTATCTATGGCAACAGTGAACAATATGAAAAAGAAATCAAGAAAGCAATGCCATTTACAATAGATGAAAAAAAATAAAATATCTAGGAATAAATATGACCACAGAGAGGAAAGACATTGACAATGAAAACAAAAAAAAACTCTGATGAAATAAACTGAAGTGGGCACAAACAAATGGAAAGACATCACATGCTCATGAATCAGAAAAAAGAATTTTTAACTTTTAGGTTCAGGGGTACATGTTCAGGTTTGTTATATAGGTAAATTCATGTCACCTGGAATTGTTGTACAGAATATTTCATCCTCTAGGTACTAAGTCTATTACTCAATAATAATTTTTTCAATCTTCTCCCTCTTCCCAACCTCCATCTTCAAGTGGGATCAACTGCTGAAAGATCTTCTGTGAGTCTGATAAGCTTCCATTTGTAGGTGATCTGTCCTTTGTCTCTAGTTGCCTTTAACACTTTTTCTTTCATGTCAATTTTGGAGAAATTGATGATTATGTGCCTTGAGGATTATCTTCTTGTAAAGGTATCTTGTGAGGGGTCTCTGCATTTTCGGAATTTGAATGCGGGCTTCTTTAGCTAGGCTGGAGAAGTTGTCACGGGTGATATCCTGAAATACATTTTCCAAGTTGCTTCCATTCTCCTCATCTCTTTCAGGAATGTCAGTGAATTGGAGATCTGGTCTCTTTATATAGTCCCATATTTCTTGGAAGTTGTGTTTATTCTTTTTCATACTTTGTTATTACTTATTTCTTTCTTACTATCTTGTGTCAGAAAGCCAGTCTTCAAGCTCTGAGATTGTTCACTCAGTTTGTTTTAATCTGCTGTTAATACTTGTGATTGCATTATAAAATCCTTATAGTATTTCCTATAGCTCAGTTACGTTCTTTGCTGTAATGACTGTTCTGTCTGTCAGCTCCTGTATCATTTTATTGTGATTCTTAGCTTCCTTGGATTGGGTTTAAACATTCTCCTGAATCTCAATGATCTTCATTCCTATCTATATTCTGAATTCTATTTCTGTCATTTCAGTCCTCTCAGACTAGTTAAGAACACTTGCAGGAGACCCAGTGCAGTCATTTGGAAGAAAGAATGCATTCTGGCTTTTTCAGTTGTCAGAGTTCTTGCACATTTTTTCTCATATTTGTGGGCTAATATTTCTTCAGTCTTTGAAATTGCTGTCCTCTGGATTTTTAAAAAATTATTTTATCCTATTTGATTGACTTGAGGGTTTGATTGTGGTATAAGGTGGGTTTGATCAACAGGTTTTGTTTCTGGAAGCTTTTTAGGAGTCAAGGCTCCTCTCAGGACTCCTGGACTGTGTGGTCTAACTCTGGGAGACTAGCCAGGGTATTGCGCTTCGCTTTGTTTTTTAACTCTTTGAGATTAGGAACTTGCAGGGCTGGAGGGACCAAGGGTGTTCCTGGACCACTGGTCACAACATTCCGATGGGTGGTGCCAGCCAATGTGCTTCCTAAACCAGTGGAGATGAGGTCTTTCCTTATTCACACATTCCAGCACCAGTAGCAGCCGCAGCACAGCAGGGTGCCGCAACAGCATGCTAGCGGGTGCCAGGGTGCTAGCCTGTGTCAGCATTCACAGCAGTGGGGGTATCAGCACAGCTCAGAGGAGGTAGGGGGCCCTCTCCAGCAACTGT
Organism: Mandrillus leucophaeus; assembly: GCF_000951045.1. Classification (NCBI taxonomy): domain Eukaryota; kingdom Metazoa; phylum Chordata; class Mammalia; order Primates; family Cercopithecidae; genus Mandrillus; species Mandrillus leucophaeus. The sequence goes on from NW_012106864.1 coordinate 1,517,173, forward strand.
GTGTGCATTTGTACCAGTGGTAGTGTTAGTGGATCATTTGTGGGCAGAGGACTCTGTGTACCAACTGTGCATACTCACAAAGATGGCAGTGGCTGCTCAGGGGAAAATTAAAATGACTGTACAACTTAGAGTAATCTACAGGTTCAATGTGGTCTCTATCAATATACCAGTGACACTCCTCACAGAAATTTCTGTGAAATAACAAAAATACTGAATATCTAAAGCAATACTGAGCAAAAAGGAAAAAGGTTGGAAGCATCACACTACCTTACTCAAAATATACTAAAAGCCATAGTAACCAAAACAGTATTGTCCTTGCATAAAAACAGAGAAATAGACTAATTGAATAAAGAACCCAGAAATAAATATACATATTGATAACCCATTGATTTTTGACAAAGACACTAAGAACATACATTAGAAAAAGAACACACATTAGTAAAAGAACATCTTCAATAAATGGTAATGGGAAAACTGAATATCCGTATTTAGAAGAATGAAATAAAACCCCTATATTTCACCACATACAAAAAAAAAGCACATTATGGATTAAATCCTTACATTTAAGACCTAAAACTATAAAATTACTAGAAGAAAATATAGTGGGAATGCTTTAAGACATTGTCGTCAGCAAATATTTTATGGATAAGACCTATAAAGCAAAGTAACCAAAACAAAAATGAAAAAATGGGATTAAATTAAATTTAAAAGCTTCTGCACAGCAAAGAAAACAATAACATAAAGAGGCAACCTTTAGAATGGGAGAAAATATTTACAAACTGTCTGACAAGTGACTAACATCCAGATATACAAGAATGTAAGGTACTCAAACAAGCAAACAAACAAAAATT
>NW_012106864.1:1520418-1520750 GCF_000951045.1 Mandrillus leucophaeus
TGTGTATTTATTCTCTTACCTGCAGGAATAGGAAAGTGTGTATTTATTCTGTTACCTGCAGGAACAGGAAAGAAGTCTAGCTTTTGTTTTTTGTTTGTTTATTGTTATTTATTTTTTTATTATACTTTAAGTTCTAGGGTACATGTGCACAACGTGCAGGTTTCTTACATATGTATACTTGTGCCATGTGTTGGTGTGCTGCACCCATCAACTCGTCATTTACATCAGGTATAACTCCCAATGCCATTCCTTCCCCCTCCCCACTCCCCATAATAGGCCCTGGTGTGTGATGTTCCCCTTCCAGAGTCCAAGAGATCTCATTGTTCAATTCC
>NW_012106865.1:0-590 GCF_000951045.1 Mandrillus leucophaeus
ACCTGTAATCCCAGCACTTTGGGAGGCCAAGGTGGGTGGATCACCTAAGGTCAGGAGTTGGAGACTAGCCTGGCCAACATGGTGAAAACCCATCTACTAAAAATACAAAAATTAGCCAGGTGTGGTGGCTGGCGCCTGTAGTCCCAGCTACTCGGGAGGCTGAGGCAGGAGAATCTCTTGAACCTGGGAGACAGGTTGTAGTGAGCTGAGGTCGCACCATTGTACTCCAGCCTAGCAACAGAGCAAGACTCTGTTTCAAAAAAAAAAAAAAAAAAAAGAAGGTCTCCTGTTATTTTCCATTATAGCGTCTTCTTTGTTTCCTTCTAAACACTTACCACAACATGTAATTATCTTATTCATTTGACTATTATTTCAGCTTTGTCTCCTCTACTAGAATTGAAATTCCAAAGCAAGGATCTTTCCTTACTTTTTGTTTAACCATGGTATTCAGTGTGTGGTGCATAGTAGATGTTCAGTAGACATCTGTTGAATGAATGAATAGAGAGGGAATCTGGGAGTGCAGTCTGCTTCTCATCTAGATGTGTATAAGAGACAGACCTAGAACTCTGTATCTGGTGAAACTATCCTTC
>NW_012106865.1:945-1697 GCF_000951045.1 Mandrillus leucophaeus
ACGCCTGGCTAAATTTTGTATTTTTGGTAGAGATGGGGTTTCATCGTGTTAGTCAGGCTGGTCTCGAACTCCTTACCTCAAATGATCTACCCGCCTCGGCCTCCCAAAGTGCTGGGATTACAGGTGTGAGCCACCCCACCTGGCTGACTTGCTTGCCCTCTCTCTCTCTCTCTCTCTTTCTTTTCTTTTCTTTCTTTCAAAGAAACGGTCTTATTCTGTCGCTTAGGCTACAGTGCAGTAGTGTGATCATAGCTCACTATAACCTCTGACTCCTGGGCTTGAGGGATTCGCCTGCCTTAGCCTCCTAAGTAGCTGGGATTACAGGCCCACACCACCACACCTAGCTACTTGCTTAATTTATTTTTTTATTTTTTTATTTTTTTTGCTTTCTAACATCTTTTACTTCTTGACCTTTCGAAACATCCAAAAATTAGTAATATTATAATCTGTGTCACAATCTTAACAGTTAAGAAAAAACATAAAATGAAGGCCTAGAAAAATCTTTGTTACTCATCTAGAATTATTTGGTATAACAGTATTTTCCAGTGGAGGAAGACTATTGGATTTCAGGCATAAAACAATGCAGAAAAAAATCTCAAGGCATCATAGGGAGAGGGAGATAACTTCTGACTCTGGTTTCCCATGCTTCAGGCAAGAAAGAGCAAGGGGAGAAAAATATCTGTCCATGGGAACAAGTAATCATGCTTTAAAGGACAATTTCATTCGAACCCATTCATTTCCTTTTCATGCAA
>NW_012106866.1:0-707 GCF_000951045.1 Mandrillus leucophaeus
GTCACTACAGATTATTCACTGTTCAAAGGAAATACTTTGGCTTTAACAGCCTGGTGGGTAAATTTATTCTTTTAAAGTGACTTGTACAATAATAACAATTTTCTTAATGGGTCTGAAATACTTAATGCCTTTGAAATGTCATACAAAGTGCCAATTAGAGTTTTATACAAATCATTCCTCTATATTTTTATGCTGTCATTTTGGAACTGTTCTTTCTCTGTTCAACAGCTACATTTTAGAAAGGAAACTACTGCATGGACAATTTGAAGACTGAGCAGCTTAGAACATTAGGATAATCGAGGAAATGAAATAGAAGGTACGTGGGAATAACTGACCTGTTAGCCCGACTTTAATACCTAACAAAATTCTGGAACTGAAAATCTTTCCACTGATAAATCAATTTTGAAAACACCCAGAGGAGAAAAAAATCATAGGAAGCAGTTAAAAATGCTTGTTTAAAAAAGATCATGAAAACCCAATTTCCATTTCTGATATTTACACTTGTAGAATGGTGGACAGGAGTTTGAGGAAGTGGTAATAAACAGAAGTTGTGATAGATGGGCATTGAATGCAAATTTCAGCCCCCTCGATGCTACATCTTATAGATGATGTACTTAAATGCTGCTTGCAAAAATATTTAACTTTATAGATATTTCAAAATTTCAGTGGGAGCCATCAAGAGTTTCAGTTATGTAATATATGATTAA
>NW_012106866.1:5117-6459 GCF_000951045.1 Mandrillus leucophaeus
AAAAAGCATCTTCAATCTTCATTTGAAATGCTCCAGAATAACACTTTTAAAACACCTGAGACAGAGTAGATATTAGCCAAGTCTTGCTTCCATTTCATTTTTTTTTTTTTTTTTTTTTTTTCATCCTCATGAGAATGTCCTTCAGCACTGCTTTTAGGAAGGGTCCTTGCTTTTGTTCTCCACATTTTTCTTAATTCAAAAGTGGATATTGGGTCAATTGAGAAAAATGAACATTAGGTATTGCCAATAGCTCTGAGATTCATGCTGCATATTATAAATATGGTTAGGGAATTGGATCAAATGCCAGTATAATATTCAGTGAACTATTGATTACTAATGTGTCATCCAAGAAAAGCTGTTTGCAAATGGGAAAAGGATGAAGAAAAATCTCTCCATGGTTGCCTGTACATGCCTGCTCTCCTAGGCCAAGGCAGGATGGCAGACTGGGCCATTCATCATTAAATAGTCACCTTTTCCCTGGCCCTGCCTTCGAGAATTGGCCTCTATGCCCTGAGATGAGCTCTCTCTCTGGCTTCTAGGGCTCTGTTTTGGTTTCCCTCCAGGGATGGAATCTACAACCTGTCTCTCTGTCTGGTATAGTTTCTTGCATCTCTTTTTTAACCTTCCTTATTCTGTAGTCCTATCACTGCCAAAACAATAAATTTCTCCAAGATGTTTTCCTTCAACTATTGTCCATTCAAAGACTATGTGGCTCAGGAAAGTAAATACAACAAAGAATAGAACGTATTTTTGTAATTTCAGTCAACTTCTGTTTTTATGTCTTTCTGATATCTAACACCGGAAAAGCAACAGTAAAATAATATTAATATTAATATTAATACCATAATCATAATAACAAAACTCATCAACCTTGTACCTTTGGTATTCTTAGACACTGAACTCTTATAATGGCAAGAATTGGACCCTCTGATAAGTGATGCTGAGCATTTTTTCATATACCTATTAGCGATTTGTGTATCTTCTTTTAAGAAATACCTGTTTAAGCCCGGCGCAGTGGCTCACGGCTGTAATCCCAGCACTTTGGGAGGCCGAGGCGGGCAGATCACAAGGTCAGGAGATCGAGACCATGGTGAAACCCCGTCTCTACTAAAAACTATCCGGGCGAGGTGGCGGGCGCCTGTAGTCCCAGCTACTCGGGAGGCTGAGGCAGGAGAATGGCGTAAACCCCAGAGGCGGAGCTTGCAGTGAGCCGAAATCGCGCCACTGTACTCCAGCCTGGGGGAGAGAGCGAGACTCCGTCTCAAAAAAAAAAAAGAAAAAAGAAAAAAGAAATATCAGTTTAAATTTTTGCCTATTTTTAAATCAGACTGCTTTTTTTTTT
>NW_012106867.1:0-1013 GCF_000951045.1 Mandrillus leucophaeus
ACAGTATATTCTGTGGTTCAACATTCCAAAGGTACTAAAGGTTTTACACAGAAAAATCTCCCTCCCACCTGATCCCTAACCACCAAGCTCCTATCCAAAGGTACAGTCATTCTTATCAGTTACCCAAAGATTTTCCACAGGTCTATAAGCAAATGCACATTTAAGCAAATTTGCAGCTACTTTGTTTTTGTTTAAGTGGCATAATTCCATGCATTGTTTGCATTTTGCTTTTTCGTGTAATGCCGTGTCTTGGAGATTGTTTGACATCATTACCCTAAAACTTAAAACCTTGTGCATTGTTTTTTTTTTGTTTTGTTTTGTTTTGTTTTTGAGACAGAGTCTCGTTCTGTCACCCAGGCTGGAGTGCATTGGCACAATCTCTGCTCACTGCAACCTCCGCCTCCCAGGTTCAAACGATTCTCCTGCCTCAGCCTTCTGGGATTACAGGCACCTGCCACCATGCCCGGCTAATTTTTGTATTTTTAGTAGAGATGGGGTTTCACCATGTTGGCCAGGCTGGTCTCGAACTCCATTTCACTCTGTTGCCCAGGAGTGCAGTGGCACGATCTCGGCCCACTGCAACCTCCACTGCGGGCTCAGGTGATCCTCCCACCTTAGCCTCTGAGTAGCTGGGATTACAGGCGCCTGCCACCATGCCCCACTAATTTTTGTATTTTTTGTAGAGGCAGGAGTCTTGCCATGTTTCTCAGGCTGGTCTCGAACTTCTGAGCTCAAGCCATCCTCCTGCCTCAGCCTTCCAAAGTGCTGGGATTACAGGTGTGAGACATCACACCTGGCCAGTGCGTTCTTTTTTTATTTTTTGAGACAGAGTCTCGCTCTGTCACCTAGGCTGGAGTGCAGTGGTGGTGATCTTGGTTCACTGTAACCTCCGCCTCTCGGGTTCAAATGATTCTCTTGCCTCAGCCTCCCAAGTAGCTGGGACTACAGGCACGTGCTACCATGCCCAGCTAATTTTTGTAATTTTTAGTAGAGACGGGGTTTCACCATATTGG
>NW_012106867.1:2868-3341 GCF_000951045.1 Mandrillus leucophaeus
ATTTTCCCCACTCACCTGAAAAGGTGCCTTATCTGTGCTAAATTTCCTTGGCCTATTTCTGGATTTGCTGGTCTATTCCGCTAACTGCTGTCTATTCATGGGGACATTTTAGTTGGCGCCACCAATTTATTGAGCAATTCTGTGCTGTGTGTTCTACATATAAGCTGTGGTAGTTAACACAGTTAGAATACCGGGCTGGGCTACGTGACTCACGCCTGTAATCCCAGCACTTTGGGAGGCTGAGACGGGCAGATCATTAGCGGTCAGGAGTTCAAGACCAGCCTGGCCAACATGGAGAAACCCCGTCTCTACTAAAAATACAAAAATTAGCCAGGCATGGTGGTGGGTGTCTGTAACCCCAGCTACTTGGGAAGCTGAGGCACGAGAATTGTTTGAGCTGGGAGGCAGAGGTTGCAGTGAGCCGAGATCGCGCCACTGCACTCCAGTCTGGGTGACAGAGCAAGACTCTGTCT
>NW_012106868.1:0-3924 GCF_000951045.1 Mandrillus leucophaeus
AAGATGTCTCATTGTGGCTTTGATTTGCATTTCCCTGATGATTTGTGATATTTAGCATTTTTTTCATATGCCTGTTGGCCATTTGTGTGTCTTCTTTTGAAAAGTGTCTGTTTGATCCTTTGCCCACTTTTTAATGGGAAATTTGGTTTTCTGCATTTAAGTTGTTTGATTTCCTTATATATGCTGAATGTTAGTCCCTTTTCAGATGAATAGTTTGAAAATGTTTTTTCCCATTCAATAGGTTGACGCTTTGCACTATTATTATTTCCCTTACTGTGCACAAGCTTTTTAGTTTGACATAGTCCCATTTGTCTATTTTTGTTTTTGTTGCCTATGCTTTTCAGGTCTTAGCTATAAAATCTTTGCCCAGACCAATGCCCTGGAGTGTTTCTGCTACTTTTTTCTAGTCATTTTGTAGTTTCGGGTGTTAGGTTTAAATCTAATTTATTTTGAGTTGATTATATGGATAGAGATAGGGATCTAGTTTCATTCTTCTGCATGTAGATATCCACTTTTCACAGCACAATTTATTGAAGAAGGTGTCCCTTCCCCAGTGTATGTTCTTAACACCTTTGTTGAAAATCAGCTGGCTGTAAATATATGGATTTATTTCTTGGCTCTTTCCATTGGCCTTATGGGTCTGTTTTTATACCATTACCATGCTGTTTAGTTACTATAACTTTGAAGAATATTTTGAAGTTAAGGTAGTATGATACCTTCAGATGATTCTTTTTGCTCAGTATCACTTTGGATATTAGAGCTCCTTTGTGGATTCATACGAATTTTAGGATTTTTTTTCTATTTTTGAGAAGAATGTCATTGGCGTTTTGATAGGAATTACATTGACTCTATAGATTACTTTGGGTAGTGTGGTCATTTTAACGATGTTAGTTATTCTGATGCACAGGCATGGGATGTCTTTCGATTTTTTGGGTGACCTCTTCAATTTCTTTAATCAATGGTTTATAGTTTTCCTTGTAGAAGTCTTTCACCTCTTTGGTTACATTTATTCCTGGGATTAATTTTGTAGTTATTGTAAATAGGATTGCTTTATTTCTTTCTCAGCTAGTTCATTATTGGTGTGTAGAAATGCTACTGATTTTTTTATGTTGATTTTGTATCCTGCCAATTTGCCCAATTTATTAGTTCTCAGAGTTTTTCAGTGGAGTTTTAAAGTTTTTCTATATAAGATCATATCATCTGTAAAGAGGAACAATTTATTTCCTCTTTTCAAATTTGGATGCTTTTTATGTCTTTCTCTTGCCTGATTACTCTGGCTAGGACTTCCAGTACTATGATGAATAGGAGTGATGAAAGTGGGCATTTTTGTCTTGTTCCAGTTCTTACAGGAAAGGCTTTCTGCTTTTCTTCATTCTTAACTGTGGGTTTGTCACATATGGCCTTTATTATGTTGAGAGCTGTTCATACTATGCCTTATTTGTTGAGAGTTTTTATCATCAAGGAATGTTGAATTTTACCAAATACTCTTTCTTTACCTATTGAGATGATTTTATGTTTTTTTCTTCATTCTGTGGATGTGATGTATCATCTTTGTTGATTTGCACATGTTGAACCGTCCTTGAATCCCTGGGATTACTCTTACTCTATTATCTTTTTTTTTTTTTTTTTTTTTAAGAGACAGGGTCCCACTCCGTTGTGACAATGGCATGATCATAGCTTACTACAGTTTCAAACTCCTGGGTCCAAGCAATCCTCCTGCCTCAGCCTCCAAAGTAGCTGGAACTACAGGCATGTGCCACCATGCCCAGGATGTTTTTGTATTTTATAGAGATGGGGGGGGGTCTCAGTTTTTTAGTGTTTTTGGATTCAGTTTGCTAGTTTTTTGTTGAGAATCTTTGCATCTATGTTCATCAGGGATACTGGCCTGTAGAGAGAGAGAGAGAGTGTGTGTGTGTGTGTGTGTGTGTGTGTGTTACAGTCTTCTTGTCCAGTTTGGTATCAGGATAATGCTGGCCTTATAAAATGGGTTAGGAAGAATTCTCTACTCTTCAATTTTTTGTAATAGTTTGAGAAGAATTGATGTTAATTCTTCTTTATAAGTTTGGTAGAATTCAGTGTAAAGCCATCTGGCCCTGGGCTTTTCTTTGTTAAGAGACTTGTTGCTGATTCAATTTCATTACTTGTTGTTGGTCTATTCAGATTTTCTATTTCTTCCTTGTTCAATATTGGTAGGTTTTATGTGTGTCCAGGAATTTGTCTATTTTCTCTAGGTTTTCCAATTTGTTTACATATAGATGTTCATAATAATCTCTGATGATCCTCTTTATTTGTGTGTTATTGGTTTTAACGTATCCTTTTTTGTTTCAGATTTTGTTTATTGGGGACTTCTTTCCCTTGGTTAATCGAGCTAAAGGTTTATCAATTTTCTTTGTCTTTTCAAAAAGCCAGTTTTGTTTTGTTGATTCTTTGTTTTTGTTTGTTTGTTTTATTTTTTGGTTCTATTTTGTTTAGCTATGCTCTAATCTTTTCTTATTTCTTTCCGTCACCCAATTTTGAGTTCGGTTTGTTCTTGTTTTTCTAGTTCCTTGAGATGCATTGTTAAGTTGTTTATTTGAAGTCTTCTAATTTTTTGATGTATATGTTTATTATTGTTTCCCTCTTAGCACTGCTTTCAGTCCATAGGTTTTAGTGTGTTGTGTTTCCATTTCAATTTGTTTCAACAAATGTTTTTTCACTTCTTAAATTTCTTATTGACCCCATGGTTGTTTAGGAGCATGTCTAATTTCCATGTATTTGCTTTGTTTCCAATGTTTCTCTTATTATTTATTTCTAGTTTCATTCCACTGTAGTCTGAGAAGATACTCGATATTATTTTAGTTTTTGAAAATGTGTTGAACTTATTTTGTGGTCTAACATATAGCCTGTCCTGGAGAATGTTACATGTGTTAATGAGAATAGTTTGTATTCTGAACTGTTAGATAAATATTCTGTAATTATATGTTAGGTTCACTTGGTCTGAAGTGCAGTTTAAATCCACTTCTTTTTTCCTAACAACAAATTTGACACTGTAATGAGATGTGGCTATAGAAAGTCTCTTGCCTCCCTTGTGGTGCCTGCGTCCTAATGTCCAAGCTAATGTGTTTTAGATCATACATCTTTTTCTCTGGTCCCAAAGTCCTTTGGGGAAAGGCCTGGGTCTTTGTAATTCCTTGAGGTCTCTTTTATAGTGACCTGTAGCCCATCTTCTCATTGAAGTTGTGCTGACGTTCTTCCTCATATTAGAGATCCATTTGCACCCACCTCACTGCCTCGGGGTTGCCTCTTCCTTCTATTCTCAAATTACTCAGGTTCTGGAAAAAAGCTCCTCTTCAATGTGATACTAAGATAAGTTTTCCCCAAAAATGAGAGTTAATTTTTCATATTAGCTTCAAAGGAGAGAATGACTTCACAACTTTACATTGGGTCAAAGGGACGAAACATCATAAAAAGTTCTGGAGACTGAGCTACTGGAAAAGAGCAGCTTTCTTTGATAGAACTTACTGCTGCTGAGCACATCTGCCATGAGACTCAAGAACAAATCACATCACCACTTTGTGATGCATCGGGAAACTCAGACAAGTGTTGCAAACAGGGCTATCAAGATGTCAGCCCTTTCCAGTGGCAGTACCAAGGATGCTCATTGGTCTTTTCTTCTGTGAAATTGATAGTTGACTTTTCCTTAGGCTCGTGTGGAGTCCTATATGTATTAGTCTCCTAGGGCTGCCATAACAAAGTACCACAGACTAAGTGGCTTAAACAACAGATTTTTTTTTTTTTTTTTTTGAGACAAATTCTGGCTCTGTTGCCCAGGCTAGAGTGCAGGAGCATGATCTTGGTTCACTGCAACCTCTGCCTCGTGGACTCAAACCATCCTCCCATCTCAGCCTTCCATGTAGCTGGGGACTACAGGGATGTGCCACCATG
>NW_012106868.1:7894-9970 GCF_000951045.1 Mandrillus leucophaeus
CATTTAACCTCAGTAGCCTTTAGTTTCCTCAACTGTAGAATGGAAATAATAATAATGATGACAATATTGAACTGCAGTTTTGTTCTGAAGTTTAAGTGAGACCAGGTACATAAAATGCCTGGAATATGACAAGGAGTAGCTTTTATGAGTATAACAATATAATGTACTTTCAGAATTCCTTATATTTTAAAGCTAAGACTTAGCGAATGGGAAGAAATTTTTTTAAAGTTGTGGAAAAACAGCTACATCTAACTAGAAAAAGTTTCATTTGATATCCTTGGCTAGTTTTCATAAATGTGATTTCTTTTATTCTTTCAGTTCTCATTGACTGAAGGGTGGGCTAACCCGACATGCTTTGTGAAATGCTTGTGTCTATGGCATTTTGCTGCAGAACTGGAATCAGGAAGAAAAGCTTTCGTGAGAAGAGATGGGAGGGAGGGTAGGGTGAGAGAAGGGAGATGCTGCCAGGTTTACTTGTATGAGTCGCCTCCCCTCTCCTCCTCCCCAGGACTGATTTGTTTGTACAAATTGGTTGCCGTAAGCAACACATTATTAGTTTGATCCAGAATGTATCCCAGGAGACTTACTGCTTTCTCTTTTGCCAAATTATTGTCCTTTTCCCACAGAGGATGCTGGGATTGGGGGGCATTTTCCACTTTGGCATATTTCAATCCAGTTCTCCCCGTTTCCCTCAGTGTCTACTATTTGCAAGGCACTGTGTCATTTCACCACATTTAGAAAGCTACCCGTTGTGAGCTGTTAACTTTTATTTTCAACGTATGTGTTTTCTCCTAAACCCTCGGTACTGGTATCTAAGGAAAGAACATGATATTCCTGGAGGAAGTATGCCCTACCCTTCCTGGGATGTAGTCCCCACTTATAACAGGATGGCTCTCCTGCCTCACTGACATGGGCATTGCCACTTGACTTGTGTTGGGGCCAGTGGAAAGCAGGTGGAAGTGACATTTCCAGTGCAGATTTCTCTGTGCTTCCACCACCACTCTTTTTCCTCTGTCAAAACCACGCACTGCCTCACAGGTTGCCCCTCAGATCCTGGCTTGGACTCTGTTCTGGTGCTCTCTGGCTTCACTTGTCCCCATGTCCCACCTTCTAGACCGTGCTTCATGTACCCAGGACTCCAGGATCCTCTACCTAGACAGCCCCTGACTCTCTTCTATGGCCTCTTGCAAGATCTGTGCACCTAAGCGTGGACCATGCTGCTCTTGTGTACCCCTAGACTTATGGGGACCGGGAATAGAGCTCAGATGTCTTGATCAGGAGGGCCCCACACAGCACACAGGGCCTTCACAGTGCAGGCTGGAGCAGTGTGGGGAGCAGGGAAAGGGAAGGGAGCAGACCCCAGGCCAGGGGCTACCTTGCCCTGCACTGTGACATTTCTGTGTAGAGCTCCAAAGAGTCAGAAATCAAAAGTCCATCATGGGATGGGCGCAGTCGCTCACTCCTGTAATCCCAGCGCTTTGGGAGGCTGAGGTGGGTGGATCATTTGAGGTCAGGAGCTCAAGACCAGCCTGGCCAACATGGCGAAAGCCCATCTCTACTAAAAATACAAAAATTAGCTGGGCGTGGTTGTGGATGCCTGCAATCCCAGCTACTCAGGAGGCTAAGGCAGAAGAATCACTTGAACCTGGGAGGCAGAGGTTGCAGTGAGCCGAGATTGTGCCATTGCACTGCAGTCTGGGCAACAAGAGTGAAACTCCATCTCAAGAAAAAAAAAAAAAAACTACTCCATTATGGCTTTCTGGTTTGTTATGAAAATAATATTGGTCAAGGAGTATAACACATACTTTAACAGTCTAGCGTGGTTTATACTTTTAAATGCTTAGACATGTATTATGTGAGCCAGCATCTGAACTCCTAGATCAGTACCTGTGAATGCCAGGGATGAGTCAGATGCTGTAGACAGGATCTGTTCTTTAAGCCTGAGCCCTGGAATCAAGATGAGGAACAGAGCTGCAGCTGACCCTTGATGGGTATAAATGGGAAAAATAAATCTTTGTAATGTTACGACATGAAGATTCTGAGATAATCTGTAACTGTGGCATAATTTAGTTTAGG
>NW_012106869.1:0-864 GCF_000951045.1 Mandrillus leucophaeus
CAGTGGATCTCCCAACACGGAGGCTGAGATCTGAGAACGGACAGACTGCCTGCTCAAGTGGGTCCCTGACCCCTGAGTAGCCTAACTGGGAGACAACCCCCACTAGGGACAGACCAACACCCCACACCTCACACAGTGGAGTACACCTCTGAGAGGAAGCTTCCAAAGCAAGAATCAGACAGGCACACTGACTGTTCAGCAATATTCTGTCTTCTACAGCCTCTGCTGCTGATACCCAGGCAAACGGGGTCTGCAGTGGACCTCAAGCAATCTCCAACAGACCTGCAGCTGAGGGTCCTGACTGTTAGAAGGAAAACTATCAAACAGGAAGGACACCTACACCAAAACCGCATCAGTACATCACCATCATCAAAGACCAGAGACAGATAAAACCACAAAGATGGGGGAAAAGCAAGGTAGAAAAGCTGGAAATTCAAAAAATAAGAGCGCATCGCCCCCTGCAAAGGAACGCAGCTCATCACCAGCAACGGCTCAAAGTTGGATAGAGAATGACTTTGATGAGATGAGAGAAGAAGGCTTCAGTCCATCAAACTTCTCAGAGCTAAAGGAGGAATTACGTACCCAGCGCAAAGAAACTAAAAATCTTGAAAAAAGAGTGGAAGAATTGATAACTAGAAAAATTAATGCAGAGAAGGCCATAAACGAACTGACAGAGATGAAAATCATGACACGAGAAATACATGACAAATACACAAGCTTCAGTAACCGACTCAATCAACTGGAAGAAACAGTATCAGCGACTGAGGAGCAAATGAATGAAATGAAACGAGAAGAGAAATCTAAAGAAAAAAGAAGAAAAAGAAATGAACAAAGCCTGCAAGAAGTATGGGATTATGTAAAAAG
>NW_012106869.1:3064-3265 GCF_000951045.1 Mandrillus leucophaeus
CTTCTGAAACTATTCCAATCAATAGAAAAAGAGGGAATTCTCTCTAACTCATTTTATGATGCCAACATTATCCTGATACCAAAGCCTGACAGAGACACAACAAAAAAAGGGAATTTTAGACCAATATCCCTGATGAACATCGATGCAAAAATCCTTAATAAAATACTGGCAAACCGGATCCAGCAGCACATCAAAAAGCTT
>NW_012106870.1:0-323 GCF_000951045.1 Mandrillus leucophaeus
TATGCCAGGTTTTGCTATCATAATGATGCTGGCCTCATAAAATGAGTTTGGGAGGATTCCCTATTTTTCTAGTTTTTGGAATAGTTTTAAAAGGATTTGTACCAGCTCCTTTTTGTACTTCTGGTAGAATTCGGCTGTTAATCCGTCTGGTCCTGGGCTTTTTTTGGTTGGTGGGCTATTAATTACTGCCTCTATTTCAGTACTTATTATTGGTCTATTCAGGGATTCAACTTCTTGGTTTAGCCTTGGGCGGGTGTATGTGTCCAGGAAGTTTTTCGTTTCTTCTTCTAGAAGTTTATTTGTGTAAAGGTGTTTATAGTATT
>NW_012106870.1:2513-4589 GCF_000951045.1 Mandrillus leucophaeus
TCCTGCTGCTAGCTTTATGGTGATATTTTGCTATAGATGGCAAACTTTTTGTTACATATTTTATTCATAATTAATATACAGATATTTCCCAAAGTAAATTACCATATACACATTATAAAGTGCAACATGTTATTTTAAAAATTAAAATAAGACAGATTTTTAAATAAAATATAGTGCCATCTTCATAGAGAGCTTTAAAAGATATCAGTGCTTAACATATTTGTCAATTCTGTCATTGTTCAGTTAACCACTCAGGCTGTAACATTAACCATAGTATCCTTCTAGTCTTGGTACAGAACATGGCAATTGATATCAAACTGCTGACATAAACCCTGCTTTGTTATAAGATGTACAAGGATCAGCAGATGCTTTTCGGTTCTGTGCTAAAGTTGAACACCTCTTCCAATTCACATTATCAATATTGCCCTGAACATATTATTGTTGATTTTAATGCTTAAAGAAAACTCATCATAATTAAGAATCTAAATGTAATGTAAGAATGTAAGAATGTAAGAATCTAAAACTTATGGTAAATTTTACTTTACCATCTTTTAAAAAATTGTATAACATTTTTTTCCTGCTTTCAATTTGTCACATTCATTATGTATTTTGATAGCAAACATTCTGCACTATAACAAATATTCTTGGCTTCCAGCAAGGGCAAAATTTTGAGACTAGTATTACATTTACTATTCTTTTGTCCTTATTTTTTTCAACATGAAATCTCTAGCACAAATTAGTATGTTTCAAATCTCTTATCATTATAATTAACTTGTTCATTATAGCTCAGGATTCATTTCTTCTGTTTTATACCAGCATCATGAATATTTTAATTATAAATCAATCCCATTAAAAGATTCTCTTAACTTTCTGATGAATAGCAATGCTATTATTTACTTCCTTAATTATATCTTTTTACCCCAATCTTGAAATTTGTTTTTAAAACACTTTGTTCCAAATTATCGGACAAGTTTTTTTAGCATTCTAATTTTTTGAACATTTATTATATCATGTTTTACTGTAAAATACAAACATTTTTCTTCTATTTGGAATCATGATTCAAACTCAATGAAAATTAAAATAAAGTGAATATCTTTCTTTCCAAAATTTTCTTAAATCGATGTTTGCCAATGTTTGCATTCGGTCCATCAAAAGATGAATGAGTTCCCAGATTAAATAAGTTTCCTTCAATATTTACAATAAGCAATTGCAGATTTAAATGTTAATAAGATCCTGAAAACCTTTCAACCCATTTTCATCTACACTACCTTAATTTTACCGCTTCTTTGCTCTCTTCTCTGTTCTTTCCTTGAAATTTTATTTTCCTCTTCTCTCTTCTCTTTCTTCTCCTCTCTTTAATTTAAAGCCCATGAACTGGTCACCCACCATTTATTCTGTAGGAAACATGAACACTGAAGTCAGACCTGTTGAGATAAAATCCTAGCTCAGTGTTACAGCATTACTGGCTGTAGATGAATTAGGGGTTCTCTCTGAGCTTCAGTTTCCCCATTTGCACATGCACAGTTAAATATTTATTATCTTACTTCTGTATGTCTTGAAAGTAACATAAATGTTTTCAAACTTGCTAAAATGGTATGTCTACTTCTTAATATATTATAATATTTATTTTTGTGAACCTGTTCCTGAACTCACTTACTTTATAACTACCACACGACTAGTAGGGTACAAAAAGTTTCAAGAACAAAATAGGAAATCTTGTTACTGATTTTAAAATATCTGTTAATAGGAGACAGCTGTAAGTGGGCCGTAATAGGTTTAAGAAAGAAAGAAATAATAATTTGTAACTTAAAACAAGTGTATAATTTCAGTTTTCCACAGGACTTGGGTAGTAGCATAACAAAGTGTTTAGCAGTATATCAATCTGGGAATAATACATAGATAGAAACCGCACAGTGGGTTACACAGGGGAAGTTTAATAGGAAAACTCATTAAACTATGATGAAAGAGTAACTATAAGATAGTTGTATAAGAAAATTTTTTATGGTAAATTAGGGCCCAGAGAAAGTACCAAAGAAAGAATAACTTTGGAAGGAGACCTCCCTCTCAACCCCAAAG
>NW_012106871.1:0-940 GCF_000951045.1 Mandrillus leucophaeus
GTACTTATCTTTTCCAGGGAATTGCTGGGGAATTGAATTACTTTGCTTCTGAAATTAACCCTGAAGGGCTACACAATTCTTGGGCAACACTGGCTTGTAGCTTATTAGCATAGAAAAAGACACTCACGGAAAGAAACTTCAGTTTCCAAATAAAACGCTGATGAATGAAGCAATAAAATGGTAAGAAAGGCTACTTCCTTTCCATGGGGAAACACTCAGGGCTGAGTATGCTGAAGTTTTATGCTAATACAAAATTGGTTCCAGCAAAGTACCCAGTTTTATAACCTAACAAATTGGTGCCAACTTATTTAAGCAGTCTAATACTAGAAAAAAGTAAGTGAAACTATTCAAGGAACATCTGCTTAGAAGAAAAGTCTGGAATCATTAAAAATGCATTCAACATAAGATAATTAGTAGGAATGATAACAGCACTGATGCACTCAGAGATCGGTTTTTAACACAAGTAGCAATAAACAGTGACTGTTGTGGGTAAAGCTTGTCCTTCTTGTGCTAGGTAGGTGAATATTTTTATCATTTATTATTGAATGACACAAGCAAGAGGAGATCCCCATAAGCTAATTCAAAATCAAGAAAAACATTCAATCATGTCATATATGCAGTAAGAGGAGAAATCAAAGAGATAGAGAAAAGAGAAATTTAGATCAAATTTGACATTAGTTCCCTATCACTGACTTTCAATGCAGAATACAGATTTTTGCTTCAAGTAATGCTAGTCTGAATGAGCCTATAGAAAGGAGCATGGGTAAACATACTGTGAATGTCTGGATACATGCGATTATGGTAGCTGTACCTGATTCTTTTTTTCTGAAGTTGGTCATCTTTCAAGAAAGACAAAAAAAAAAAAAAAAAGAAAATTCCCCCACAAACATAGCACCTTTATTATGATCATCTCTGTTAATGTCACAATTATGACTTTTGT
>NW_012106871.1:5085-5660 GCF_000951045.1 Mandrillus leucophaeus
AGTGTATAATATTCTATTTTCTCCATAAATCAAAAGAATTGCACAGAGATAATACCCATGGGGAACATATATTATAAAGCAGACAATGGTTAAAGATGATCTCAGATACATCATTCATAAGTAGTGGATACACTTTATTAAATTGAATATTGGACAAGTCTAGAGTTAAGAGTAAACACTTAGTTGGAAATATGTTGTTTCTAAATAAATATTCCTATTTAACTTTAATATTGATTTGAAAAGCATTATAATCACCAATAATTTTATATTTAAAAACCCAGAGTGTTACCTTTTTAAACTCAAAATCATGCTCATTATGGTTCAGATATCAGGCAATATTCAGTTTCTGTCATCAGTACAATTTGACAGCAAAGAGACTACAGAGGCAGATGTAAATCTCTTCATTCTATTATTAGATACATCATAGAATTTTATTATAATGTAAATAAATATTGTCATTTCTGATTTTTTAAAAAATCATTTTCTCCCTAAGTTGACATTAATGATTTTTAAGTTAAAAATCATTCTATTTTATATGACTAATTTTTCAAGAAATGCCAGAGTATACAAAAATT
>NW_012106872.1:0-678 GCF_000951045.1 Mandrillus leucophaeus
TATCAGTGAAACCCTGTCTCTACTAAAAATACAAAATTTAGCCGGGCATGGTGGTGGGCACCTGTAGTCCCAGCTACTTGGGAGACGGAGGCAGGAAAAATATTTTTTTTTTTTTGAGACGGGGTCTTCTTCTGTCGCCAGGCTACAGTGCAGTGGCGATCTTGGCTCACTGCAACCTCCAACTCTCAGGTTCAAGCAATTCTCCTGCCTCAGCCTCTCGAGTAGCTTGTGCCACCACACTCAGCTAATTTTTGTATTTTTAGTAGAGACAGGGTTTCACGGTGTTGGCCAGGATGGTCTCGATCTCCTGACCCCGTGATCCACCCGCCTCGGCCTCCCAAAGTGCTGGGATTACAGGCATGAGTTACCGCGCCTGACTGGCCGGAGAAATCTCTTGAACCTGGGAGGCAGAGGTTGTAGTGAGCTGAGATGGTGCCACTGCACTCCAACCTGGGCAACAAAGCGAGACTCCATCTCAAAACAAAAACAAAAACAGGCAGGGCGCAGTGCCTCATGCCTGTAATCCCAGCACTTTGGGAGGCCAAGGCAGGCAGATGACCTGAGGCCAGGAGTTTGAGATCAGCCTGGCCAACATGGTAAAATCCCATCTCTACTAAAAATACAAAAATTAGCCAGGCGTGGTGGCACACGCCTGTAATCCCAGCTACTCGGGAGGCT
>NW_012106872.1:8233-9475 GCF_000951045.1 Mandrillus leucophaeus
AAAAGAAAAAGTAAATGATTAGCCCCAAAACCTATAAAAACTAAAAGTGCTTTTGTATTTTTGGTAAGTTTGCGGCATGAGGTATATACAGGTAGTCTGACCCACAGAAAAGCCACAGGTGTTAGTGACAATACAGAAAGAATATCTGAGCTAGAAGGGGTCTACTTTCTCCCATTTTACAGATGGAAAGATGGAAAGAACGAGGGCATTGCTGGGAACTCGACTAAGTAACATAGCTAGACCAAGAACCTGGGACTCCTACTGTTAGGTAATGTGTCTACGACAGAGTGGCCTCAAACCTTCAAGACACATTAAAGAGTTTACCAACTTGTTAGAATCCTGAAGCCACAGAAACAGTTTGCAAAGAACGTCTCCTTCTTATTATATCTCTTATTTATGTCTATTATAAAGATAATGGTGCCGGGCATGATGGCTCACGCCTGTAATTCCAGCTACTCAGGAGGCTGAGGCACAAGAATTGCTTGAATCCAAGAGGCGGACATTGCAGACAACCAAGATTGCACCATTGCACTCCAGCCTGGGTGACAAGAGCGGGACTCCATCTCAAAAAAAAAAAAAAAAGAAAGAAAGAAAAAAAAAGGCCGGACACGGTGGCTCACGCCTGTAATCTCAGCACTTTGGGAGGCCAAGGCAGGTGGATCACCTGAGGTCGGGAGTTCAAGACCAGCCTGGCCAACATGGTGAAACCCCATCTCTACTAAAAAATACAAATATCATCCAGGCATGGTGGTGCATGCCTGTAATCCCAGCTACTCGGGAGGCTGAGGCAGCAGAATTGCTTGAACTCGGGAGGCGGAGGTTGTGGTGAGCCGAGATCATGCCATTGCACTGCAGCCTGGGTGACAGAGTGACTCTGTCTCAAAAAAAAAAAAAAAGGGAACAGCTAAGTGAGGTAGAATCCTCATGATATAACAATTTTCAAAAGTATAATTACAACCTTAAGGAATCAGAAAGGAGTTCAAGGTCTCAGAATCAAGACTACAAAACACGAACCCTTAAACTCTGAGTCAGAGCATCTGGGAAGACATGGCTCTGAGTACTTCTAAATTTATTTCTAAGCATCAGTTTCTAGTATCTGCCCAGTCTCATCTCCTAGGTAATTAGTTAAAATCTTCTCAGGCCGGGTGCAGTGGCTCACACCTGTACTCCTAGCACTTTAGGAGGCCAAGGTGGGTGGATTACTTGACATCAGGGGTTCGAGAACAGCCTCGCCAACATGGT
>NW_012106873.1:0-5264 GCF_000951045.1 Mandrillus leucophaeus
GGGCAACATGGTAAAACCCCGTCTCTACCAAAAATAAAACCCCCGTCTCTACCAAAAATAAAAAAATTAGCCGGGCATGGTGGTGGGTGCCTATAATCCCAGCTATTCGGAGTCTGAGGCAGGAGAATCACTTAAACCCAGGAGCTGGAGGTTGCAGGAGCCGAGATCATGCCATTGCACTCCAGCCTGGGTGACAGAGCAAGACATTGTCTCAATCAATCAATCAGTCAATCAATAAAGTGTTTGGTAGTTTCCTCTCTGTCTGTCTCTCGCCTGCCACCATGTAAGACATACCTTCCTTCCCCCTTTGCCTTCCGCCATGATGGTAAGTTTCCTGAGGCTTCTCCAGCCATGAAGAACTGTGAGTCAATTAAACCTCTTTCCTTTATAAATTACTCAGTCTTGGGCAGTTCTTTCTAGCAGTGTGAAAATAGACTAACACATATAGACCAACAGAACAGAGCTGACAGTACAGAAATAAACACACATTCATGGACAACTGAATTTGGACAAAGATGCCAAGACAATTCAATAAGGAAATAATAGTTTTTTCAACCAATATTTCAACCATTATTATTACAACCAGATACTGACGTGTAAAAGAATGAAGATAGGCTGGGCGCGGTGGCTCATGCCTGTAATCCCAACATTTTGGGAGGCCGCGGCAGGTGGATCACCTGAGGTCAGGAGTTTGAGACCAGCATGACCAACATGGTGAAACCCCATCTCTACTAAAAATACAAAAATTGGCCAGGTGTGGTGTCTCACGCCTGTAATCCCAGCACTTTGGGAGGCCAAGGCAGGTGGATTGCCTGAGATCAGGAGCTCGAGACCAGCCTGGCCAACATAGTGAAACCTTGTCTCTACTAAAAAATACAAAAAATCAGCTGGGCATGGTGGCAGGCACCTGTAATCCCAGCGACTCGGGAGGCTAAGGCAGGAGAACCGCTTGAACCCGGGAGGCAGAGGTTGCAGTGAGCCGAGATCACACTACTGCACTCCAGCCTGGGCAATAAGAGTGAAACCCTGTCTCAAAAAAAAAAATTTAGCTGGGCGTGGTAGCAGGCACCTGTAATCCCAGCTTCTTGGGAGGCTGAGGCTAGGAGAATTGCTTGAACCTGGGATGCAGAGGTTGCGGTGAGCCAACACTCCAGCCTGGCACTCCAGCTTGGGCACTCCAGCCTGGGCACTCCAGCCTGGCGACACAGCGAGACTCGTCTCAAAAAAAAACCTATTAAACTTTAAAAGACTCAGATTTGCATTAAATTGATACAGAAAAAGAAAAAAACCACAGACAGGGAAGTGTCAAAGACCTCTTTTAGAAAAAGGAGAAATGGGCCAGGCTGGGTGGCTCACGCCTGCAATCCTGCCCGGGAGGAAGAGGTTGCGGTGAGCTGAGATTGTGCCATTGAACTCCAGCCTGGTCGACAGAGCAAGACTCCGTCTCAAAAAAAAAAAAAGAAGAATGAAGATAAACCTCTTCCTCACACCATGCAGACCATGTACAAAAATGAACTCAAGCTGGATCAAAGACCTCAATGTAAGAGCTAAAACTACAAAATTCAGAGAAGAAAACACAGGCATAAATTGTCATGACTTTTGATCAACCAATGGCTTCTGAGATAAGATATCAAAAGTACAAGCAACAAAAGAAGAAATAGATAAATTGGACTTCATCAAACATTTTTGTGCTTCAAAAGATATCAAGAAAATGCAAAGACAACACAAAAAAAATAGGAGAAAGTACTGGCAAATCATATAAGAACTCCTACAACTCAACAATAAAAAGACAATCCAATTTAAAAATGGGCAAAGGATGTAAACAGTTATTTCTCCAAAGAAAATATACAAACACCCAGCCAGGCGCAGTGGCTCACATCTATAATCCCAAGCACTTTGGGAGGCCGAGGTGGGCAGATCACCAGGTCAGGAGATCAAGACCATCCTGGCTAACACAGAGAAACCCCATCTCTACTAAAAATACAAAAAAAAAAAAATTAGCCAGCCGTGGTGGCGGGCACCTGTAGTCCCAGCTACTAGGGAGGCTGAGGCAGGAGAATGGCGTGAACCCCAGATCTTGCAGTGAGCCAAGATCATGCCACTGCACTCCAGCCTGGGCGACAGAGCGAGACTTCATCTCAAAAAAAAAAAAGAAAAGAAAATATACCAATGCCCCATAAGCACACGAAACGCTGCTCAACATCATCAGTCATTAAGGAAATGCATATAGAAACCAGAGTGAGATACAACAAAATACCCACTAGGATGGCTGGAATCAAAAAAGATACCGACGAGGACAAGGAAAACTGGAACTCTAATACATTGCTCATAGAAATGAAAGTGCTGCAGCCGCTTTGGAAGAGTTTGGGAGTTCCTCAAATAGTTAAACATAGAGTTACCATATGATCTAGTAATTCTACTCCCCAGTATGTACCTGAGACAACTGGACCTGAACATAAGAACACATCTAGATTAGGCTCAGAGGATCTTCCCAAAGGCAAGCCCCAGAGGCCTTCACAAAAGAAACCAGCTATGTTCACTGAGAAACAAATGGAAGATCTGAAATTGTTCAATAAGAACGCATACCCAAACCCCAGCCTTCAGAAAGATATGGTCTCCAAAATGGAAATACATCCAGACGTACTGCAGGTTTGGCTCAAAAACCTTGGAGCAAAACTCAAGAAAGCCACATGCAAGCATATCTGGCAAAAACAAGAAGCTCAACAACAGCAAATATCTGAGAATGAGGCTGGGTGCGGTGGCTCGCTCCTGTAATCCCAGCACTTTGTGCGGCTGAGGCAGAAGGATCAGGAATTCAGGACCAACCTGGGCAACACGGCAAAACCCTGTCTCTACGAAAAACTACAAAAAATAGCCAGGTGGGGTGATAGGCACCTGTAGTCCCCGCTACTCGGGAGGCTTAGATGGGAGGATCACCTGAGCCTGGGAAGTTGAGGCTGCAGTGAGCTGTGATCATGCCACTGCACTCCAGCCTGGGCAACACAGTGAGGCCCTGTCTAAAAAAAAAAAAAATTAAAAAAAACAAAAAACAAAAAACTGAGGGTAGAGTCAAGACCAATCCTTCTCAGGGAAATATGGACACACTACCCACATCCCTAAATGAGGCCCATCCTAGAGTTTACACAGATCATCAGGCACCCTCATTCCAACTCCACTTAGGCCCCAGGGGTAGGGACCCTACAGACCACTCCAGTGGCCCCAAAATAGTTCGCTTTGGCTGCTGCCAAGATCTGAACATATATTGCTTCTAGACACTTCCGAATCCCAAGTTCCTTCTCCAAGCTTCCATTTTAATTCTTTTGGTTCCTCATCTCTACAAAACAGAGAGAGACATCAGACACAAAAGGTCACATATTGTAATGATTTATGATGATTCTCATACAAGAGAATACTTTTCAGCAGTAAGAAACAAACGTGAGATATACACAACACGGATATATTTCAAAAACATTATGTTGAGTGGAAGAAAAAGACGCCAAAGGATACATGCTGTATAATTCCATTTCTATGAATTCCTAGAACAGGAGAAACTAATTTACCATGTCAAAAAGATGAGTGGCCCAAGTAGAAAGAATTGAATAGAAAGAGGTGCAAGATAAATGTATAGGGGTGATGGTAATGTTTCATGTGTTAATTACCCAGGCAGTTATCTAGATGTATAAATTCATCAAAACACATACAACTGTGCATCTAAAATCTGTGCATTTTATTTTATATAAATTATACCTCAACTAAAAATTAATATACAACAAAACTAGTAAGGACAGTTTCTTTCTTTTTTTTCCGCCTCCTTGGTTTGAATTTGGGTTTTGGTTTTTTAATCGTCGTTGTTGTTCCATCTGTTCAGCTAATAAGATTTAGTCAGCATCAAGAAGTAGAGAGTTGGCTTATGTTTTCACATCCTGTTTTTTGGTCACCTCCCTCCATCATCATACTTTAATGACCTCGTCAAGCTCCCTTCATTCATTTTGGCTCTCCCCAAGGCGTTCTTCACATAGTCACCAGGGTAATGTCATTATTCCTTTAAAAATGTTGCACTATTCCTTGGCCTGGCACGGTGGCTCTCGCCTGTAATCCCAGCACTTTGGGAGGCCGAGGTGGATGGATCACAAGGTAAGGAGATCGAGACCATCCTGGTTAACGGTGAAACCACATCTCTACTAAAAATACAAAAAATTAGCCAGGTGTGGTGACAGGCGCCTGTAATTCCAACTACTCAGAAGGCTGAGGCAGGAGAATGGCATGAACCCGGGAGGTGGAGCTTGCAGTAAACCGAGATCATACCACTGTACTCCAGCCTGGGCGACAGAGCTAGACTCCATCTCAAAAAAAAAAATGTTGCACTAGTCCTCTGCTTAAAATCCTTCAATGAGTAAGTTTTGAAGATCTACTGTACGTCATGGTGACTACAGGTTTTGTGAGGTTTTTTTGTCTCAAAGAAAAAACCACATCATATGTTGTACCCCATAAATATATACAACTAAAAAATACTTTCATGGCCATTTTTCATCATTCAGGAAAAAAAATATGCCCACACAAAAAGCTTGTATGTAAATGTTCACAGCAGCATTATTCACAATAGCCAAAAGGTAGAAACAACCCAAATGTCCATCAATAGATGAATGGATATATAAAATGTGTATATCCATACAACGGACTATTATTCAACCATAAAAAAGGAATGAACTACTGATACATGTCACAACATGGATGAATCTTGAATACATTAAGTGAAAGAAGCCAACAACGAAACGTCACATATTCTATGAGCCTCTTTACATGAAGTATCTAAAATAGGCAAATCTAGAGTCAGAAAGTAGATTCACGGTTGCCAGGAGCTGAGGTGTTAGGGAGCAGACAGTGAATGCTGACAGGTGTGTGGTTTCTTTCTGGTGTGCTGAAAATGTTCTGGAATTAGATAATGCTGATGATTGCACAACTTTGTGAACATACTAAAAACTACTGAATTGTTTTTCAAGGGTGAATTTCATGATATGTGAATTACATCTCAATTTTTTTAAAACAAAAAGAAAAGCGTCCAGGCAGTTTGTCTGTCTCTACACTCTTCCAGCACAGCCTAGTCAGTAAATGGACTCTAGAGTCCAACTTCCCAAACTTCAATCCCGGCTCCTCCGGTTAAGGGCGTGTGACCTGAGCAAGCTACTCAAATTCCCCATGCTTCAATGTCCTGTCTGTAAGGTAGAGATAAGAGCACCTACCGTGGAAGGTTACTGGGAGCACTA
>NW_012106874.1:0-1186 GCF_000951045.1 Mandrillus leucophaeus
GGTGACTCAAACCTGTAATTTCAACATTTTGGGAGGCCAAGGCAGGAGGATCACTTGAGGCCAGGAGTTCAAGGCCAACTTGGGCAACACAGTGAAACCCCATCTCTACTAAAAATACAAAAATTAGCCGGGCGTGGTGGCAGGCGCCTGTAGTCCCAGCTACTTGGGAGGCTGAGGCAGGAGAATTGCTTGAACCCGGGAGGCGGAGGTTGCAGTGAGCCGAGATCACACCACTGCACTCCAGCCTGGGCGATAGAGTGAGAATTTGTCTTAAAAAAAAAAAAAAAAAAAAAAATGATATAATGCACTTTGGGACTTGGGGTGGGGGGAAACGTCAGGAAGGGGGATGAGGGATAAAAGACTACATTTTTGGGTACAGTGTACACTGCTCAGGTGACAAGTGCACTAAAATCTCAGAAATCACCACTAAAGAATTTATCCATGTAACCAAAAACCACCTGTACCCCTAAAACTATTGAAAAAAAATTTTTTTTAAAAAGATGATATATGAACTCTGGTTTTACTCTCTACTTAATTGGTTTTGCCAGTAGAGAGAAATCTGAGGAGAACCTGGGTGTGGAAGTTCAGAGCAGGCAAAGATGGAGGTATCTGGAGTTCCATTCAGAAGAAAATGTGATACTCAGAATGAAAACATTCTTATTGTTAGAATAAGAATGTTAGAATAAGAATTGTTAGAATGTTTTCATTCTTATTGTTAATGTTCAGGGTATTTTGTAACCATTAGCTAATTAGTTCTCAAAATAGTTGTTCTGAGTTGTTAATTACCTAAATCCCATTTTACAGTTTCTGGAGAAGAGCAAGTGTCAGTAATTTGCCTAAGGCCAGAGTAAATTGTAGAACTGACAGCAGCACCAATTAATTCCTGGTAGTCTTATGTTCTGCCAATCTTTTAAAAGAGGAGCTCTTAGTTGGGATGAGTAAATTGAATGACGTTTGGGAGAGTAAGGCATAGACTTAATAGTCTGAGGGTTGTGTTTTGACTTTCCCTCTTATTACGTAGGTGACATGGGCACATATGTAATAGGAATAATCCTTAGTCAGGCTGGGCACGGTGGCTCATGCCTGTAATCCTAGCACTTTGGGAGGCTGGGGCCGGTGGATCACGAGGTCAGGAGTTTGAGACCAGCCTGACCAACATAGTGAAACCCCATCTCTACTAAAAATA
>NW_012106874.1:5421-6658 GCF_000951045.1 Mandrillus leucophaeus
TCCTGACTTCAAGTGATCCACCTGCCTCAGCCACCCAAAGTGCTGAGATTACAGGTGTGAGCCAATGTGCCCGGCCTCAGTTCTTTATTTTAAAAATGGGTATCTTTTTCTCTAAACAAAAATAGAGTCAAATGTGTGCCATATAATCAGTGAGTTTGCAAACAAGGATTCCAGCTCCTTCTGATAGATCAAAACTAAACATGCTAGGTTTCAAGTCTGGTATGGGGGAAAAAAAAGAACTAAACACACAAACCAACAGGCTCCTAAAACTATCGGTGAGTCAATTCGACTAGAAAAACAAAAAACACTTTCCTGTCATGGCTGGGCCAGAGTGGGTGGAGGAAAAAGCTAAACGTTTATTCATAAAGACTCTGATTCACTTAGAAAAAGAAAAAGCCAGATGCCATGCGATTGGGATTTGTGTTCACTGCACTGAGTACAGAGCCTTCGTACTCTCAGGGATGACAAGCCATTATTTCACTCTGAACGCAAAGAACGGTTGCTTTGTGCACACCTCACTGTAATTAGCTCTTGCAAACAGGGGATGAAGAATCGAACCCGAGAGGACCTTGGCTGTGGGCCAAGTGCTCAGAATTATTTATTTTACTTTGGTTAAGGAAACAGGATAAGAGGGCCATGTCTAATAGCCTATTTCTTCATGGGCCCCTGATTTAAGCGCAACGGGATAATAACCACGCACTCTTCTCTCTGAGAGCAATAGGAGTTTTCTTCCAAGAGACCCTGGTTGCACGTGCGGGTTGGAGTCAGTGGTGTGCTGGTGGATGTTTAACCACCAGCTTGGGAGAGGTAGAAGGGCTTGTGTGTAGTGTTGGCTAATTTCTGCAGTGTAAATATTCCCACTCTGGCTGATTTCAAGCTACTAATCTGAATCACTGAATGAAGAATTGGGAAGAAAATGTAAAGCAGCATACTGTTATATACAATTTCCACTATTCAAATATGGCCAGGTGCGATGGCTCATGCCTGTTATCCTAGCACTTTGGGAGGCCGAGACAGGTGGATCACTTGAGGCCAAGAGTTCGAGACCAGCCTGGCTAACATAGTGAAACCCCGTATCTACTAAAAACACAAAAATTAGCTGGGCATTGTGGCGGTCACTTGTAATCCCTGCTACTCGGGAGGCTGAGGTGGGAGAATCACTGGAACCCAGCAGGCAGAGGTTGCAGTAAGCCAACATCATGCCACTGCACTCCAACCTGGGAGACAGAGCGAGACT
>NW_012106875.1:0-2997 GCF_000951045.1 Mandrillus leucophaeus
CCCCCTGCGAGGTGGCTCCCAATAGCCAAGGGGGGGAGAGGGGGTGGCTATTGGTCCCCACCTCGCGGGGGGTGGCTCACCCCCCTGCCAATATCACTGTTTGTGTACACCGCCTACAGTACAATGAGATATTATCTTCTCTCCCTTTAGCTTTTGAGAACCTTATCACATGATGGAGGTCACATGTAGCTATTTTGGTATCCTGTAATTATTATCATCCTCTTCGCCTCTGGATACCAGTTACCATATCACAGAAGAGCTGTACCCTGCCTGCGATATTGGGAGTGATATCATTTACTTCTTTCGTAAATATTAGGAGCAATATCACCAGGTGGCTGTCCATTCATTGCTGTGTTGGGATTCATGTCATACGCTATACCCCTAGATATCAGGATCAGTGTCACAGCGTGAGTGTCGACCTACGATATTAAAACTAATATCATGCTCTCCGTCCCTGGATATTGGAAACGTCCCTGGATATTGGAAACGACATCACAGGTAGGTGTACAACCCTTGATGTATTAGGAGTAGTAATATGATTAATTATTAAACATCAATGATCGATTTTCATAATTATCAATGACGCTATCAATTAATAGGATACCATTATTAATTATGGATACTTATTTTGCATATAGGATTATGCACGCTTAAAATTAATTATTAATATTAATGTCATTAGGAATTTTATTATTTCTTAATATTAATCATTATTTTATTACCAATATCTCTTATTATTGACTTAAGCAACATTAATTGCTGATATTATTATTTTATTATTAATAGTGATATTACTATTAATTATTAATGCTAATCGTTAACATTTTTAACGCGTATTAATTTTTACTATCTTTGTGAAGATTATTAATATCGATTATTATTAATTTTTGTTATATTTATTAATATTAGTAATTAATAGACTTGTTCCTGATATCCGGCGGGGAGAGGATGATATTACTCCTAACATCGAAGAAAGTGTACACCCCTCTATGATGTTATTCCTAATAGCCAGGGCGTAGAGGATAACATTATTGAAAGAGAGAACAGAACCGGCCTCAGCAACAAGAAGGAAGGAGATGCAGGGTCCAGCAGCCGTGTGGATCCATCACACTCAAGATTCACACCAAGAGGAACACAGGCAGGACCAGCCCGCGGGGGGCCGAAGTGGAGACTCTCGGGTGGGGGCCCTCTGGGTGGGCAAGATTCTCTACCTAAAACTCACATAGAAGATCTACACAGCAGTAGTTACAGAAAACACACACTAAGAAAAAGGCCAAAATAAAAATAGGACACCAAGTTTGGTCAACTGGGTCTCACAAGTCAGGCGAGTTGGATAACCCCTTTCATATTGATAGTAGTATCATCCTCTACCAAGGTAGATATTAGGAACCATGTCACAGGGGGCGTGTTGACTTCCTCTATGTTGGTAGCGAAATCATCCTCTCCTCCCTGGGTATAGAAAACACTGTGACAGCCGGAGTAGACGCTCACCGTGACTTGAGGTGTAATATCTCTGCCCGGATATTAGGATCCATGATGGACACACAGCGTGTTTACGATTTTGTGTGTAATATCATCTCCCCCTCTAGACATTACGAACAGTATCAAAGACGGGTGTACACCCTCTCCAGTATAGGGAGGAATATCATCCTCTCCCCGCCTGGATATTAGGAACAATATCAAAGTAGTGTTCATAACCCCTGTGATATTCTGAGTAATATCGTCGTCTCCCAGGTGGAAATTAGGAACAGTATCACCGGTGGCGTGTACAGGTAAAAAAAAAGTGGCGCGTATAGGTAAAAAAGCCCAGGAGGGCCCACCAGAGGGGCTGGGGGTGGGTTCCTGCCTGCAGGGGGCCTGGGACACCCCATTCCCACAGACGAGGACCCAATCTTTGGGGAGGAAGCTGTCAGAGTCACCAGTGAGCTGTTCAGAGCTGGAGCCACAGAGCAGGGGAGGAGCCCTGGCCACGTCCCCGTGCGGGCTGAGAAGCTGGGTGGGGTCACACTCGCAGGGGCCGATGCAAACAGTGGACTGCGGGCCCTCCTCCTGCCCAGAGGATGCTCAGCTCCCAAGGGACCACCAAAGTCTGGAACCCAGGGACACACCACCTGACCGTCATGCCCAGGCCTCCTGGACTAGGCAATGTCCAGTACAGGCAGGCAGTCTGAGCTTGGGGCCAGGACAGGGGTGGATGGTCCTGCTAGGCAGGCCTCCTTCTCCCTACCAGCTGGGCTGGTTGCACCGTAGTTTTGTTCTGGCAACATATTGCTGCCTACTTTGGCCACACCAGTCCCCGGCTCCCTGGCTAGGCCCAGTGCTGTCCAACCCACCTATACAGGCTCCACACACCCAACGCCCACCAGGCTCCCGTCAGCCAGGAGGACCCATGCTCACCCCCCGAACTATCCGTGGGAACCTGCATCCCACAGGGACCCACAGCTCAGGGCCAACCTCCATGGGGACTCTTGGTTGTGGTGGTAGAGGTGGGGGGAGTTGACCTCCAGCCCTCCCTTCCTGGCCACTGTGTTTTGTGGGGATCATTCAGTCCTGGAGCTTCCTGGGGACCCCAGAAGGAAGAGAACAGGGTGGTCATGGCGGCCTCAGCCCCAGGCTCTGGGCCCAAGTGCAAGAGTCTTTTGGTTCTGGTTTGAGCTGGATGGTAACAACAGGTGAAGTCATTCACACAAGGATTGGCTTCAATATCATGCATCAAGGGACTGTGGAGGACACAGATCAGCCTCCAGGCCAGTTACACCTGGTGACTTCGCCAATGCAGGCTGGGGAGTGGAAAAGCTGACCCCTGACCTCCCCACCGACCCTGCCCACCAGATGCCAGTAGCGGCCAGGGATCCCTGACTTCAGGCAGAGGCAGACAGCACAGTTGCTGCCTCCTTTGATCCCATCCTAGGGCCCACAGGGCCTGGAGAAACCTGGCAGGGGCTGAGTTGGGAGAATCAGGCAGGGAGATGCCAAGTGAAGAATGTGAGGGACTGG
>NW_012106875.1:4181-6284 GCF_000951045.1 Mandrillus leucophaeus
GTGAGGAAACAGGTCACCGTAGGACATTCAGACCCTGGGCAGGCAGCTGGCAGCCTGGAGCCCAGGAGGTCCAAACAGACTGTCCCAACCCCAGCCCTCAGCCAGGAGCGGCTCTGCCCACAGCTCATTCACTGGTAAATTAGGCCGACTGGGCTGCCTGCCGTTCCCCAATCCCCCTGGCTCACCAGGCAAAAGCCTCCCTGTTCGTGGCTGCCAGACTGTGGATGGCAGTGCACGCCCCCTTCATTCTGGCTTCTCAGCTGGAGCCTGGCCGTGTGCATGCGGGATGGGCAACACCTGGAATACTTGGGCCGGCTTGGCTGGGGGCTGCGGTTCCTGTGCAGGGTGGAGTTAGCTCCCCATCCCATTCCCTGGGCCCATGACCCCTCTGAGAAGACCCTCCACATACTGCCAGGCCTTGACCACCAGTAGCCCCACATCCAGGAGGCATCGACATGCTCACGTCTGATTTGCAGTGGGCATGTAACCCTGGGGAAGACCCCTTAGAATCCCAGGTATGACAGAGCTAGGTGAGGGCAAGGGTGGCATCAGAATGAAGGGGGCCTGCCCCTCCACACCTGTGGGTATTTCTCAAAAGGTGGAGATGAGAGACTGAGAAAAGAAATAAGACACAGAGACAAAGTATAGAAGAAGAAAAGTGGGCCCAGGGGACCTGCGCTCAGCATATGGAGGACCCGCACTGGCACGGGTCTCTGCAGTTCCCTCAGTATTTATTGATCACTATCTCTACTATCTCCGCAAGGGGGATGTGGCAGGACTACAGGGTAGTGGTGGGGAGAGGGTCAGCAGGAAAACATGTGAGCAAAGGACTCTGTGTCGTAAGTAAGTGTAAGGAAATGTGCTGTGCCTCGATGTGCACATCGGCCAGATTGATGTTTGACTTTACACCAACATCTCCGTGCAGTAAAGAGCAGTATTGCCGCCAGCAGGTCTCGCCTCCAGCCATAAAGTGGTTTTCTCCTATCTCAGTAAATAGAATGTATGGTCAGGTTTTACCCCGAGACATTCCATTCCCAGGGATGAGCAGGAGACAGATGCCTTTCTCTTATATCAACTGCAAAAAGGCCTTCCTCTTCCACTAATCCTCCTCAGCACAGACCCTTTACGGGGGTCGGGCTGGGGTATGGTCAGGTCTTTCCCTTCCTACGAGGCCATATCTCAGGCTGCCTCAGTGGAGAGAAACCTTGGACAACACCCAGGCTTTCTTGGGCAGAGGTCCCTGAGGCTTTCCGCAGTGCACTGTGTCCCTGGGTACTCGACACTGGAGAATGGTGATGACTTTTACCAAGCATGCTGCCTGCAAACACATTTTCACTAAGGCACATCCTGCAAAGCCCTAAATCCATTCAACCTTGAGTGAATACAGCACATGCTTCAGTGAGCACAGGGTTGGGGCTGGGGTTACAGATTAACAGCATCTCAAGGCAGAAGAATTTTTCCGAGTACAGGTCAAAATGGACTTTCTTATATCTTCATCTTTCTACATAGACACAATAACCGTCTGATCTCTCTTTCTTCCCCCCACACAGAGAGTGTCACCACTGTATGTCAGCCACTGGGGGACAGGCTTCAGCTTACACCCACCTTCCAAATTCCACCTCTCACCTTGGCAGAAGCTGGCCAGGAATTAGGGCAATGGATGGGTGGGGTCTGCAGACGACACCGTGTTCAGGTCCCCATGATGGCCACACACATGGGTGGTGGTCCTGCAGTTCCAGGTGCCACACACACGCCAGCCCCTGCTTGGGCCCTGATCTTTGAGAAGGGGGAGCAGCAGAACCCGGGCACTAACCCCACAGTGCCACTCACACCCGCAGACGATTCTCCAGACAGGCGTCAGGTCCGTTCATGGCCACCTCCCCCTGCAGGGCCTCAGCTCTTTCCCGGGACTCACATGGTCCTTCCTCACATGCAGCTCTGGTAGGATGCATTGATCTGTACCCAGGGGCTCTGAGA
This sequence comes from Mandrillus leucophaeus, assembly GCF_000951045.1. NCBI lineage: Eukaryota > Metazoa > Chordata > Mammalia > Primates > Cercopithecidae > Mandrillus > Mandrillus leucophaeus. The sequence continues at coordinate 6,159 of NW_012106875.1, forward strand.
TGACAATGGCCACGATCATGCAGAATGCAGGGGCACAGGCTGGGTGCCCATTGTGGGGACTTTGACTGCAGCACTCCCAGACTATCATCGGGCATGCTGGCCCCCAGGCTTAGCTAGGGCACCAGC